>NC_046187.1:20853127-21173865 GCF_011004875.1 Balearica regulorum gibbericeps | reverse complement strand
ATTGTGAATGAGTCTGAGGCAGCTGGGGATGGGAACAGGGATGCTGCTCAATCATCGGCACCAAACACAGGGAAACAATATGGGGTTGGAGCCACAGCCCCTTTGGTAAATGGTTCAAGGGTGCCACCATCCTTGCCATCTCTAACAACAGAGCACCAGGGCATATGGTCCTTCTCCCCCATTTCCTGGGGGAACACAGCAGAAGGCTCTTAGGTTGCAAAGTGAAGTCAAACTGGAAGTGGCTTTGCATGTACACATGTGCTGTAGAGCTACACTAGACTGGTGGATGCCAATTTGGTCATGGGAAAGGATACATGCTTAGTATTTACCACCAGAGCTGCACCAGTTTGCAGTGGGTCTGGATAAGGACCTTACTGTTTTCTTTCCTAGCAATGCCAGAGAAGACCAGGGATCACCAAGATGCCACCTTCAAACAACACAGGCCAGAATCATAAGAAAGTGGAAAAGACAAAGAGCTGGAGTTCAGGACCACTGTGAGTTCACATAGGGGTGGCACTCACAGCAGGGGACAGCAAAATGAGATGTTTAGGCGCTTCAGGAAAATTAATGCCAAGATAGACAGGTACCAGTGGGGCACAGCCAGTTAGGCCCTGTGTTATGTTCTCAGCTCTGCCCGACAATGACTGCAAGATAACCTAATGCAGTGATGTGTGTGACGTGCACACAATGGCTTGGGAGTCACAGGACGTTCCCTACTGCATTTCCCTACTGTATCAGCAGGACTCCGTCTATTAGATTATACAAAGTCATTTGCATGCTGCGAGGACTGTGAGGATGAAAGCAAACTCACTCCCTGCTCCCTGCCCCCCGGGAGACAGTATGAGATACTGTTCCTTCCAGGAAAGGGTTAAGCGGCTCTGCAAAGCACATCTTGCTACCCCTGCTTGCATGGAGGAAAAATAGAGAGCACTTGGTCTGCAGAGGGGACTTCAGTCCTGAACAGTGCAGTCCTTGGGGAGAAGCCCTAGGAGCGGCTCAGTGCACTATTTTTGTTGCTTGCTTTGTTAATAAATGTAAAGGGGACTCAGGGTTTTGCATGCAACGTGGGCTTTATTTATTGAGCAGGTCAGGGAAGGCTCCTGCTCACAAAGTCAGTAGTGGAAAATGGCACTGCTGTACACAATATCATCACGCCAGGGACCTGAGTGTGCAGAATGCTGAGCTTGTTGACTGTAATCAGAATTTCTGCTTTGTCTTCCAACCTTTAGCCACGTAACGACTATGTTTCACAAGAGGAAAACTGGGATAGAAAATAGCGGCCAATAGGTTAGGGCATAAACGGGTTTCCTTCTGGACCATCAGGATTCATCCAAGTCACACCCAGTCAACACAGCATTTGCAATCATGACCTTCTCTGGCAATTACAGCTTCGCTTCCCTGTTAAAATGTTTTATCCAGCAATGATTTCGCAGCTCCATGAAGCATTCCTGATTAGATTTTCAACACTGTTACACATGAGGTCTCTTGTACAGAACAGTTTCCACACAGAGAATGGGAGAATCGCCATTCAGCAGTTTTCAGTGCATGTTTTGAAGGAAAATAGAAAGACAAAAATCTTATTTTATAAAACTAGTAATTTTAAAGTGCTTGAAAATCTTTAAAAACAAGGCCTTTTTTTTTTTCCACATGTGTGCATTTAAGCAGACACATGTATAGAGGAAGCTTTGTTTAGAGTAAAATATTAACAACAAGCACCACACACATTCAGGAACTGTAAGCCAAAATTAAAATCATCTACAGCACCAGTATAGGCTATTGCCCTGCAGTCTAAGGGCAAACAAAGGAGGAGAAGAGAGATTTTTCATCTTGCCCAAGATTAATTCCACATATTGGAGTTGGAGATGGGAAAGATGGGCGGGATATCCAACAGTCTGTAAAAAACCTCCAGTTCATGTCAGACAAAGTCCTGTCTTGTACATTATAAAGAGAGAAGGGGGAAGAGGATAGGAAAGAGACACATTATGACCAAACTAATTTAAATAGGAAGAATGTTGAGTATTAGTTTTTCTAAAAGTTTCTAAAAAAATATCCAGCAGATGGAGGAACAGAGAGGGAGATCTCATACCTATGGAATAGAAATGCCGTCTGTAGCACCAACGTCACACTGTAAGGCCAACACTCTGTTACCTTCTGGACAATAGAAATCCAACACAAGGGAGTCAGGGCGTTAGCAAGAACAAAACGGGAATGATGAAAAACCCTGCATGTCTTGTCCTCCTTACACTTTACATTGCAACACTCCCAACTGAAGTATAAAACATTTAGATGCAACTGGTCCAAACGATCTCCATAGTCATGGAGTTTGCCTTCCCCTAGGATGCTATATGGCAAGCTACGGCATCCCTTGAAGAGGGATCATCAGTGTCGGTAAGTTCAATGTTTTGAAGGGAACCCAAAAAGAAGTGAAAGAAATGATGGGACACAGACAAACGGCGATCAGATCCTATTTGGTTACTCTATTTCTATGCCTTTCAGTTGATACAATTCCAATTCTTTAAAAGCAATTTACTATGGGAAGTTCGGAACAGCTTACATCTTCTATACTTACCATCAAAGATGCAGAGGCCTGCAATCAATAGGCTTTTTATTATTTTATTTGGTCAATTTGCTTAAAGACAATGAAATCCTAACATCAATACATTTGGTAAAATTCCACCCGAAGTAAACAGACACAGGATTTGTAAATGTTGCTCCATTAGCAGTGAAACAGTCAAGGATCAGCTCTTCTGGATAAAAAGACAAAGGGTGTCCAAAAATTCTAAGTAACAATGACTTCACGGTAAATGGAAGATTATTTTTTTATCTATTATTTCACTTGCAAGGTTCACCTGCCAAGTTTGCTACTTTTCTCACTCATCTTTTTACAATTACTCAGTCGCCTGAGCAGCCAGGAATAGTGCAGGCAGTACACAATGTCCATTGCAAAGGACCTTTAGCAGGGTAAGCATCAAACAAGGCTGCATTAATCATCTCTTGCAGACCAAACCTTACGGAGACATGATCGGTTTTTAAAAATATTTAACTACTTCTGTGTGCCTAGCCCAAAACATTTGTAGCTTTTAGTGAAATTGCATGCTGCAGGTACACACAACGGAGTATTTATATTTCCAGCAATTCCTTGGTATCAAATTTTTTTTTAAGTCCAGGTCAATTAGGTTTGGGGTCTGGCAGACCATGAAGTTGGAAAAGCTCTCCCACTAGGTACAGACTGGACTTCTAAGGGACTACACTAAGGAAGCTTTGCCTCTGCACAAACATGAAAGATCAGACATCTCCCTGAGAAAATAAAACAAATTTTGTTTGGATTTAAACTAAAAGGATGGCTCAAAGGTTGAGGCAGCAGTGCTGAAATTCTGTTTTCTGCTCCATCCCCATCTCAAGGCAGGCAAAAGCCTGCCCAAACGGCCCCACAGGACCATCCATCGGTCTAAAATTCAGGCCCACGTATCATACTCTTTCTCAACTAGAAAGACAAGTAAGTAAAGCCAGAGTTTTATTTGCATGTTGTCCAGAGCATCACACAGTTTGCCATGCTTTTTCACAGAGCTGCCACATATCACCACAGAAGTGTCTCTGCTGCAGCACTGGGTGAAGAGAGACATCAGGATGCTTCTACATTTTAATTAACATGTGAAAGAATTTCTGTTTTTTCAAATAAAATGTGTTTTAGAGCAAGAGATATTTGCATATTCATTTCTTTAAGTGGAACTAACAAGCCACGTACATAATAAAACCTAAAATCAAAGGAAAAAAACCCATAACATTAATTTTCTCTTAGGTACCTCCAATTCAACATTTTCTGTAGCACATCATTCTTTGGAGCTTTAATGCTTATGCTTTTATAGACCAAAAACAATCATTGCTATTTCGCATGAAAGAAAACCTGCAGACTGTGAAAAGAAGGCTCTAATTGACTTATTTTGTTTTATGAAAAACTGTGTCCCCAAATTCTTTATGCAGTAAATTGAATTTTCAAACTGATGTTTATCATATGTGCAATTGTTTCCAGAAATGAATTTTAAAAACAGTGATACTGGACAGACCACTTGGATAAAGAGCTTGCCTGATGTTTTTAAAACTAATGGTTGCAGTAAAAATGTCAGTCTGGAAAGGAAGTAACAATTTTGGCTTCTACTGCTAATTTCATAGGTTTCAAAATTGTATTAGGACATTCATCTATGGCCAACGTTAATCAGGAGTCATATAGCCGTAGATCAGAGCAATTATGCGCATTTAGAAGCAAATCCATCATTTCTCTGTATGATTTTTCTTTGTAGTTTAAGAATAGTTTTATGGTGAATATATACTGTTAGTCTCCAATAAAAGCATATTTCTCCATATTTTTAGATCCATTACACATACACGATTCATTCTGGGAACTTCTGAAATTCAGCACGGCGGGCTGTATTTAGAAGCAGAAGTTGTTCTCAGTTTGATGCTTTCTTACTGATCATTAACTACCACACAGCTGGCAACGAAATCAACCCCCCAATTGTCTTTTAAATGCAATAAACACATAACTGGGTCATATTATTGCTGTGCATCATCTTTAGCCACTTTTACATCATGTAATTTAATATCCATTTGTAGAAGAGCTGACACTACCACTCTATTCTCGTTCAATATTGGAAAATTTAATTGGCTACCTATCTGACTTCAGGCAAACAGTGATATAAACCAGACAAACTCTCGCCTCTTGACCCTATTGATTGACCAAAGTAAAACACACCATTGGTACCACAAAAGGCATGTGAGCATTAAGTTAGGATAATTCTGCATTCCTGGGAGTGAACAGATTTTGGGACTCTCTGCTGGGGTGATGAGAAAAACTTACCAAAAAAAAAAAAGTCTGAGTTGACCGATTAATAGTAAATCCAATGTTCTACAAGCCAATATCCTCCCAGAGACTGATCTTCCAGGAGAGCCTCTGCTCCCGAAAGGCGAGGTTGATGGCAAAGAACAGCATTTAGATTTAAGAGGCTGAAGCTTGTAAAGCCACAATCACAGCTGTGCAGGTATATTTATGACAGAGTAAGCGGGAATGCAAGAAATGAACTGGAAAGAGAATAGAAGGGGAGAGGAAAGGTGAATTTTCAATAAAACATCCCTGAATTCAGGCAGAGGGAAAGGAAAGTGATAAATAATCTCTCTGCAGATAGCTCGCATCTCTATACTGTTTAATGGTATTCATACACCTAATTTTCATGGACTCTGATATCATAAGAAAGACAGCAAATCTTGGGTACCTGGGGCTCCTTCCCACACATCCTGATTTGCAATGAGTCTGTCAACTTGCTCAGAATTATGCAGTCTGCAAACTGCATGGCAAAGATAACCAACTTCATATTAAACACCATAGCTCAGTGTTTGACCAAAAGCATCACAAGGAGGATGATCACAAGTGGGAGAGAAGAAGGAGGAAGATGCATCTCTTGTGCATCTTCAAGCAGCAAGATTTGGATAGCAGGAGGTGCACCTCTTTGCCAAGGTGGCCATCAGTATCTAAGTCTGCCTCTTCTTGCCCTGAGCTCTAGAGAAAATAAATCCTTTAGGCCTTGCATGACTCTCACCACACTCCCATAGAGGATCTGGCAGGACCCATAGAGCGTCGAATCTCATCACAAAAAATAGGTTTTTACATTGGAAACTCTCGACCTCCAGATCTGACCAACAGCCTGACATAAAGAGTCTGTCCCACTGTTAGCATAGAGCACTGTAGAATTCCTCTAATTTAGTCTGATGAAAATGAAAGAAAATGGATTTTTTTCCCATTAAAATAAGTATCAAAAGTAGTGCTTAAGAAACTTGTTGGTTAACTTTAGAGCTTTGTTTTGCTTTATTTATTTTCTTTGCCTGAAGAGAGGGCTGTGTAAATGCTGCACTGTTAAGGGAAAGAAGTTCAAACTTTACATAAGGGCTTTTTGCCCAGTGTCTCTTGGCATGCTTCCTTGGGTTTTAGATTGCTTTGCATGGTGAAGCATTACAGAATAAGATAACACTGTGTTATCTAGGCACTAAGGAAGGGCTTTACGCTAAAGAAATTGAGCCAAAATTTCTTTTCAAGGAGAGCAGAGAGTGCATTTGAATAAGCACTAAATTCAGCAGGGGAATAACTAATATGATTGGTTTTAAAGACACAGAAATGAATATTTTGCTGTGTTATGAATGTTAAGTATGAATTTTAAAAGGCCAGAGGAAGAACATACACGCTTTCTACTCCCAGTTTCAGCCAAGACGCTGTAGCAATTTTATAAATCAGAAAGTAAGCAAATGATTGTGATTTTATTTTTGAACGGCTACTACCACAAAATACCTTTGGCTCATTTGTTCTGGCAATATGTGCCTTAATGATGTATTTTGCATCATAGCCAGCAAATGTTTTTGCAGCATATTTTGTAAAAGCGATGAAGATTTTTAATGGCCTGTTCTCCACCAAATTAAGCACCGATCCTGCAGACGCTTACAGTTTATTTGTTTCCAGATAAGGCATGTGCATAGAGTTTTATGTCTGTAGTAAAAATAGGCACACATTCTGAGAATGTAGTCTCCGAGCCTGTTTGTTCAGTTTCTGAGGACTGCTAGGCTGCAGTCATCTGGATGCAAATGGATTACAGCATTGCTGTCATCTGGATTGCTCTTCAAGAGCCAAGCTTTTATTCCGCAACAACCTTTCACCTGTCATATTTAGAGAAATTGTTTTATTTTTAAAAGAAAGCAATGCGATAGATGTAGATTGAAAGCAAAACTGACTTACTGAAGGAACACACAGTATTTTCTGCAAAGTCAGGCACCTGACAAAGCACCCATCAACGTTGTCATGATAACACCTTGGTCTTAGGTTACCACCTGGCCCCTTGCAGTAACACTGTACAAACTTCTTGAAACTTCAGGTAAGAAGTTTTGCAGAACTTCCCTGTCCCAAGGCCCCTCAGGAAAGGCGGATCGATACTTGTGCTACAACCACGAATTTCACGCTTGTCCAGACAGGTGCAGCTCCCACCAAGCTGAGAAAGAGCAGGATCCTCTTACACCAGAATTGATGTTTGCTCACAGTTTTCCATCATGCAGTATTTCATGGTCTTCAGTTTCGGGTTATTAAAATAGGATGTTATCCAACAAGTGGAGGGGAAGAAGGGGTCAGGGTGTTGGTTCCTGTCTCAGAAGTGGCAGCTAAAGCTGCTGAGCAACATGTGTTTCTCATTTGAAACATATCACTCATTCTTAAAAACAATAATACATACCATCTGTTGCAGCCATTCATAATTGATAAGATTTGGGCTGAGTTTGACTGTGAAAACCCATTTCAACATGAGTATCGATGTGCAGATGAAGAAGTGTGGCAAAGCAATTCATCGGAGCTTTCCTTGCCATACATTATAGCCAACGATGGCCAACTGTCTCTGGGCACACACATGGCGCTCTGGAAGCCCCATTTATCAAGTCATTGCAAAGCATCAGTATCTTCCCATGGCAAAAATAGTGTAATAATTTGGCACTGTTTCACTCAAACAGTTAATAAACAAATTGCTAGATGTTTGCGTGACTGTGCAAAGCAGTTGACTCTGTCAACAGAGTTATTAAAATGCAAGGATACACAAGGCATATTTTAAAATAGAACAGAGTATTTTCAGTTGGAAGGGACCTACAATGATCATCTAGTCTAACTGCCTGACCAATTCAGGGCTGACCAAAAATTAAAGCATGTTATTAAGGGCATTATCCAAATGCCTCTTAGATACTGACAGGGATGAGGCATCGACCACCTCTCCAGGAAGCCTGTTCCAGTGTTTGACCATCCCCTCGGTAAAGAAATGCTTCCTAATGCCCAGTCTAAACCTTCCCTGGGGCAGCTTTGACACCATTCCCACATGCCCTATCACTGGATCCCAGGGAGAAGAGCTCAGCACCTCCCTCTCCACTTCCCCTCCTCAGGAATCTGCAGAGAGCAATGAGGTTGCCTCTCAGCCTCCTCTTCTCCGAACTAGACAAACCTAAAGTCCTCAGCTGCTCCTCACAGGACACGCCTTCCAGCCCTTTCACCAGATTTGTTGCCCTCCTCTGGACGCATTCAAGGACCTTCACATCCTTCTTAAATTGAGAGGCCCAGCACTGCACACAGTACTCAAGGTGGGGCCACACCAATGGCGCAGGATAATCACCATTTTTGACAGGCTGTTTCTGCTGTATTTGATACACCCCAGGACGCAGGTTGCCCTCTTGGCAGCCAGCACACTGCTGGCTCATATTGAGCCGGCTGTTGACCAGCACCCCGGATCCCTTTCTGGAGGGCTGCTCTCCAGCTGCTCCTCTCCCAATTTATGCTTGTGCCTGGTGTTACTCTGTCCCAGGTAAAGAATCCAGCAGTTATTCTTCTTAAATTTCATCCCATTAATCACTGCCAAATGCTCCAATCTATCTAGATCCCCCTGCAAGGCCTCTTGTCCCTCAAGAGAGTCAACAGCACCTCCCAGTTTGGTATCATCAGCAAACTTGCTAATAGTGCATTTGATTCCTGCATCCAGGTCTTTGATATATACACTGAACAGAACTTGCCCTAGAATTGAACCCTGTGGAACAGCTCTGGTGCCTGGTCACCAGCCAGATGTAGCCCCATTCACTTTGAGCTCTGCCCTTCAGCCAGTTCTTTGCCAAGCTCACTGTAAACCTGTTCATCTCACAGTAGGACAACTTGTCCAGAAGGATGCTGTGAGAAACGAAAAAAAACCCCTTACTAAAATCCAGAAAAACTACATCCACTGCTTTCCTTTCATCCACTAGGCAAGTGACCTTATCATGGAAGGATATCAAATTAGTTAAACAGGGCTTTCCCTCTGTGAACCCATGTTGACTGTGTCTGATGATTGCATTATTCTTTAAATGTCTTTCAATAATACAGTATAATCTTGTCCATAATTTTTCTAGGAACTGAGGTTAGACTAACAGGTCCGTAGCGCTCTGGGTCTTTCATCCTGCCCTTGTAAACTGGAATAACATTGGCTATCTTCCAGTCACCAGGGACATCTCCAGACTCCAGAGATCTTTGGTAGATAATCGAGAGGGGTCCTGTCATAACATCGCTAGGTCCTTTCAGTACTCTGGGATGAATCCCATCAGGCTCCATGGACTTGTGAACATTCAGCTGATGCCTTACAATTTCAGTGTCCACAAATGGAAAGTGACTGCTCCCGCAGTCATGGTCCTCCAACTCAGAGGACCAGGCAGCCCAAGGTCTATCAGTATTATTAAAGACTGAAGTACAAAAAAAGCACTGAATGCCTCTGCTTTTTCTTCATGCCTATTAGTCAAGTGACCATCTTCAACAAGTATTGGTCCAATGTTTTCTTTAGACCCCTCTTGCTATTAATGTACTTAAAAATGTCCTTCTTGTTATCTGACACAACACTGGCCAGTTTCAACTCTAACTGAGTTTTGACCTTTCATGTCTTCGTCCCACATATAAGAACCACAGCTTTGTAATCTTCCTCATGTCAAGGAAAAATCTGAATGATAGTTTTGTGTGCTCTAGAACTGGTTTAAGACTTCGATAGCCATTTAATTTTGTCTCTCAGAGGAGATGGGAGGATGAAGCAGTCCTCTTTGAGAAAGAAATGCCTTTCCTTCGCACTGAAAATATCTCTCCCTATTATCATCACTGCACCACAAATTTCTCCACTCAGAAATCTGAAGGCCCAGACTCTTGTTTAATATCCAAGGCTGCACTGATTTTAATACTGCCCAATTTCAGCCTGTGCATCCAAATTCCCTCCAATTCAACAAGAAAAGTCCCAAGTGTTTCAGTGGGCTCTCATCAAAAGCATGTGCTCAAAGACAACTACTATACCTTGTTAAGCCTGTATTTTTTAAAAAAAAAACCAAAAAACCAACAACCTAAAACCCAGGAAAAAACCTCCAAAACTTAAGACATTAATTTAACTTAAACATGTCAATTGAACCAGGACATATTTTAATGGATTCTGTTTGAAACACTGGCTTTTTGTTTTCAAAGTACCAGCCACGGAACGTAGATTTGTCACTTTATAATAATTACTAATATCCTCCCCCACCAGAGTCATCTGGAACATATTTAATTATTGACTTCATTGAACATGTACATGGCACATGCTCACTCTTCTGAGCGAGCCTTTAAATGGACAAAAGCCCATTTGTTCCTTCTTCGAAAATCCAGTCTCAGCACATAAAGTGACCCCCAAATTAGGCTTCTGTTATTTGCATATAGCATACATGAAAGGTAAACATGCAAGCTAACATTCATCAAGCATTTAAGCTCATGCCTAGGTTTAAGTGTCTCAATGGGAAAAGCCCTAGTGAAACCAGGGGTACAACTGTGCTTCGTACAAATATTCACATGGTAAATGTATTCCTGCGTTACAGCTTGTGCCTCTGCATCTCATCTCCTAGCCCATATCAAAGCTGACTCCGGTGTGCCTGTATGTACTGCAGGCACTTCCCGCATATGTACCCCACCATGCCATACCTGCGGCAGTACTGATACCACCATATTTTCCTTGCTACATTTTAATAGCTGATGCCTCCATATTTTCAGCTCTATAATAAGTATTGACTAACAGTCTTTCCTCTTCCAGGCACTGCTAACCCGAGTATAAATACCCAAAGTAGCAACAGGATACAAATGCAATTATACTTGAATCAGGACTAATTTCAGCCTATCGTAAGAAAAAGACCACCAGTAGCAATATAGTGCAATTTTACACCAAAGAGATCCACTAGCCACTCCTTTCTGCTCCCCTGAAGCGAGGCTAGAATATCAGTCGTTTATCTTACAATTTCAATGTTTTGTGCCAAGTCTTACCAGTAAAAAACATGGCCAACATCACCTATGCATTGTTTCCTGATTTTTATTCTCCTTAGGGTCAAATTTTCAAACCCAAGTCTACATTTGCTACGTGGACTTCACATTCCCCCCAATCCCTTCAGTTTTGCTGCAGAAACATGGAACCATCTTTTAAGGTCGCATTCAGAATAGCATTAAAATGCACGATTTGTTGCTTTAAATAGTAATATAGGTGGAATAACTCCAGAGTGTTTCATATACAGACATTAAAGGCAGATTTCCAGGGGAGCTTAGCTTTCATTAGGCACCTAAATATAATGGGCTTATTTTCAAAATCCCACAGAGTGCAATAGCTTCTGTTCTGTTTAGCAGAACCATTATTTTGCAATCTGAACATGTGAAGTTTTGGAAGCTTTCTGGTGCGTGAGTACATGTCTGTGCGGTTCTGCAAGCCTTTGCAAGAGCTTAAATTGAAAAATGTACGATTATTAATCTTTAAAGCAAAAAGGACAAAGGCCCAACGCTGCCTCTCCTGGGATAAAAAGAAAGGACTCAACTGGATTACGTAAGGACGTGCTAGCTCCAGCCTCTGCTGAACTAGTGTGCGCTCCCCAGCAAAGGACAAAACAATAGTTTCATTTATATAGACCATTCAACACACACAAGAGAGGAAAAAAAACAGAGAGTGAATGAGGTGCTGCTGAATAATGCCTTCATAGAAGCAGAGAGAGAAACCAGGTAGATGTCATCTGCAAGGTAAATTAAAATTATACATCTCTGAGGATTATCAGTGAAAACTGAGATCTGGAAGAGAATTTGCTTTTGATATTGGAAAGGATAAATACCCAACGTAAATCCTTTTATGTGGGCCTGTAGAAAGGAACAGAGAAATTAAAGATAAATGAGATTAAGGCAGTTTTTAAAACTACGTTAGACATTTAAGATACCCATGGAGGGGAAAAAGACTTTGGAGGAGGAGATTAGTTTAGACCCTCAGCAATACATTCATCTGGGAAATCAACTGGCATAAATATTTTCTAATCTGAATCGGTCATTGCCCCCTCCCCCCCCCAAGCCAGACACACTCCAAAAAAAACCTTAAGAACATTTCTTCATAGCCTGGCAATCAGCCCAGGTAAATGACATGCCGTGTCATTTTACTGGCGAGGTCTGGGATAGAAAACCTGCAGGTATAAGTTGATTTTTTTTTTTTTTTTTTTTTTGCAAAAGGATGCCCTGGGGAGGGCCCCTTTGCCTTAGTCTCGCACAAATCCTCCTCTTATTTAATTCCTTTTGGAAACAGAGACAGAAGCTAACCAAAATCAAATGCTACGCAGTCTGTGTTTCTGTCTCCTTTGCCAGAGTTTGAGGTACATACAACTACTGCGGTTTCATGCAGGCCTATATTGTTATTAAAAGTCAACTGGAAATGTTGTTAGCAAGGAAAGTGGAGGAAATGAGTAAAAAAGTAATACATTTAGATGCATTTGGCTCTCTTCCTGGGAGCCCTTTTAATATAAAGAAACTCAACAAAGTTGTATTTTTAGATCTGGAAAGATGCGTTTTTGTATTTCACACACTAAAGGGATTTGCCTTAATACACTCAAATTTCCTCCTCCCTCCTCCTCCCTCATGTGCTTGAAGAAATGAACTTCAATCCTCAACCACTGGATACACATATTCTGTTCTCCCCATTGGCCAGAATAAAAACCAATAAATGTATTTCATTACTTTTGTGGATTTAGAAGAGCACCTGGCAAGGATGGTCTTAATCTCCTTACACTGCTTGCACCAATGAAAGAAACCTTTGCAGTACTTCTTGAGAGAGAAACGAAAGGATAATAGGAATAAAATCTGGAAATACAAATATTATCTCCATGAAGATCTGTTATAAAATGTATGAAATCCATATCAATGTCTCCAGAGGGTGCTTGGCATAATAGCACAATTTAGACAATAGGTTATTAAAGATGGAAAGAAATATATTCCTCATTATGATGACAGAATTGTTCAGAGATAATTGGGTAGTATGAGGTTATGTTTAGACAACAAATTGGTGGCAAGTATCTAGTAGCAGACCTGTCAAAAAGAGATGAAAAATACGGCTTGGTATGAATGACCTAAAGCCAGTTGTTTCTTCCCTTTGGTACCCCAGACGGGCATATTTGCAGGGGTTGGGCTGCTATGTTTTGTCAACATCTTTGTTACGCAAACACAAATCTATTTATTTCAGACATTAGAAAGGTGTTCCACTATTTGGATGTGGAACCACCAGCCACTGAGGTGGGGGGATTGTAGTTTATTAATATATTGAGGAATTAGAATTTCATTTTTCTTTCTGTCCAGTATTGGTTACAATTCCCATTTTAGCTGAGACAATATCAGTTATTTACTATGCTAGAAATGGGTGTGACAAAGATTAATTTCTTGAAAAAAGGTAATGACTTCAGATAGCCTCAGGTTATGAGGAACCTGACCCAAAGTTTGCTGACACTGAAAGTAAGTTTCCCTGTGATTTAATGACCTTTGATGCAGATCCAAAGGCCAAAGGCATTCAGGCAACAGATTGAAAGATTTTAAGACACTTTTAGTTTAAATGGCTAAACCCAAACCAACAATATACACTTTCTCATTACAAATTCAGCTGCTGTGGGACAAGACTGGAAAGGAATAAATGGTGCACAGAAGTCACATAAGGAACTAAGTTACTCCCTTATATTCATAAAAAAGAGATAAGTTACACTACTCATCACAGTTCTCCACCTTCAGGTTCCATATTAAACCAATTACAGAGGCCTTAGGGAGAAGTGATGGGGCTGCACATCAACAAAAACATCAAATGTGAAACACCTAACATATCTATGGTAGTCTTTGACTTATTTAAAGTCTGGATCTCTATACTGCAAAATTTCTGGTGGGGAGAGGGATGTGAATTTTACCTCTCTTTCTCTACCACAGAAACATTTTTATATTCTCTAAAGAAAGAAAGAAACCTCCCAACTGTACTTGCTTAAAAAAAAAAAAATAAAAAAAATCAACATTCAATTACTGTCATGCTTTCCATGCTCCCCCACATTCCCTTCAGTCTGTGAATTTTACTCTTGCAAACATGTCACCGGTACCCATTTAACTTTCCACCTACTTAACTATTAATTGGAAGGGAAAAAAACTAATCTCTTCCTTAATTACATCTATCACCAGAATACCCAAACTTTCACACCAGAAGAATCGTGCCATTCCTGCTGTTTCTCTCACCTACGTTCAATGTGTCCAACACCTCCAAAAGATGCTCAGTGAATTTACGTCAAAAAAATAAGTAAATAAAAATACACTTTTCTCACCCTAAGACTTGGCATTCAGACCGCGGGTGTTTAATTTGTACCTCATGTCACCCAACAAGCTGTGCCATTCAGACGCCTGTCAGTAGAGCACGCTGCTGGCTGCTCTGCTTGTAGTTCATCTTGTAACAGGTTAGTTCAGTCTTCAGTTAAAAAAAGCGATTTTGTAATGTTGCAAAAAAAGTATTTTTCTTTGGTGTGAAAAATGAAAAAGTCTGGAGGTACTGAAATTCTTATAATAGGACCGAGAAAAAGGAGTACAGGAGTGTAGGGCATCCTTCTGTGTACTTGCGAGCAAATTAAACTCTCCCCCACCATGTCCTGAAACACTTTGATTTTCACTGTGCTTGAGTACAAGAACTTCAACAACTACGAAGCTTGTAGATGTCCAGCTTAAATGTCAGACCTCATTTTAAGGCTTACTTCACTTCCATGATTAATTAGGAGGGCAATTTTAAAATACGATGGGCAGATAAGTGACTCAAACATTCATATGACTGAGGTTACACTTACTCACTGCAATGACTCTTCCATAACAACCTGTTCAGCTAGTAAGCTACCAAGTTATTTTTCTAAGTGGCATTAATACATGTCCATCAAATTATGTCCTGACTATAACAGCAAATGTGCAATAAAACACCCCATGATGAGCTGACAAGTTCATGGGTGCCCACATTATAGGACTCCAACTCTTTTCCCCTGCAGCATTTCAGATCTAATACAATTAAGTGGAAGCACTGTGGTGACTTTTCTGATAAAGATAGCATGTGCAACTCAAAGATACATGGGAGGACAACTTGTGCATGAAGATACGATTTTCAGAACCAACTCGTGGTGTAAAGATCAAATGCATGGGTGAATAGAGGTATTTCAATATTTTAAGCCTGGGACTGGGAGTGGTGAGGTAATTCGAGAGTTGATCAGCTAAACATTCAGAAGAGAGAAACAGAGAAAAGAAAAGATTATTTTTCATACAAGGGCTCATAGTGGCTGTGCTGGTTTTGGCTGGGATAGAGCTGATTTTCTTCATAGTAGCTAGTATGGGGCTACATTTTGGATTTGTGTTGAAAACAGTGTTGATAATATAGACATGTTTTGGTTATTGCTGAGCAGTGCTTACACGGAGTCAAGGCCTTTTCTGCTTCTCGCACTGCCCTGCCAGTGGGACGGCTGGGGGTGCACAAGGAGTTGGGAGGGGACACAGCCGGGACAGCTGACCCCAACTGACCAAAGGGGTATCCCATACCATATGACGTCATGCTCAGTTTATAAGGGGCTGGGAGAAGAGGAAGGAAGAGGGGAGATGTTCAGAGTGATGGCGTTTGTCTTCCCAAGTAACCATTACATGTGATGGAGCCCTGCTTTCCTGGCGATGACTGAACACCTGCCTGCCCATGGAAAGTGGTGAATGAATTCCTTGTTTTGTTTTGCTTTGCTTGTGTGTGTGCCTTTTGCTTTACCTATTAAAATGTCTTTATCTCAACCCATGAGTTCTCTTACTTTCACTCTTCTGATTCTCTCCCCCATCCCATGGCAGAGGAGGGGGAGTGAGCGAGCGGCTGCATGGGGCTTAGCTGACGGTTGGGGTTAAACTACGACAGTGGCACAAGTGGGAGACATGAAGAAGTGTCCCATAACCTAGAGAAAAGGGCTAGGATGGCAGGAGCACTCAGCAGGAGTTGGCTTTTCACAAGAGCATGCAGGAAATTATAGATGGAGCAGGTAGCAGTGGTCTTCATACTATGGAGTTTGCCTAACTTTCCTCTAAATTCTCCTCACAAGAAAATCCATAGTGCTGCTGCTGACAGCAGACCATTAAACCAGTATGCATTATGGGCACACACACTTGAAATCACCTTGTTCCTTTAATTTAAACCAAACTCATCTCAGATTCAAGAATGAACCACATTGTCATATATTTCACCATGTCTCACAAAAATGTCCTTTTTCCTTCATCTCAGGCTACTTTCAAGTTTTCAAAGACCTTTATTTCCCCCAGCTCTCAGAACTTAGTTTTCCTCCCCTTCTTGAAAACTATGCACATGCCTGTGTGGATAGCTCAGCCTGCAGGTTCACAAAGCCCTGTAATATCAGGTTATTTTAATTAAGGGTGCTTTCCAAATGGCTGTTGTATAGGTGTACTCTCCCCACAAACACATGGCAAAAGGAGACTGATAGGGGAAGAAACACATCCTTTGTTTCTGCCTCTGCAGATAAAGAACCAACAAGCAAAGCTGGGAATTTCAGCAAATACAGAAAAGGCCTTTTTGGCCACAATGCCCAGTAAATTGTATGCCTTGGAAGAAAGGATCCTTGTATCCTGTCAGCAGGATACAAAGTAAAGATTCTTTGCTCAGAAATAATCGTAATGGGTAGTTAGGTCTGGCAGTTTGTTTTGGTTTGGTTTTAATTATTGTTCTTAGCCCATGCACACAAATCATTTATTTAATGAAATAAAACAAAGGATGCCTGGCTTCAGAGGGGAATTCACTCATTACTGACCAAAGCGCCAAGAGCCGGGTTTAACCCCTTGGGAATGCTTGCCCTTTTCCACCAGTGGGCCCCAGGGGATCAAATTCTCTTGGGAAAAGAAAAAAAAAAAAGAAGCCCAGAGCGAAAGAAAACTGGAGAAGCTGCAAGTCTATTTGTTTAACAGAACACAGGACTGCTCTCGGTGGGCAAACGCTGCTTCTCAACCAACAGGGAAGATGGCAAGAAAACATCCAAGGAAAGCCTGGAGGACACAAAATGGTCTTACAGCACTCCAGAAATAATTAAGAACTGTATTCTTGGGAAAAGTGGTCTCATTAAACTGTTTTCAGATTGCAATTTTCTCCCAGCTTCTCCTCCCTCTTTCCCTTTCCACTAGCAATCTTGGAGCAATGAAAATATCAGTTTGCTTTCTAGTGCTCGTATTCTCTTAAAAATGTCATTATTCAATTATCTGTCTATTCACTGGCCCTAAGGTCCAGCGGAGCAGATATTGTGAGCCTTCATTTAATGTTTTTAAATGCACTTCAGTCCACTTGTGATACAATAAAACTTTATTGAATTCTGTTCCCACATCACACTTACCATCCCTCACTTTTATTGATATGTGAGCCCATCTACTCTTCTGTCAGCAATAAAAGGAATATTTCTAGCAAAGAAATGACCTTTCCTTCCATCAATACTGCAATTGGGAAATGTGATTTCAGGTTTCATGTTTAAAAAGAAAAAAGTCTTAAGAAAAGAAAAGATGAACCATGCTCAAGCATTGTTTTCCTTCCCCTTGTTAGCATTAAAGAAGCAGGGAAATCTCTGTAAGCATCAAAGATATTTGGTGCCTTCATAATATTTATTAGCTCATTTACCCAGAAGAATGGAAAGGAAGGCCGATTCATCCTTCCTCGGAAGCCATGAACATTTTTCCCTTGCAGGTAACAGCCTTTTGAATAGATCTTCCCAATATTAAAAGCTGATGGAAGACTGGTCACCTGGGTGCGAGGCAAGTTATCATTGCAGTGGGATATGCCATGCCCAAGGCACCCATCTTGCTCCCTCCTGCTGATGCCACCCTTTTCATCAATGCTGCAATGGGCTTGTCCTCCTTGAGACTCCACCTTTTTTCCACTTTGTCCTGCCCTATACCTTTTATTTTCCAAGTCTCTATTAAAAAACAGACTGTTTTTGAAGGACAACAGTGCACAAGTTATTCTGTGAGTTCCAAACCCTGTAACTTAAGGAAATTGAGAACTCACAAAAACCTGAAGGTAAATTTGACTCAGCTAGCTAAATCCTCTTTCCAACATCACACTGGAGCCTCAGAAGCCTGTCTCTAGGGGGAAATGAACAGAAAAAGCACTCCAAAATACCTTTGAGCTTTCAACTCACACATTTAAAAAAAAAAAAAATCTGAACACAGACAACCCCTAAATTTCAGTCAAAGCCAGTGGGAGATAGTTGCTTACATGTTGGAAAATCTCCCCGTGCTCTGACTTGGGTTGTCACCCACAAAGGGCAGCGCTGCTGCTGCTGCCCACGGAGCAAGAATGCTCGGGAGAGCGTCAGCCTTGAGTGGGTTGTTCTTTCTCTTCATCCATCTCAGAAACACATGCAGGACTACTAAAATGTGGATGGTTTGAGCTGTAAAGTGCTATGTGCATACAAACACTGTATTTGCAGAGGGAAAAACCAGCATTTTGGTTAGGATTTATCAAATTATCAATAGAAAATCTGGCTGCTTACAATGACAACTAGCTCAGCAGCTCTCCCACCACCACTGGTCTTGCAAAATTGGATTCTCTTGCTTGTCACCAGCCTTGTGTACAGCATTGGATAAATTGCTCATCTGCTTTCTGCACTAGCTCATAAGTAAAATGGGAAGTCCCTTAGCACATTACAAAGGTGAAATAAGAAAAAAAATTACATTCCTAGATGTCCTGGCACCATGACAACAGGACTGTACAAGCACCAGAAGAAGATACTGAAGTATTTCTGCAATGAGAGTGTTGACCTAGCTTCACAAAACCACCTCCACCACTACTCTTCCCTTTACTCTGTAAAGGGAGAAGGTGAAAGGGAAGGGATGCACTAGGAAACAACAACAGAGTACTGGATCAAAGAGACCCTCACAAAGTGAGGTTTCTCATACTTACACACAGCATAATGCAGCCTAAAATGCACTTTCAGACATCTCTCCGCAACATGTGATGTGTCTGCGGCTCTGGCAATGGCAAACTGCAGGTCTGCAGTAGATTTAATAGAAAACCATGGAAAAGCTCTCTTGGTCAGTAATGATTAAAAGAATTTAAGAAAACTGCAGTAGTAATTTCAGAAGAAAAGAGGCAGTATTTAAAGTAGGCGTCAGAGAAATAAACACCGCATACCAAGACCTGCTTTGAGAAAGACAAAATTAATTTGGTGACTTTTCTGATACTAGAAAAATGGGACAACTGATGGCATTGAAGCCTGTCAAATTAGGCCTGGTACCTTTTCCACTGCTGAAATCACCTGCTTTTCAGTTGCTTTTGATTGTCAGAAGGCAACAAAAAAAGTCCAGAAGTCATTGGAATGACTGTCCATTTTTGTAGACAACATCTGCCATCACATAAACAGACTACAGGATCAGAAAAACAGAGAGAGGACCGGGCTACCTGCATAGAATCATAGAATGGTTTGGGTTGGAAGGGGTCTCAAAGATCATCTAGTTCCAACCCCCCTGCTGCAGGCAGGGACACCCTCCACTAGACCACGTTGCCCAAAGCCCCATCCAACCTGGCCTTAAACACTTCCAGGGAGGGGGCATCCACAACCTCTCTGGGCAACCTGTTCCAGTGCCTCACCACTCTAACAGTAAAGAATTTCTTTCTAACATCTAATCTAAATCGACCCTCCTTCAGCTTAAACCCATTACCCCTTGTCCTGTCACTACACTCCCTGATAAACAGTCCCTCCCCATCTTTCCTGTAGGCCCCCTTCAGGTCCTGGAAGGCTGCAATTAGATCTCCCCGGAGCCTTCTTTTCTCCAGGCTGAACAACCCCAGCTCTCTCAGCCTGTCCTCATAGGAGAGGTGCTCCATCCCTCTGATCAGCTTCGGGGCCCTCCTCAGGACATGCTCCAACAGCTCCATGTCTCTCCTGTACTGGGGCCCCCAGAGCTGGATGCAGTACTGCAGGTGGGGTCTCAGAAGAGTGGAGTAGAGGGGCAGGATCACCTCCCTCAACCTGCTGGTCACGCCTCTTTTGATGCAGCCCAGGACACGGTTGGCTTTCTGGGCTGCAAGCGCACACTGCCAGCTCACGTTGAGCTTCTCATCAATCAATAGCCCCAAGTCCTTCTCCTTGGGGCTGCTTTCAATCCATTCCTCGCCCAGCCTATAGTCGTGCTTGGGATTGCACCGACCCACGTGTAGGACCATGCACTTGGCCTTGTTGAACTTCATGCAGTTCGCACGGGCCCACCTCTCCAGCCTGTCAAGGTCCCTCTGGATGGCATCCCTTCCCTCCAGCATGTTGAGTGCACCACACAGCTTGGTGTTGTTGGCAAACTTGTTGAGGGTGCACTCGATCCCACTGTACATGTTGCCGACAAAGATGTTAAACAGCCCTCGTCCCAGTACCGACCCCTGAGGAATGCCACTCATCACCGTTCTCCACTTGGGCATTGAGCCGTTGACCACAACTCTTTGAGTGCGACCATCCAGCCAGTTCCTTATCCACTGAGTGGTCCATGTCTCTCCAATCTAGAGACAAGGATGCCATGCAGGGCAGTGTCAAATGCCTTGCACAAGTCCAGGTAGATGATGTCAGTTGCCCTTCCCTTGACCACCGACGCTACAACCCCATCATAGAACGACACCAAGTTTGTCAGGCATGATTTGCCCCTTGTGAAGCTGTGTTGGCTGTCACCAGTCACCTCCTTGTTTTCCATGTGCCTAAGCATAGTCTCCAGGAGGGTCTGCTCCATGATCTTGCCAGGCACGGAGGTGAGACTGACCGGCCTGTAGTTCCCTGGGTCTTCCTTTTTACCCTTCTTAAAAATGGGGGTCATGTTCCCCCTCTTCTAGTCGGTGGGATCTTTGCCAGACTGCCAGGATTTCTCAAATATGATGGCGAGTGGCCTGGCCACTTCATCCGCCAGTTCCCTCAAGACCCACGGATGCAACTCATCAGCTGTCATCACGGACTTGTGCACCTTCAGGTTCCTTAGATATTCTCAAACCTGATCTTCTCCTACAGGTGGTGGTTCTGCATTCTCCCAGTCCCTGCCTTCTGCGACCTGGGCAGTGTGGCTCAAGCATTTGCCAGTGAAGACTGAGGCAAAGAAGTCATTGAGTACCTCAGCCTTCTCCATATCCTGGGTAACCAGGACACCCGTTTCATTCCGGAGGCGACCCACGTTTTCCCTCGTCCTCCTCTTATCACTAACATACCTATAGAAGCTTTTCTCGTTGTCCTTGACATCCCTGGCCAGACTAATTTCTATCAAGGCTTTGGCTTTCCTAACCTGATCCCTGGCTGTTCGGACAGTTTCTCTGTATTCTTCCCAGGCCACCTGCCCTTGCTTCCACCCTCTGTAGGCTTCCTTTTTTTGTTTGACTTTTTGCCTTGTTCATCCATGGGGGCCTCTTGGTGTTTTTGCTTGGCTTCCTCTTTGTTGGGATGCATCGCTTCTGAGCTTGGAGGAGGTGACCCTGGAATACTAGCCAGCTGTCTTGGGCCCCTCTTCCCTCCAGGGCTTTGTCCCATGGTATTCTACCAAGCAGGTCCCTGAAGAGGCCAAAGTCTGCTCTCCTGAAGTCCAGGGTAGTGAGCTTGCCGAGTGCTCTCCTTGCTGCCCTGAGGATCCTGAATTCCACCATTTCATGGTCACTGCAGCCAAGGCTACCCTTGAGGTTCACGTCCCCTACCAGCCCCTCCTTATTGGTGAGAATAAGGTCCAGCATGGCACCTGTCCTCATGGGCTCCTCTATCACTTGGAGGAGAAAGTTGTCATCAACACATTCCATGAACTTCCTGGATTGCTTGTGCTCAGCTGCGTTGTCCCTCCAACAGATGTCAGGGTGGTTGAAGTCCCCCATAAAGACCAGGGCTTGTGAGCGTGAGGCTGCTTCTATCTGCCTATAGAGGGCTTCATCTGCTTGGTCTCCCTGGTCAGGTGGCCTATAGCAGACCCCCACTATGATGTCCCCTGCCCCAGCCCTCCCTTTAATCCTGACCCATAGGCTCTCGGTCGGCTCCTCATCCATCCCCAGGTAGAGCTCCATGCACTCCAGATGGTTGTTGACATAGAGGGCGACGCCCCCTCCTCGCCTGCCTAAAGAGCCTGTACCCTTCCATCCCAGCACTCCAGTCATAGGACCTATCCCACCACGTCTCTGTAAAGCCAATAATGTCATAGCCTTGCAGGCACACACACGTCTCCAGCTCCTCTTGTTTATTCCCCATGCTCCGTGCGTTCGCGTAGAGGCTTTTCAGTTGTGCCCCTGACGAGACTGACTTATTGGCTGGGGTGGCTGGGATTCTTTTGATGCACAATCACCTGTTTTCTTCCCCACATGTTGAGAGTAACCACAGCCTCGTGAAACTCTTCTTGTCAGGGCTATCTCTAGTGAACACACAGGAATGCAGTGTGAAGGGTAATATAAAGGACATTTTAAAATATATGAGCTACTGAAGTTAGAAGAGGTTTGTTTTTCCCCCTCCTGAGAGGAAATGGGGATGTTTTCTTCTTGAAAATGATATGAGTTAGTGGTGGAAAAGTTAATAAATAAATAAATAAATAAAATCGCAAGAGGAGCAGGCTACCCAATGGAGTTTTAAATCTTCTGTAATTTTTCTCCAAGGGAGCGTATACACTAGCACTATATTGAGCATAAGCGCCTAAGGTCAGTCCTAACAACATCTGTTAAAGATGACTCCTAAACGCTGCTCTCTTGAGACACACACATGCTCCCCTCTGCTGCTGAGCCAGCACTTGGGTAAACTGTTTCTCTCTGTCCATAAGGAATAATTTGAAACCGTAAGGAGTAACCCATCCAACGAGACAAAGCAAGCTGAAATGCACACAAGTAGAACTGCCTGCTGAAATATTAATTCCTTTGTTATGCAATTGCACACAAGTACAAGTGCCTGCTGAAATATTAATTCCTTTGTTGTGCAACTGCTGTGTTTCTTTAGGAGATGGTCATATGGCAGACACCATCGCCAAGGGCTTGGTGCATGAGGCCACCAAGGAAATGTTAGCAGCTGAGGAAGGGTTTTCCCCAGCAGTGAGCAGTGCTGGGGAGCCCGTAGAGCCCACTATCCTCCTCCAGCAAAGCAAGGCGGCTGGGTGTGGGTAGCAATGCTAAGGAAGCTGGACCTGAAAGGACCGGGTCAATGGCCCAAATTTGGCTAGAGGGGCTGAAGCATGTGGGCTCAGTGACAAGAATCCAAGGGGACCAACTGACCCACAGCAAATGGCACAGGCACCACTGAGGCCACTGAGGGGGAAGTACATTTCATCCACCAGACGTAGCTTTGGTCCAACCATACCCTTGCTGACCTCCTTGTCCAGAGCTGACACCTTCGCCATCGCTTGGATGGCTTTCACTCGTGGGGCACTCCTGGGGCCCAGGCAAACAGCATCTGCAAAGTTGAGCTGACCATTTTCAGAGGGAAGAAATGGAGGTGGTAACAAAGCCAGGCAGAGACTGAGGTAGGAGAAGAATAAAAAGGAGCCCTAGGTTTCCCACTCCATGTCTGCAGATGAAGGGACACAGTTTGCCTGAACACAAGTAACTTCCCCGGTGCTACACTGAATAACAACACATGAAGATTTGACCCCAAATTTCCTAGGCAATGCAGAACAACAAGCCCAGGACATGGGATCCTATTTTACAATGTGCTTGTCCCTTGTTTCCCCCCCTCATAACTCTGCTTGCAGAGGCACTACATTTGATTCATAAACAAACAGAGGAAACAGCCATCAAAGCTACTAACTTAATTGCAAAGGCAGCATGGCTTGTTGTTGTCATTTTTCACCCCACATTCAGATCATTAAGACATACTCAATCCCTACTGTACATTTGGTACTGAGCAACCTCTCACAAGAGTTATTTTACATCTTGTACACAGGGCCGATTAGCACCTCGGGGCACAATATTCACGTATTACCTTTCTCACAAGGCACCACTATTCCTCTTTGTTTTATATGCAACAAAGGCTATGGAGGGGTACTAGGTAATGACTATTGCTTTACCAGCCCAGTCTCAGGAGGGAACAGCATACCTCATTCAAATCACAAATCTCAAGGAAATACAACCTGCTATGACAAGTAGAAACTGATCTCCCCTCCCCATGCAGCGTTGTTTGTAAAATGAAAGACCTCATTTAGAGTGGAATAACTCCAAGCTGGCAATTTGGTACAAGCTCGCTAGGGCAGACCCTAAGCCCCTGATGTCACTCTTTCCATGGGTTTAATAGCTCACCCCATAAAAAATATTCCATCACTGCATTTAAAAGCTTCATATTTTTGTTTAGAAAAATGAAATATGGACACGTCAAGCCCCCTGCCAGCAGAGAGGGTCCCCTTTGCTCAGAGAGGCGGTCTTAGCTGCATCTCTCATCTTGTGGTTTCATGACAAGCAAAACCCCACACAGTCTTTCCACATCGCAGTGGCATGTAGGTGGCCACCTCCTGCATGAGGGACAGGGACCACCTGAGGGGCTGTAAGTTCCCGCTTCCACTCCGGACAATGTGCCTGTCTTTTCTCAGCTATGTTTGCTCTCCTGCAGCCTGTGCTCAAGGCAATGAAGAAGATGCTCTGAGTCCTCAAGCCAAATCCTGGGTTTCAGCAAATTTAAGTCTCCTGCTGCTCTCTTAATACAACTCTGTGGCCTGAAAGCATCCATTCCTGTACCTGCTTTATTATTTTGAGAGGTGTGCTACGAGCTTTGGCCTACTCAAACTGAAAAACTAGAAATAGTACTGTTATTCACTGCTCAGCCCTTTATGACTGCTAATAAAAAGTGCACTCCTAGTACTACTGTTGTTATTTCTTTTTTGAGGTATGCCACTTTTGACAGTAGGACCATAACTGCATCTAACAAATTCAGTTTCTACAGAAAGTAAATTCTGAGGTACACTTAACTTTTTGAAGCTCTGACGTTTCCCGTTCGGTGCATATTGCTGTAATCCCAGATGACTGTCTTTCTACCCTCAAAAATTCAGGCTAAATGGCTTGCCTGTTATTTGTCTTCATAACTTTGGAAGCTTATAAATTAGTATTTTCTACCATCAAACATCAAATTTCCCAAAATATTACCTTCCTGACTTGTCAGTGATACAATACTGTATTTAAGGCACTTATCAAATGTCACCAATTACATGGACATAGGTCGGTCGAAGTGCACTGCTATATGATTACAAGCATAAAACTCTGGAAAGAGAAGCTGTAAGCTAGCAATAATGCTTCATTCTTCTGGTCTGCTTTCACTAATGGGGCTTCCCAAGTGTTTTCTATAAGGTGTACAACAAGGAAAACATTGAGCATTATTAGGGTATTTTTAACATAAGCACAAACCTTGCACAGAGGACAATTTTTCATATCTTATCAACTCAGTCTCATATGATGCACATGGTTTGTCACTAAGTGTCTACTTGCTCTCAGGGAACAAGAGACAAGCTCAAGGCTGGCCCAGTCACCACAATAAATCAGATCTCTATTAAAGAAACAAATGAAAATATATCAAGGTACATACTGTAAGGGACACATTCATACTGCACTTCCAGGTACTTGTACGTCCCAGGGCAAGGGTCTGGAAACACATCAGGGCCAGCGACAACTGCACATTGGGTCCGATTACTGCATCTGAAAAGCAAGAAAAAAAGAGAGTCAGAAAACAGTCCAGGCAGAAGGACAGGTCAAGAAGTTGAGCAGTCCCTCCAGCATCAAAAGGAGTGAAGGTGCAGAAGCCAGAACTTCAGCATCAGCTGAGGAAGCTCACCAGAGAGCATGCAAAAGCTGACGGCAAACACCAATGTCTTCATCAGCTCACTGCCAAAAGAGGAGGCATAGCGGCATAACCCCTTCCCCTCCAAGCAGTACTTAGAGCACCAGGAGGTATTTCTTTAAAACCAGACTGAGAGGAGGATCTAAAAAAAAAGATTACATGCACATGGTCCTCTAATTTTTGAAACCCAAACTCATATCACAGTGACCTCAACTAACCTTAAATACCAGCATCCCCATCAAACGAAATGCAAAGGCTAAACCAACAACATGTGGTTGTGGCAAAAATAATCATTGTATATTTTATAGCAGGCATAACAAATGTGTTTTACAAAATACGTATAAAGTGTTCCCACAAAAAAAGTAATCTTGAATAATGCTGTTTAATGCAAAGACTAGAAACAGCAATACTTCAGTGGGGAAAAAAAAATAAATCACCCAATAAGCTCTCTAAAAACCAAAACAGTAGTTTTTCATACACAGTCAGCACATTTGCATTATTTATAAATGACTAAGTTTTATTCAACCATTCTGCCCAGGACCAATGCATCTCCTGAGATGATGTATTTTTTCCAAAAGCAAATGTTGTTCTCACTGAAGATCTTGCAGTATAACCTCACAGAGAAGGAAGTGACCCTGTCTGCTGCAGCGAGTATCTTTCAGGTTAAGAGGACACACACACAGGTTGGGTCCTGAGAGATGCTTTCCCTGCGGCACATATGAGTCATGTCCATGGGTGACTGATTTCTGCATGCATGGAAACCCACATTTGTCTCTGCTTTTGTGGTACAAGCACCTCTATGTACAACTTTTGTGCATTTTGGGGATGCAAAAACACTGAGCAAACAGTAGTTCTACAGAGAAAAATCCTCTGATTATTTGTTTAAAGAAAAAAAAAAAGAGGAATATAATTTGTCTTTGATTTTTATGCTTTTGCATGCCAGAAAGAGATCTCCTAAGGGCTAGACCACTGCATTTACTTTCTCTAAGATGCTGTCTCCTCTGATGTGACATGGGACCCCTTACCCTCCTGCTCTTCTGGCAGAAGCCGCAACATCCAGCACAGAACTCATTTAGGTCTGCAGTGGAAATGCTTCATGTTTACCTGAGGCTATAGTTTGTCAGCCTTAATGAGGATTTTATTTGAGCCCATAAATTAGAATTGATTCATTAGTGACTGCCTTAAGCTCCATAATTTCTTTAATTTTATGGAAAGATTAATAAGAGCTGATACAATTGCTCATCGGGCTGCTTTGCTGGATAACAGATAACCCAGAGGGCAGGGTCATTCTCGTGTTTTCTAGTTGAAAGACGACAGTTATCACAGCAAGTGACTAGTTTTATCATATACACAGAAAAAGAATTTTATTAACAAAAAGGATAACTTTGTTGTCCTCACTCTTGCTACTTACAGACAGGTGGCTTGGCTGGGATATCACAGGTAGCTTGGACTGTGCGAGTGGGCAGTCTTCCAGGAGATGCTTTGAACATCATCCAAAACTTCACTTTCAAAAAAATCCTTTACTTGGCTCAATGTGCCTTTCAAAAAGCAATTGCACTGACGTAATCAATAGTCCCTCTGGCTGTAGGGACAGCCCTGGCCACTTTACATAGAATAAGAACAATGCATCAAAGAGGCGTTTCAAAATCACAAGTCAGGATCCAAAATTATGAAGAATAAGAAGTGGGGGAGCAGGAATAGACATATTTAGGGTTCATCTGTATGTGTTTTCTTTCTTTTTGTTTTAAGGAAACATTTGCTTTGAATGGCCAAGCGTTTCTTTGAAGCCGTTTCTTTTTTATGCAAAAACTTGTACACTAAAACCTGAAGTGAAAACATGCAACCTAGAAAGCTCCAAGTTCATAACCAGTATTTCAAAACTGGTTTGGAAGCTGAAGGCTGTGAACATCAGCTTTAACTTCCCCAAATGCATGCTGCCTTCTGAGATATCATCAAAGAGAGTAAAAGCACCATGATACAAGAGGTTGAGTGGGGAACGCAGGGTGATGGCTTTTCCCCCCAACTCTAGAAAGTTCTGAAGGCCCCTTGCACATTCCTGAATTGGAGGATGACAAAGCACCGAGCCTACCAAGCACAGAAACTTCAAAAGAAGGTGAGATCAAATTGTCAGTGCCACCTTGGGGGGAAACAACGGAAAACTCCCAAATAAAAGCTCATATACTATGTAACGTCAGTACCTCACACAATTTGCAAAAAAAGGGCTCATACAAAAAAAACCTACCAAAACCAGAAAAACTAAACCTTCTCTCTTTTTCACACTCATTTCATATCAGCAGCAAAACTGTGTCTGGCACCTGGCATTTCGAGTTTCCTTTTATCACTCCAGGATGAAACATGCGGGTTCCCATTCCAGCACAGTTAAGGGATGAAGAAAATTTGGACTAAAAACCTTAGGAAAAAAACTAATACCTGTTCAACTATTACTGTCAGACATCAGGCTACAAAAATTTAAAGGGGAGAAAGAGGTGAAAACCACTCATCATTAAAGCTCTGGTTGCTGTGCTTTTGCTGATACTTTCCCCCCCATTTTCACAACAGTTTCTTGGTCCCTGCAGTTTTGTCATATTTCTTTCCAGACATATTAAAGGTCCAGGTGACACTAAGTGACACACAACAAGTGACACAGAAAAGGAGATCTGTAAAAGAAAATTACTCTGTAGCCTTGAGAAGGCAAAAAAGAAAAAAAGTTATCATTCCTTACTCCATTCCCAGCAAACCAGCCCACAAGCTCTCCTTTGTAAATCTCGGGATTTCTTAGTGCTTGAGTCTTACCAATACTCATTCCAAACTCCTGTGAGTTGGGAGGCCCAGTGCTGGGTATTGACCTTTCCAGTCAATGCAACAAAGATTTCTTGTTTTTATTTTGGTTTTGTCTGGTTTTTTCTTCTTACTTTTTTTTTCCTTCCCCCCCCCCCCCCCCCCCCCCCCCTTCTTGAAGGAAGACCTTTACTAACTATGGGAATTACAATTTGCAGTGAGAACCAGCACTGCATCAGCTCAAGCATAAATCTGTCTCTTCTACAGGGCAATCACAGAAACACTACCCAAGTCCCTTAGCTTTATGCTAGAAACGCCAGCTTCACATCTTGCTAGATTCCCCTCCAACAGGGCAGGAACCATTTGCATCACTGGCTCTAGCATAACTGTACTCCAGAAAACTACAGTCACCTTTTTTAAACCCATCTATACCTCTTATTAGCACCCTTTGACAAGAATCTCTTATTTCTAGCACTGATTCATAAGCTCCTTCAAATGAAACAACTTCTTGCTGCCCTTATGCCACAACTTTGCTAAGCGATCCCTGGCCTCTCGCGATATTTTCTCATTCTCCATATGCTCTGACACCAAGTAAACAAGAGAACTGTGGGAGGAATCTGTGAATTTGGGAGACCAGATAGACAATTTTATGCCTATTAAAAAAACAGCTTCCATTTTCTTAGTTTGTACAACATTTTAAGCAAATGTTCTGGAGACACGGAAGAATTAAAGGAGCCCCTCAAGTCATTTTAGTTCCTCTTATTGCCATTTATCACGAAATCTGACAGGGAATTTATAGCCATCCTGTTGTTTGGGGTCGGTCTGGTTTACTTCGAAGTCCTTATTTCTACCTGCAGTCATTGCTCTCTCCCTGTTGCTCCCTGAAGTGCAATGTGGGCATGTGAAGATAGAGCCTGCTTCTCAGAGACTCGGCACATCTCGGGCCACCTCTGTAATTGCTGCTGGGACTCGACATTTGGCCTGGACCAAGAGTATCCACACAGCTCAGCAGAAATAAGTCACCGTGCTGCCACAGCGTTCAGGCTAGCAAGGCAAAAAAGCCTGCTGCATTTTCCATTTTGCAAGATATGGAAAGTGTGACTTATCAGTGCCCGTGTTCCCCTGCAAACGCTGACATTAGTGCAAAGTGTGCTCAGTGAAAAAGCCAGTATCTCACATCCACTTTGCCAAGGCACAGATGCCTACCAAGACCAACCATGAGATCAGAAACCAAAGCATAACCAGAGATTGCATTTTCACTGACTTGAGAGACTGACAGCAACATACATTCCTGTATGTACAAGAGAAGAGAATACCCCAACTCCCCTCAAAATCAGTCCGAGCCTCAGCAGCCTTTAAGGACCCAGCATCTCAAACAGAAGTTCACGTTATTCACATATATGTTTTGGAGAGGAAAAATTACCTCCTGGGATAAGTGTAAATTGTCCCAGTCACAAGACAAGAAAAGAAAAAAAAAAAAAAAAAAAGGCTTCTTTATGCCTCCTTTCCAGCTACATTTATTCCCACTTAAGGTACCTGTTTTATCTTTCAGATGTGGAAAAATATTTATCGCAGAAGAGAGGTGTCAATCCAGTGTAATGCATACACTGTAACAGAAAACACAGATTAACTTCTCCCAGTTCCAGTGGAAAATGACTTTCAAGAGTTTTAATGTGAAACAGTAATAATAATTCATGTGGCATTTGTTTTGCGTTTATAGCAGTGGGACTGAAGGAAGCATTTCTGAGTTCAGAACCAGCTGCAGGGCTCAACTCTGCTTGCAACTCTCTGTTCAGACTTAAAAAAAAACCAACACAACACACCAAAACTTAATTTCCCTTCAGCAAACTTCCATTCCTTCTCCTTGGCAACATTTTTATAATTTTTAAGTGACAAGGTCGTCTTGTGATAGTGAGGCAGAAACACTTTAAGACATAAACAGCTGCTTATTCCTGTTCTGACATCTTTGATTTTTTCCAATGCTGACATTGTTGATATATTTACCAAAAAAGAAAGAAAGGAAAAAATAATAGTTTGGCAGGTGATGTTTATTTTAGGCCTTTCCAGAAACTTTAATAGCACAGACATGTCAACGACATCAGGCTAGACATGTCTGGGGCAATATGTTTGCCAGAACGAAAATGCAAAGGCAGTACAAAAGAAAACATCAATCCCAAACAAACTCGTTTCAGCATTAACCATTGCAGGCGCAATACCAGTAAGTCCTCCAGCTCCCCACACAGGTGGGGACCATTTGCCCCAGGTAAGAAAAATGGGTGTCAAAATCATGGGGGCAGGCACCCATTGTGCTAGAGATGCCAGGAGAAGAGCAACAAGAAATCCGTGCGCAGGTCCACAAGCAGCCTAGAGGCTCAAACATCCATCTCATCCCCAACACAGTTGCTGTCTCCTGCTCCTTATCCTCTAGAGACAAGCCCTTCTGAGGTGGAGCAACACTTTCTGCAACACTGTGGCCAGGAGCTGCTGCTAACAGGGCCACCCACCCCCTCTGAATCTGCAATCAGACTGTCAAAGTCCAGGGCTTGGCTTTCAAATACCCTGGAGATTGAAACCACATCACCATGAATTTGTATTTGTACAGAAAGCACTGAGCTGCCATATCCATCCCTTCCTGCTGCTAACAAACCCTGCTTGCAGCTGGTGCTACCCTCCACCTACAGTAACTTATAACAAGGGATTCTTAATGCCCACATGTGCCGACCAAACCAGCTCACCTGCGTTCTTGAGCACTGATCACCAAAAAGTAAAGACACTCTTTCCCCTCTCCCCTCAGCTGAAACACCTACTTTACACAGACCTTATTTTTATCTCCAAAGACAAGCCAAGACATCAATATCTAAGTTGCTTTCTCAAGGTCTATTATACTTTTCTAATGGTTTTACAGTAAGAGACAGACTTAATTCATTATCCTTCATGGCAATGCTGTGAGACATCCTTTTCCTTCCCTGGAACACAAAAATCTCCTCTCTGGATGACTGCTTTAAGAAAGAGGCTGTCACAGCAAATAAGTCAGCCAGGAGTGTGTTCTCCCCTGTCAATATGTGGTATTTCCAAATCAACTCTTTAAGAAGGGCCAAGAAAAAAAAAAAAAAAAAAAAAATTAATGCCCTGGAGAAAGTAAACAGGAAGCAAAGAGAAATTTCACTCATAAGTGGAGTTAATGTGATGGCTTGCAAATAAGGGGAAAAAAGAAGAAAAAAAAAAAAGCTAAAAAAAAGCCAGCAGAGAATGGAGGCAGTGGAGGGTGGAGAGGGAAGAACAGAACCGCAAGCCTTGAGAAAAGCCTTTGGTTCACCACATTTGCTTTCAATAACACGCTGCACAAAAGCAAAGCTAAATCCTCTGCCTGTTTAGCTTCCAGAAACAAAGAATTCCTCAACAGAATCTTTTTCTTCCTCTGCAAAACCTTAAAAGCAAAGGATCTAATGACAGGGAGATGAAAATCCAGTTTCTCTAACATTTTCTTCATTATGAATGGGCCTTTTATTGATCTTTCAGAGCGCGGAGTAGCTGGCTTTCCAACCTCTGCTGTGATATAATTATCTGCGGTGTTTAATGCTAGCACAGACGAGTCCCGCTACACACTGCATTTTGTTGTTTTATTGACGGGTTTTAATTATCTATCCAGGTGCTAGAGCTGTCAGATAGGCTGCTGCTTATGTGATCAAACTAATACAAGGAGAGGCAGAGCACTCTGCAGCCTCACCAAGCGCCTTTGTGGAGATATGCCAACGAGATACATTTAAACTGCTATGGTTATTGTAAAATCTTACGATGTTTGATGGGAAGAAAGGGTCCTATTTCTATAGCCTCAACCCATTTCGTTCCTCTGATTATTATTTTATATTGAGCAAAGCAAAATTGAAGAAAAACAAACCACCAAAACCACACCAAAACCCCAGCCAGCCAAACAGCAGAAAAATCCTGCAGAGCCAAACCAAATCTGAGCTGTAAAGGTCACCAAGGGGACTACCTTGATATGTTATGGAGAGCCTGGGAGCAAGATGGAAAACAGGTCCTGGAAATAATTTAAATACCAGTTTTATGTAGGGGAAAAAAAAAAGTAATTACACTGTTTCAACTCATTGATAAGGTCCTTAAAATTTAACAAGAAACATTTAACAGTAAATTCACAAGATTTAAGATTTAATGTCAATTTGGGGCACCCTCACACATGGTGCATCTGCTCTGCTGCCAGGGATGCCCCAGACCAGGCAGCTGAGGTCTAGGGCAGGACCCACCAGCGGGGACGCCTGGCTCGTCATCACCTTCCAAAGTAGGGTCCTCCCAGGCAATGAAAGCTTTTTCCTTTCTGTTTTGTCATGTAATGTTTCTTACATTTTATTGTTTCCTTGGATTTCTTTCTGTGCCATCTCTTTGCAATTTACACAGTGAGGAGGGGAGATGAAATCCCCAAAGGCAACGAATGCGTACCCCAATAGGAAACCCTGCCAAGCGCCTTCTGCCAATGTGCCTGGCTACAGCATCTCTGCAGCAACAGGGAACCTGAACGCAAGCCTGGTGGAAGACGCACTCATTGTTAGCACAAGAATGACAATTTGACGATCTGTCCAAGCCATTGGTTATATTTGGATAAAAGGTTTGGGTCAGCATGGAAAACAGATCTGCCCCGAGCATGTCTAAAGGAGTCATGATGTTGCCCTAGCTGCAAGGAGCTGAGGACAGAAGCAAGGCCAAGTTTGCAATGTAGGCTAATGCCTTTTATCGGATGCTGGTCCGTAGGGTTGAAAACCAAACCAGGCAAGCCTTAAAGCCGTAAAGCTCATCTTTTAAAGAACTACATCTGCTCTTTTACAGGTACTCTACTTCTTCCAACTCCATAAACTTCTGTAGCACCCTAATAAAAATCCACTTTACAGAACACTGACAGGATATCTGGAGAGGAGAGTAAACATCTGAAACAAACCAACCAATAAAAGGCTTGTCGGTTTAGCCAGAGTTAACACTAGTTAAAATAACTGTGAACGGAAAACAATCTGGCTTTTAATTTGGGTTAGGAGGTTAAATTAAAGGCTAGAGGAGGTCTGGGCTGAGTTTCAGCTGGCGCTCCACATTACTTTGTCTTCATTGCCATTTTAAGACAATTCAGTGTGAGTTAAAGCTCATTTTTTCTTCTTCTTTAGTGCAGCTTCCCAGAGCTGGGATAGCCAGAGCAAGTGACAAAGGATTATTTTCTCTTCAACAGCTCTGAAGAGCATTCAGACCCTTGGTCTACCATTACCTGCCTATCCATCGGGTCTGCGGCACAGGGAGCCGATGCTGTGCTGAACACCAAGGCACTGCAGCCCTGTAGCACCATGAGGTACGAACCTGGTGCTCAGCACTGGGTGAGGAAAATAGAAAATCTGAATGCAAACATTTAGAAATCTTTTAAATATATTAACAAAAAAGAATAAAAAAAGATATTTTGCCCTGCTGTTAAAGGAAAATCTGTTATTACTTCCACTGCATCCCCCTTCATTAATTGTGACATTTTCTTGAAATACAAGGAATTATGCAGCCCGTAATAACCACAACGCTGTCACTTACTGTTACACCACCCAATGCCCCAGTCCCAGCCACTGACTGATTCCTGCAACAAGAAAACTGAACTTAGAGAATATTGTCTCTAAACGGGCTAAAGTAATCTGTATTCATGGGCTGGTAGGTTTAATGTATTAGCCTTTCACCTCTGCGAATAGGGTTAAAGAAAGGTTTTGGGCCAAAATAATTTGTACTGCACTCCATCTCAAATTTGACATAATAATTGAATGACTGAATGAAACAAAAATGAATACGTCCAAACAGTGCAGGAGGTCAAAGCTGGGCAACTCCCTGATGAACTCAGGAGTGAACCGAAGGCATCCATGCAGCACTGTTTCTAAAACCCAGAGTAACCTCTCTTTCCATCACTCTTGCCAATGGCATGATACCAAGGTGATTTTTAAGTTAAGATCCATAGATTTTAGTTAAGGCAGCAATCACCCCTCATCCTCTTGGAGGGGGGAAGCTTCCTAACCAAGAAAGATGTAGATCAACATGTGACAGGTTATGCCTTTAGCATCATGGCTAAATCAGTTCAGACAAAAAGATAATATTAGTGAGTAAAACAAACAGCCTGCCAGGGTTGTATACTATTAACATAGCACCCGTCAACGGTGACCGATTTTGCACAACACCTTGTGCAAAGGAGTCTCGGCCCCTGTCTGTGTCTCAGGCATTAAAGCAGTACAAACAATAATCAGAAACAAACCAAACTTTCTCAAAAAAAAAATCCTGAAATGAACTAAATATGTTTTTGATATTCAAAAGGGATTTTATTTTATTCCAACATGGCCAACTCTGTCTCTTTGATCTTCAGCCCAAAGCTTGCATAAAGGCAGCCTGCACTTTGATTCTAAGCTCGAGAAAGCACAGCATCACAAAACCTTCATATGCTTCCCACCCCAGCGTTGCCCAGCCAAAGCATATATGGAAGAAAATGACTACAAAAAGAAGGAAAAAAAAAGTGCCTAATCTTAGATAAACTGCTTAAAACCACCATTGTGAAGTTCCTGAAAATGGCTAAACATAGCACTGAACTTTCTGTGCCTGCAAGCAGCAACATGGGAGGGGATGCAGGGATGCATTTTTGAGAACATCTGTCCAGCCAGTCCAGGAAGGCTTTCTCATGCTGTGCTCCGCACTAAGCTGGGGGAAGTCAGGGATCACATGCCTCTGCCCTCTCACCACCCTATCCCCTCCTCGCTTGCCCTTCCAGGGGTAATTTTCTGCATATCTATCTACCTACCTCAGTTTTCAGTTATATATATCCATCAGCTCTTTTCCTGCCCTGCCCTATCTGGTCACCATCCTGAAATGGGCACTACTTACTCATTACATACCTTATGTGCATTTAAAATATATGGTTAAAATACACAAAGATTTGGCTAAAAGGACTATCCTCATAAAAAGTCTGATAGGAAAATGGCCTCTGAACATCTGCGGGACAACAGCTGGTAGGAACAGAGTAATGGGGCTTCTGCCAAACCTCAAGTCTTCTTTGTGAAGATGCAGAAAATACTTTGGTAGTGAAGGATTGGCCATTTCATACTACAGAGCCTGCCTAATGCTGTACTCACAGAATTAAACTTGCTATACGTAAGAAAACTTCCTCTGAGGAAGCTAACCTGAAAGGCCAAGTTTTCCAGAAAGGCTCTGCCTCCCATTGGAGCTGAATTTTTCCAAACAGCTTGGTTCTTCTTGGGGCAGCTACAAAAAGGCCCAGCTGTTTGAGCATGGCCTGGGACTCCTTGGTTCTCATGGAGAGCAGTGAAACTGCCAGCTACTAAGCATTTTTCAGGCAGCAAGTCACGGAGTGCCTAACCACTGTGGTAATCCAACCCAGATAGCTCTGTGAAAAAACCCGCCTGCCTGGGAATGCACAGGAGCCTTAGGTGGGGCAGAAACTGGGAAATCCACATTCCAGACCATGAAGCATGTCTCTGGCAAGTCAACTTTAAAATATGTGACTGATGCTGCTCAGACATACTAGCTGAAGTCCAGGGAGATGGATGAAAGGGTAAAGATGCAGGATAAATTCATCAGATGTCTCCATAAATCATTTCTATAGTTCACATTTGTTCTCTGCCTTTCATTACTTACATTTCTAAAGCCACTGGGTGCCTTGGTGCAGTGGATCTAATAAAAAGGAAGATAAATTTTAACATCCCTTTTTGAAACATCTTAAAATGATCTAGCTTTCTTCTGAATGTTAATGGCAAGCATTACAAGAAACATAGTCTCAAAACAATTCACCAGGGCTAGAAACGAAAGCAGAGTCCCGCTGTAGCCTGGAAATTCACAGTCCTGGTCGTCCCGTCCCATCCCGTCCCATCCCCACCCCCCCCCCCACCCCCACCCCCCCCGCAACTGGTATAAAAGATCTTATTTCTGGCCCTAATGTTTTGGCAGCCTTAACTTTGTCACTGAATCCTGCCATTGCTTTGCGCAGACCCTCTGACTCAGGGGCGAAATTCCATACTTGAGAGAAGGAGGAAATATTTTTGGAGATTGGCAGTTTGGAAAAGAATCTGAGCTGCCTGACAGCTGTTCGGAGATGTGGGATGCCAGAGGGATCCCAGCGGAGCATATAGTATTACACACACGCACACGCACAGAAAATCATTAAAGTTTCTGTCTCTAAAGTTTCACATTTAATGAAAGAAAGCGATGGAGAGATCTGGAGAATTCTTGGGTTATATTAACAGCTAATGATATTCTCTTTGCCAAGAGCACAGCCCTGGGAAGCTCACTGACTGCGACTGGGGTGGACCCATGAAAATGCCAGCAGGTCCAGGCGGTGTGGAGAGGGGGAGCAGGGAAAGCCGTCCTTCCCTTTCTACCTGCCACATCCCCAGGGAGGGTGTGAGCGGAGAGCTTGCTGGTGCATGGCTGGAGTTCTACGACAGAAGCAAGGACCTTTATAACAGAGTTTAATCCGTTGCAGGTTAAACAAAACAAATGACTGCACAAGTGAGCAATTAAAGAGCATTCCACAGCCAGCACTCGGAGAGCCTCGCCATTGATTAATTAGGTTCAAAGGGCCAAGGCTAACCTCACAGTCCCCCGAGAAAGAGACCACTTAGCCCCTTTAAAAAAGAAAAAAAAAATTAAAAAATTTTCAGCATTCTTATTTAACACTTAAGCATCAGTTAAACAGCTGCTAAAGCAGTGAAACAATTACTTGAGACTGACCTACATTCAGCTGTATTGCTTTATTACATTCAGGAGAAACTTAATTAAGCTTCTGTTACTTAATAAAAGCAAATAAAATCTGCCATTTTATGACGAGGAGCTGCACTGCTACTACAGCCATGTGAAGCTTTTGAATTTGGCAGTGGGGTTTCCCAAGAGACTGTGGCTCCCACTATCACATTCCTCCTCATTGCATTTGAGGGATAAGAAGATACAGGATATTTTTAAGCATTAATGCTCCTTGAGGCACGCTACCTTGCTCTGCTAGCTACCACCAAGGTGGAGAGAACTGTAGCCTCTGATACCTACTCTTAGATGTTATGAGACTCGCTGTACCTGTGCAATATGGTCTACTCCCTACCACATCATGGGCTAGGTCATAAATGCTTCAGCCCTGCCAGGAGGAAGGCATCAACTATTCATTTCACTGAAAGAAGCAAAAAACCAACCTGTTCCTGGAAAAAACCCCATACTGCTGGCCGTATAGTTGCTCTTCCCCATGGGTCTGATCCCACACCCCAATGAATTCAGTAGGTAAACAGTCATTTACAGGTACCACTGACCATTTACAGGGTCTGAGCTGGGTAGCGGGAGCGTACAATCAAGGATATTCCCGTATTAAGAAAATACACAAAGAGTTTCACCAGTTCATGTCACCAAAGAGACTCCTCAAACTATCCATGCAAAGTCTCCCTTGAATATTATGCTTTTAAAACATTGTTGATAAAAAGGACCATCCCATACACATGGCCCACACTCAGCTACACTCATCCATTGTAACTGTGCCCATCTTCTCTACAGGATTATCAGCCACGTGCTACATCTCACCACTCTCTTCCCTAAAATGCTTTTCTCGCCCTCCTCTTCTGCCATCACACAAACAGCTCCTCTGCTCTGACTTACAAAAAGATCCAGTTTTGGGGAGAAAATCTGTCCCCAGCCTTGTACAAGTAATGAAAGCAAGCACTTAAAGTGCAAATAGCTGGACAAAAACACTCACCAGCTGCCCAGACCCTCTGGACTTTCATTGAACTGACTGTGGATGCTCAGACAAACCCTGGAAGCTTTGGTTAAGTCATGGGAAAATTTCTTCTTCATGAGGGAGAAAACCCAAAAAGCATCTCTTGCTGAGAAGAGGCTGTGGCCAGGCTGCTCTTAGTGGCACCATAGTCAGAAAATGACTTCTGAACACACACCGGCTCCTGCCATGTTTCCCAGCCAAGGGGTTACTCGCCAACAGGCTTTTGGTCCCACCGGACTCTGGATGCTTGAGACCTTGAAGCTGTTACTGGACTTTTTGCCACATCCAATTCCATACGTGCCCTGTTGACATTTATATTTATAAAGCTCCCTATTCTCTCAAGAAGACAAACACACAAGTGCAGAGGTGACAGCCGTGCTTCCCTGAGGCCACCAAGGAGCAATTCCCCCAGGCTCATGATACAAGGGCCCTTGCATCAGCTCAAAAACTCACAGAAATTAACTGTTAACAATGCTGTTAAATGTTAATCCCAGGCTTAAAAAACACAGGAAACTCTGAAGTCCTGTCCCCCATCAGGATGATTAGTGCCTTGTCTGATGAGGCCTTGTCTCTTGCACCTACTTTGTTCCTGCTCTCTGCAGTAGTTCAGCACCACAGATTTTGTTCAGGATCTAAGAGTTGGATTTAATTCCACAGATGGCTGTAAACCCTTAGTACCCGTCCTCTAGCAGAACACCCTTATGCTGGTGAAGTTCAACCCCTTCTGAGTAATTGAGGAAGCATTTTGGTAGGGGATGAAAATGGCACAGCCAATGCCCCTCAGTATACTGAATTAGCCAGTACAGGCATATGGACAGTGCTGAGAAACAGTTTAGTGCAAACAGATTGACAGGCAAATTGACCAACTACTAGGAAATTCCCTCTGTCCCAACCAGCCTCACCCTATCTGTCACTCCCTGCAACTGTGCAGCCTGGGAAAGAGACGCTTCAGTTTTCCAGCTAATGGCTACCTACCTGCTAGTGCCAGGGGCTTGGGCTTGATCCTGAGGCCTCTGCCTTTACAAGTATTCTGACAACTCTCTCAAAAAGCCAGCGAGCCTCATCTCACTTACTCCAACATGACTGAGTAAATAAATAATGCTATTTACTCACTGCACACCATTTGTCAACCCATTTGTCATTTCTGATCTTTCATTGCTCATGCAGTAAAACTATGTGGGATTTTATTCAAAACTCCTTTGCAGGTGTGATGAACACTTTATTTATATAGCAGCATTTCATCTCGCAGAACTGTTACTATGCATATACAGGCTTTTAAGTCCCTGTACGGTGTAAGCAGAAGGTGTAAAGAGACAAAGACTAGAGGCGGTACCATAATTAAGGCCAAGGACGGGGGGATCACGGCTGGCTCAGCTAAAACTGGGTTATGCGTGCCAGAGAAAACCTATCACTTCAGAAGTGTTCACTCCCTATCATCAGGCCAGGTAAAAAACATGGACCCTTTCTCAGTGACCTTCCTAAAGGTCTGTCAATCCCCGTTCAGCTTATCAGAGTGCTGTAACATCAGCATCCGCTGCATCAAGCAAGCATATTATTTCTAGGCAAATCGTCTCCCATTGACTTCCTTTGATTGGAGTTTCAGTCCAGGACTGAAAAACCTGGAAGGAGATGCTGCTACAAATAACTACATTTGAGCAAGCCATGAATAAGTTCCCTTGGGCAGTGTTTTCTAGTGGCCAGAAGACCAGACATGGAGTGGCGAAGGGGCCTCTACTGTGCTATCTGCTGCACGGCAGAGCAACTTTGGGGGGACAGGCGAGATCTCTTCAGCAAAATGGGAAGCATTATACTGATCTGCCTGCAAAGTCTTTTGAGAGCCACAGATGAAAAAAAATAAATTACTTTTATTGCAATTTACTGATGCGTGAAATCTGCTGCCCAAACCTGCTGAGATCTACAAGGTCTTCTCTGGAAAGTAAAGCACCATTGCGATGAAGGGCATCAAAATCTGTTCCTGGTTGCTACTTTGCATGGCAGTCACCAGTAAGGCTTGAGTTTCATTCAGTCGTGCCATGGAGCACACCAAATGCTTCCTTGGCTTACTGGAGCTTCACAACCATTTGATTCAATCCAGTCTGCAGTAAAAAGAGTAAAAGATCAGCCCTGAACCTATCCCAGTATTTCCTGGAAGGAACTTCCTTGGCAGTTTTTACCACTAGGGCAAAATCTCATCACCTCCAGCATGACCTTCCTGGCAACTCCTGGTTTCTTCAGATAAATGTGCAAAAGCTACCATCAATTCTCCTATTTTTGAGGGTGTGAGGTAAAGAAAAGAGGAGAGAAATAGCTGTGGACCAATGGACCAATTTCAGATACCTTGACATCAAACCTCTCCTTCCTCTACTTTTTAATTTATTTTTTTTGGGGGGGGGGGGCGGAATTCAAAAAGAGCTGTGTAAACAGACATCAGACTCATGTTTATTGCCTAAGGAATAAAAGATTAGAATTGACAAATGGAGAGGTTTTTGGAGACACAGATGCTACAATCATTTTAATATAATTTGGATTTCCAAATCAGTAATTACTCTATCACATATTTATAATTTTGTAGATGCTACTAGAAATGCTGATGTCTTTTTCTATGCATAGTAATGAGCAACAACAAGGGCTGTTAATATAAAGCCTGTAATGTTTGTATTCATATGTAAATAGGTTATGTAAACGTTTTAGACATTTCTCACTAAAACGCTGAGTTCTAATCTAAGTGGCTCCATTCCTAAACTAGAAAATCGCACTCTGCATAGAAATTGTTTACTAGTCTGTCAGCAAAGCCGCCAAAGCAGTGAGCTGAATTTATAGAGGGATTTACATCTCTCCATTAGATACAATATTGGAGTAACTGGCAACCTATAAATGCCCAGACAGATAGGCAGGTTGATATTTAGAAAGTTGCTTGCTTGCACGTGGTAGCACACACATTCAGCAAACGTGCACCTTCTGCGTACATGTATGTGCAAGCACAGGCACCTTTTTGGGAGACCGAGGAATGCAGTAGTGTTTGATTTAGTTAAACTAATTTAGTTAAGCTGATACAAACCCCGGTTTAAGAGTGACAGAATCAGTTTAGTTTCTACCTGCTCCTAGGTGATTTACAATAAAACTGAGTAAGGCACATTAAAACACCAACACGTGTCTCTGAGCAGGAGTAAATTACACAAATTTAAAATCACTTTAGTTAACTTCAAACGATGCTAGGGATGGAAGAGAAAGAAAAAAAAAAGTGGGCTAAAACGCTCCAGGGCCACCATTTTCACCTCAGAACGTTACTATTTTTCTTCCTTCCCCTTCCACTCAAGCACCCACAACTGCAGCCTTCATGTGTCCGTCCCACCTGGTGCACAAAGAGCTCGGTGGAGTGGGGCTTATGCATGCCATCTGTAACTCGGCTGGAGCATGGATACACAACCATGGTACTATCCTTTACAGGACCTGATGTGCCTATTGAAGCAAAAACCTGGCGCGCTCTCCTCTTTGAGCATCAGATGACAAACTTGCATTAACTTCAGTGAGACCTGTTCTCAACTCTGTGATGCAGAGAGTCACATCTTGAGACTTTTTCCTTGGTCTCTAACAAATCACATCGAGCCTCATCCCTTTCTCTTCTTGAACGTATATATTTGCAAAGATGATTTAGTGCCAGTAAAGGCTTCAGATAGACAGTTCAGAGACCCCCATGGCTCTACTACAGCACATGAGTAACTCCCATCTGTGTAGGAGACAATAGAGGTCTTCATCAGCAAAAATGAAATGGAAATGACAACAAGGAACCAAACATCCTGCTGTTACTCCAGCAACTTTCAGCATCTTCTACCATCTAGGGATAGTATTTTCAAGATCTGTTCAGTCCTTCTCTTTTGATGAGGCTGCCAAAAGCTGCCAGGGACAGCTACTGGAGTTTTGACCTTGCTCGCTCCTGCTTTTCTGCTCCTCCTTCCTCCCCATTTTCCCTTTGCTCCACTTTGAAGGACTCCCACACCACTCCTGGAATGGTATTAACACCTAAAGAGCCAAGGTACATTTACATCTCATGCAATTGTAACTCTACTCGTCCTGTCCTTTTAACCACTGTCTTCAAACAAAGCAAAGTAACATCAGTCATACCACAAAACAACAGGGAGAGAAAAGCCCAACATCCATACCCAAGTAGTTGAATTACAGCCATTTCCCTGGTGAGCTGCAGTGATGTGGTATGACCTGTGACAAACAAGGTAGTTTCCACTGGAAATAGGAGGTGGGAAGTAAAATTTTAAAAAGGCAGACAGCTCTACAGAAAAAGCATAATAAATTTCTCCAGGCCACAAGTGTAGACTCTATTACAGCCCTGTCAAGAACAGTTACTCACACAAGTAAAGTTAAAAGGACTACCGACCAGGTGAGTAAATCCATGCCTACTTTGTTTCCAAGGAAAGAAATTCACCCTGGCAAGGCTCTGTTTGTACACTGGAATAGCAGTATCGATTTTGGCAGTTATTACAGCCCCCCAGCACAAGAACACTGCCCTTACATCACCACAGTGGTTTTGCCCCTGTGATTACCTTTGTGCTAAGGAGCACCAGGATACCCAGTGCTAAGAAAATAGGTCATGGGCTGCTTTAGGTTTTTATTCCCTTTTAAAGGGGACACTCTTGGATGTGATAAATGGTCAGTGCTTTCTTGTGATGATGTAAGTGTTAAAACCTGGTTGCATCTAAAAAAACCATGGGAGTGAAAGTCATTTTGCCTGTTCACCTGGAACTTGTTACATCAAGTGAAATAGCAGACAAGCACTCACAGCAAAATGAAAGCTCTTTGCTCCTGTTTGGTGAACCTTCACCTCTAAATTTTAGGAGGAAAAAGTAAATAATGGGCCATATGGCACATGTGCTCAGCAACACTGGTGGTCTGACATCACTATGTTACTTTATTATAGCTGTGCACTGATCAAATCTGACCACATTTCTCATTACCTAACCATTTCCAACAAGGACGATCATTTTTACTACATCAGTTCAATGAGAGACCCTCACTGGGGGACCAAAGTCCTCCCTGGTTTTGATACACAACCCCTGACCTGATGAGTTCGCAGTCTAGCCTGCAGACTCTACAATAGCCTTGATGCTAAAGTGATGCTCTGAAATCAGGGAAGCATCAAGGACCCTTGTGCCATCTGAGGGAGAGGACCTTGTCTGGAGGAACCAGCCTCTGCCCAAGGTCTGCACAGGGAGCAAAGTCAGAAAAGTGCTTTAACTATCTCTGTTAAAAGCATCACAATAATGACGAATCCAGTTTAGTATCTGCGTTGTTTAATATAAATAAATGCTTGCTTCATAAAAAACCTCTTTTTGGTGTAGCCATATCCAAACTAAACCAACACAACAACATCATGAAGTAAAATCTGGCTGCTAAGAGAGGGCTTTTGCTGGAAGAGCTTTCATCATCATCTCTGTAAAAGCGGCTACCCTGGCAAAATAAATTATTTGCTAATAGATCTGTGCTCAAATTACGAGTCCTAGTGGCACGGCACAACCTCTTCCTATGCTGTTAACCAACTGCGTAGGCAAAATGGTCCAATGCAGACCAGCCTGCAGATTGGCGTCCAGTGTTGTTTTCAAAGGCTTTCTCCTCATGTCAGGAAAATCCCATTCAGCCTTTGATTCCTCTGGTGCCAATATACCCTTAAACATCTGCTCTTAAGACCATCCCTTCGCATTACTTCACAGCATAATTAAAAGGACACAAGGCTGGAGCTTCCCTCTCGATCCACTCCAAATCCTCTCTCATGCTGCCTGCCTTTTCCCGTATTGCCCTCCATTTCAGGCAAATCCTGATTACAGCAATGCAAAGGGTATCAGACATCTTCGTTCAGATGCAGCCTTTGCTCATCAACAACATAGAGACTGAGTGCTTGTATTTGTCAAGGCTTCTTGATTATTTTTTGGTTTTTGCTATTGACGTTAAACAGGGAGCTAAAAAGTCTATACTTACTTCACCACTTAAAAGTTACAGCTGTCTTCTGCAAAAGCTACTAAGAAACTACGTTCTCTTCCTCTTTCAATTATAGCTGCTACGCTTTCTTGCATAAGAGATACTGCTCGAAAAGATGTTTAGGTTCCTATTGATTCATCCTAAATCCACTTGGCTGTGGGTGGCAGAGAAAGCAGGAATGAAAACTGAAGTAGGAAAAGGTTCATAATTTTGTACCACGCTTCAGAGGGCTGTGAGGAACATTTGTCTTGTCAACTCATCTCTTTAATCCAAGAATTTTAATCAAAGTGCAGTTCTAGAAACCACAGGCTAACGTGGACAAATGATAAGAATAATTAAACCACTCAAATAATCTGTAGGTCGTCTGTCATCAGCTTCTAAGTACGCTGGAGGTTTGACATCATAGTTTTATCTCACATATTTAGTGAGCCAGATCCTTAGCAGGTCTCAGTCAATAAAGATCCCATGGAGCTACCACTGATCCCTGATAAATGCAGAGCTATTATCTCCAAATGCTGCACCACTCCAGTCTCCGCATTTCTTCAGACACTTGCACCATCCACAGGAACAACCACTATGTCGTTTCATACCAATGCAGTTGAATCCAAATAGTTGTCAGAACCAAATATTTTTGTGGGGCTGTTTTCCCTTGGAAAATGAACTATCGAATCAAAATGTTGTGTGGGAACATGTTGATTCACATTGTCATTTAGGAAAAAGCTTTCCAGTTTAAAATATATTTATTTTATGTGTTCTCATTAAAACTGATTATGTAGCTTTGAAAAGCAAAATATTCTGATTAAACAGAATCATTTATTTCAAGGAAAAATAAATTTTCTGGAGAATTTATAAATGTTTGATCTTGCATTGATTCAGAATTGTTTTACATCATCACCACAATGGCAGAAGTTCCTGCAGCACAGAATAACCGGACTTCAGGTAACTCCAACAGTTGCTTCTTTTTCTTTACATCTTTTAACTTAATATATAGTTGCTCTCCAGCTGCTGAGCGCACTCTCAGCAAATGCCATGTAAAGCAGCCCTCTTTCACCAGCTTACAAGCTACCTCAAATTTACCTGAGATTACTATATGGTTCCTCACAATACATGTATATATGTTTTTGAGAGTTACTGCAGAGCCGCCGATCTTCAGTACCTCACTGGGCAGCCAAAGCCCTTCCTTGGTCCCTAATTCTAGACATTTACAGCATTTCAGAGGATTGGCTGAGTAGATTTGTGGACATTAAAATACAAAAACAAGCGCACAGTAGACATTGATTGCACCACAGCCTAGGAGGAACTACTCAGTAAGAGACAACCCAAGCCTTTTGCAAGAAGCAGTCTCATGAGAAGGGAAAAAGATTTCGGGTTGGTCCAACTGCATTGTAATGCCTTTTAAGATGAGCAGTTTGTATACCACTGTGCGTTTAGCACTCCTAATACCATCCCCATTTTGAAACGAGAAGTTTTATAGGGTGATTTTCTCTTCCCCAAGAAGACCCTGCACTCCACAGCTGCAGAAGAACCAGGGCATCCAGCAACCACTGGGACAACCATTGCTATTCAGACCTTGCTTGTCTTGGTATTGTGATAGCCGCTTCTGAGCTTTACCCGGCTCCCGCTGCTGCCTGTTGGCATTGCTGACCTTCATTCGGCTGCTTTTTGAGGGAGGCCCTGTGATTAGGACTCAGCACTTGAATTCTGCAGAGCTGACGGGAACTGAATATATTTCTGAGAGCAGTGAAAGAAAACGGGAGCAAAAGGAACTCCTTCCTATGCTGCAAAGGATCTGAACCCATACATATTCACCAGGCTGAGGGAGGGATGGAAAAGTCCAAGCTTCAGGGCATTGCTTACTATTTAAGAGAGGCCCTCTGTAACAGAACCTGCAGGAAAATCTACGAGGAAGGGTAAAAGCGCAGTTGTTGAGCAGGGAACCCTAGATGATGCTACTACAAAGAAAAAAAGTCTAAGTGTTGTTCCCCAAAAGGTATTTCCCAACATTGTCAAAGAAGGTTTGGAAAACAGACAAGTGGCCACAGGAAAGGTAAAAAGATGACCAAGGGCATTTTTGCTACACTGTTAAAAGAATTGTACTGGCAGAAGATTAAGGAGCAGTCAAAAAAGGACAAGGAAATCTTCATTGTTTTGTCCAAAACTGTACTCATAATCAATAGGATGGACACTTTAGCTTATACCTCCAAATATCAAGACTATGAATCAGTGGGTCAACCAAAGCGTAACCATGGGCATGCTGTTACCTTTTTAAAAGCGAGCGTTACAACTGTTCCATTACAATGGTAGTCGGTTTCACATTTTTGTCTGAAGTTTATCCTTCAGTCATCCTTGTGAATTGTAAATATGCTGCCAGGACCAATTTATTATGTAATATTTTGCAAGGGCTACTGCTGTTTATTATGAGATGCTACAGCAATGTTTACTCAAACATTCAAGAAGAGCAATTTCACTTCCCACCTTAGACTGTTTGTTCGGGTACACATTGATATTGATGCTACCCAGCATCAAGTTTAAAATCACACATTAGAAACAAAAGCTGCCACCCATTTTGCCCCTACGTTTTATCACCAAGGATCAGATAAATCAAAACAATGATTTTTTTTTTCCTTTCATCTGCTTTTAAACATATTCTACTGTATGTTGTTTTCACTTGGGTTGGGAGATGGCTATATAATACATTAGACATTTGCTTCTGCAGACTTGGAAAGGGATTTAATCAGTACATGAATGAGGCTTAAAGAAACAGAAAGCTTCCTAATGCAAATGCAGCTGTGACTGATAAGAAGGACAATGGACAGAAATCCTTGACTTGATTAACTTAGTGACCTAGAAAGAGGGATGTGTCTCATTCCAGCAGCGCAGAACAGAGAAACACTCATTAACTGTTCCTTTCAGCTGAAAGAATCCGCGGCGCTCACTTCCGCACCCAAAGGAGCCATTCACCAGAAACTTGGACACACTAGGGAAGCCTTTCTTTCAGTTTCTGGCTGTACAAAGTCGAACAGAGGGACAGACTTCACATAAATAAGTGTCTTTCTCTCGCCCCCTCTCCCTCTCTCGCTCCCTGCTCTGGCTTTTCAGAAGGTTCAGCTGGTCCTAAACCACATACAGTAAGAAAGATTATTTCAAAAGGACTTAATTCACTTTGATGTGTTGTTTTGTTTTAATGGGATGTCTTTTCTACGGACAAACAAGAACTCTTAACTGTTTCATATCTGCACACATACTGCGTACGTCTGCACGGTAATTGTACAGGAAAGAGAGCAAAACTCAGCAAGGCTAATCTTCGTAATACCTTTAAAAATATTTCAGATATACCTTACACCTTCAAAGCCCTGTGGACAGCAGCTAATTAAATCTCTCAACACTGTTCTGATACAGATGGGTTAAGAGTAGTTATCTCTGTTTTGCAGGTGGAAGGAGAGAAACAACATGACATGCTGCAGAAATTACAGAGGTTATGGGCATTTCCTTCTCCAGCTCACGGTTCTAAGTGCGCACTCCAAAATGCCACAGAGCAGCCCGGCTGCATGGGCAGAAGGGGTCACGGGCTGCCCTGGGGGAGTTTGGGCACTGAGAGAGACAAAGGACATGAACCCAGAGCCAGTCTCCTGACCCCAAGGACTTGTACCACAGAGCAACGATGCCGAACAGCACTGACATTTTTACACAGAAAGAAATGGAGCAGAGAGGCCTCATAAAGAATCAATTAGATATTGCAAGAGAATGCAAAATAAAGGCTGGGGACACACACACACAGAATATCAAATGGAGAGGGGAAAGGCAGGAGCATTTTCTCCCAGGGCTGCCTCACATCCCCAACCCTGCTATCGCAGGGCTTATCAGCACGCAGGATGGAAATCCAGAAGTGTAACAGAGCTGGAAAAGAAGCCAGATTGTCCTTATCTTGCCACTGTGGTCCCATTCCTCTAAATAACAGAGGTTTGGAAAATTAATTAACATTCTGAAAGGAAAACCTGACTGTAAGAGCAGATTTCTAATTAGCTACAGATAGCGCCGGCAGGCTGCTTAAGAGTCAAGGCTGCTGCACACAGGGTGCAGGCCCTGACCGAGTAAAAAGCAAACAAACCAGAGACTGCTTACTACAGTGATTCATGGATAACAGGACAAGAAGAGCACATTAACATTGGCTTATGAGACGGTGGGCTTGTGGCATATCTCCAAGGATCCTAACAGCTCTTCCTAAGAATTAAGACATATATATATATGTCTCTGCATGCCTATATGAGCCTAACCCTTTTTCCTTCTCTCATCTCAGAACAGCAATGTACAAAAATAGCATACAAAGCATAAGAGCTTACCTGAGCCTCAGCCCTGTTTGGATAATATGGCTAAGCATAACTCATGCTTGGCTAAGAACTGCACAAGGGGTGGGATAAAGGTATGGGAAGGCAGGGGCAATGCCAGGACTCTTCAATGGATGGAGCTCTTCCACAATCCTAGGCAGGTAGAGTGAGCGTTAAATATTTTTGATGATCAAAAGGGCAACACACATCTTTTGTCACCACTGTGCCTGATCTTGGAGAGCTGGCTGATATTTCCAAAGTCATTTTAACCTCCCCGCTCTCACCAGCAGTACCATCCTCTCCCACCAGCACCTCTTCTTCTCATAATGGAATTCTTCTCTTTTGAGGGGGTCCAAATTTCCCCTGAAGCTTAAATGTATTTTTTCCAACCATATCTGAATCAGAATAACATTCATAAGAAGTGAGGGCACAGGAGAGATTTAATAGAGAACTAGAGCAGGAAATAGCAGTCAGGCAATAAAAAGTGAAAAGTGCTGAGAAGTAGAGAGGCTGAAGACCACCCAAACAGAGATCAATGCAGTTCGCAGGGAACATCTCGGCTGCTGGGTAGGATGATGCACCAAGGGTAGAACGAGGTGTGCGAGGGAGTGGGCCAGCTCTGCAGAGCACAAAGCGCACAAAAAGAAGCCACAAGTCCTTCCGGCAAGGACAAAGGAATGGTCCGAAAGTGGGATCCCTGGGAGGAGGGGGGAAGCGGGAGGTGCCAACTTCTCCTGCCAGCCTCTGAGGCTGGCACAACGTAATTGATGGGGGACATGTGACATGTATAAAGGAAAGGAACTGCAAGAAGAAGAACCAGCTAATGTACCCACAAACAACTAACAGAGCCAAAATCGTGCTAGGATCAGGAGCCAGACAAAAATCAGGAGCTTTGACTTGACAGGAGGATGCTCAGCAAAGAGACAAAGACAGCCCAGTTTCTTCAGAAAAAGACTGTGAAAATGGAGGCTGCTAGGAGGAACACAAAGAGTGTTTTTAGAAATAAATAAATAAAATCAAACCTACAAGCAAAACAACCCCACAAGGTGTAAGAAGAAAGGAGGCAATGAAGGAAACCTGATCTAGAAAGGGAGTAGGGAGTGAAGTTCCTGACATGAAGCTGAAAGGATGAGCTAGACAGTGGCAAAAGAAAGGAGGAGGTGAGATTTATGAGTTTGGAACAAATAATTTAATTACAGATGGAATGAATAAAGCTTTCACCTAAACCCTACTTCTTAATGCAACTCCCAGAAAGTTTGGTGTGTGCCTGCTGATAAGGAGCTAGTTCAAAATAAAAGGAAACCACAAATCTTTGAGTGCTTAGAAAAACCAGTATGTAGGTCTTATTCTGCTGGTAAGATTTGTGTGACTACAGCCAGCCAGGTCCAAGCCATGGGTGTTCAGCAGGCGGGAGAGGCAGACTGGACCCTGGGAGGAGCAGGACTCAAATTCCGAGGAGGCAGCTGACAAGGGCACATGGAGGCAAACACCCAAACACACTGGCAGAAATAGAATCTACAAAAAGTGGCCTCTACATAGTCCAAATTAGGGGCACAGGCCAGGTCTGATTAGAAAAAAAAAAGGCTAAACTATAGCCTGAAACTAAGGGGGGGGGGGGGGGGGGAAGCACTAGTGCCCCAAAAGAAAGCTCGAATGCTGTTTAATTCAAAGCAAATGACTGAAAAATTGTAGGAACCTCTCTAATCCCATCACTGACACCTTAGTTCTCAGCCACCTTATCTAATCTTTTTTTTCAGCAAGAAGAGAAAAAAGATTTTATTAATTGAATTGATAAAATCCCTTGTTGACTGCAGTCCATCCTGGGTGATAACAAATCCTTTCCAGATGGATTGTAATTTCCATTTAATCTTTTATTCCTCTACCAATCAGCAACCAACAGGGCATGAGAACTCATTTCTGGCCATCACTGGCTTGGTGCTAGATGGTCAGAGGCAACTGTAACAGCCCTTTAAAGGACTTTAATCCGTTTTCAGACCACATTAAAAATCAGTTTCCTTTGGTATCCTCATATAGATGAAACAGTGAATTGGGCCCCAGCCTTCAGTCATATCTGTGAAAACCTCTCTTGCCAAAACTTATCCAAAGATGACCAGCGTCTGCTAACATAAGTCTGATTCAAAGACTGGAGGCTTAGATTTGAAAACAGACTGCATGTTCAGGTTCATCCTCTAGCCCTTTACCATTACAAATCACGCTTGTGGTGTTGCTCAATATTGTCACAAGTGTGCATCTGTGTTGCTAAATTACTGACTGTGGCTGCTTTCACACATACTTTAGGAAGCTGTATTAATAGCATGATCGAAGCTTGCAGGAAGCGAGTGAGAAGTGCCATCCTTATAATTACAAAAAAAAAAAAAAAAAAAGACTATGGACAATCAAGAGCAGAAAATCCTATTTTAGTGCTGCAGCACTGTGTGTGAAGATCATTAATTAACCTCTTTATACATCACAGGATTCTGCCCTTCGATTGAGCCATTAACCAGGTTCCAAAAAGGATGCTAGCAGCTCTCCTCTCCTTTCTCTCTCCTTTTCCTTGCCCCTCACAGGGCAGCCACAATGAAAACCCCCACGACCAAAGAGAGAGTGAGGGCTCCTCCTAAGCCCATCATGGATAAGGAAAGGTGGAAAGAGCAATACAGACTGCAGCTTTTCTCAGCTGTTTTTAAACAACATATCCTTTTATCATCACTAATGTTTCCCTGCATCAACTTGAAAGAACAAGCTCCTTCCCTGTTCAACGATAGTTAAGGGATTAAAACAGAATTCCCTCACTGTAAGACTGTCACACACAATACAAATTCCTTAACCTGAAGTAAAACCAAAGAAAACATTTCTTTAAAATTAAAGGATGGGCAGGAGGGGGAGATGGTGAAAATCCCTGCCAAAAAAGAATCTTAAAGCCACTCAGTTGTTGAAAACAAAGTAGTAACATCTTATTAATTTACAGGAGGGAACATGCTCTCAAACGTCAGCCCAAATTTCCAAGAGCTACAAAGGGATCAGGAGTCCTGATGGCATGTCCCGGAGAGATGACCCCACAGCCACACAGGGACTCGGGCAGGCTGCTTGTCCTGGCGTCTCAGCCACCCCAAAAAGGGGATGGTTTAGCAAAATGACAGCGAGGGGGTCTCAAAGGCTGACAGAAATAGCGAGGAGGAAGACTGTCTTATCCTTTCATTTTGCACAAGCTGGCAATTTAGCAGTGCACTTTTTGCAGCCGGGTCTCTACAGCACAGGGAGCTGCACAATGCAAAGGAACGGCCAGAACCACAAGCCTGTGTTAAGCCACACTTTGTTAGACCTGGGTCTAGGTTTCCATCCACAAAGAGAAAAACTGCTGTTCAGGCAAGTCCCAAAATGAAACCATTTCTTTCCATTTGGCATAGCCATTTCAAAACAACTCCAGTTCCATTAATTTACCTACATTTAACTGTTGTGTTCACATAAAAGCAAGTAACTGCAGCACTGAAAGCTGCAGTGAACTAGTATGTTAAATGAGTTCTGACTCCTCTCTTCAGTGGTCACTTAACTCCGCAGTGAGCCAATGAAAATAATGTTTATTTTAAGGACTAATAAATAACAGCCTTAATAAAATAAATCAGGCTTATTTTCCCTAATTATTTTTCCTGTTTCCTCAAATGCCTTAACTATGCTTATTGAAATACCTTTCCCGAGTACCTAGAAGTAGACAGCTAACAATTTTAATAGCGACAAGATTTCAACCGCTATGTTCAGATGTTAATCACATCTGTATAAAATCACATTCCTAATAATAGAATTTAATTCTGTACATATTCACACAAAGCAATATGTACAGGAATATGCTAATACTAAGTTCCTAGTTTCAAGCACAGCTTTACTTAACCTATAGCCATATGTATGTAAATGCACACATCTTTTTCAAAATACACTTACAAAAATATACACACCTATAATATACATACACACACATCTAATGTACAGGTATAACATATTTAAGAAGGTGCCATCCAACAAATGAAATCAGAAAGGATTCTGAGTATGACTGAAAATAGGGTAATAACACATTATAAGACTCGCTCTTTGCAGAGATTTCCTAGAAATTTTGTGTGGATGACTGAAGACTGCCTGTACATTTACAGTGTTGAATGCAGGGATGTCTGGACATCTGGTAGCCCAGCTGAAGCTACTGGATGTCCAGAAATCTTGGCTGTGCACATTGTACAGACACAGGTGAAAGTGCACAGCACACGCACAAAGGGTCCAGTAATTTAGGAAGATGTTTGGTTTAAGGTGCAGGCAACGAGGCAAGTCATGTACATGTAAACGCTCACTTCCACAGAGCACCCAGTTGATTTTCTAAGCAGGAAAGAATCAAGCAGACAGTCATGGACATGAAGCTGGAAGCTTCCTGCACTGTATCACTGAAGCACTGCTTCAAAGACGCCTTGGACAGAAATATACTACCTCTAAGATTTAAGGCAAGGAAATCCTCAGTGCCACATATACTGACATTTGTCTTCATTTTCATTAAATCAAAAAAATACCTCTCTGGTTAAAAAGTGAAAATAAAACCCAATACACCATCCATTTAAAAGAAAATAAATTAAAAAAATAAAAAAAGAAACAGATTTAATAAGTCAAATTAGAATCAAACACAATACTAGGACACTTCTGATGCAAAGCATCTGAAGAGACTGTACCACAACCAAAACCTACCATACATTTCTTAACTGTAGAAAAAGTCAGCTAAGAAAACTTTGACACGTTCCCCATATTGGACACTCTGTGCAAAGCAGTTCTCATTTCTCTCTCCTCCTTTGGCTGTCAAAATGAAGAATTAGGAAGCATTTACCCAAAGATTGGCAGAGTCTGTCAAAGATTTAGCAGTGCAATTGATGGGAAATCTAGTCTGTTTAGACAGCACTGACTGAAATCAGCCTCTACAACATAGCGTGCCAAAATTCTTGCGCCATTACAAAACACATCCAACAAAAGTAGTCCAAGTTCTGGCAGCTCGTAACAGCAGCTTGCTTGGCTACAACCAAAAGCAGTTTCATCCAAAAAACATAGAACATGGATTTACTCTGTGAACTATTAAAAATGAGTGCATGGCCAGTAATATATAAATGATGCGGAAAGGGAGACTGTTAAACAATGGTGGCATATTGGACAGTGGCATCATTTTCACCAAAGGAAGTGGAGAATATCATGTTCTTCGGGTGGCAAAAAACCCAACACGGATCTAGAATTAATGATGGCATAACTATCTATGAAGCCTTGCAACCACAATGGACGTCAGATTATTAGTATTCTTGACTTAGACGTCTTTGATGGTGAGGAGAAGCCTGGAAGCTGCAAGCAGAGCAACAAGCAGCTGAAAGAGATCAGGCTTAAGCTGCAAGGTGAATTTAAATACATAATTCTCTGCCAAAGGGAGTTTAGTCAAGTAACACAAAACACATCAGATATTTTTAACAAAATATAACTCTCCACAAAGGCATCTGCACACTGATCTCTTCCACTGTATTGACAATTTGAGTTACTCAAACTGGGATTACCAACTCTATTGACAAGTCCACCCTGACGTTCCTCAGTGTTCAGCAGCTCTAACTAACAAGATGCAGCAGTTTCCTAACAAATATGTATTAATACCATTACCAGGTTTCAAAATAAAGACGGTTTTCACTAATACAAGAGGCTACTCACATGGGCAGTATATCAAATGTGGTATCAACAAATGCTTGCAATTTAACTGTCTAAAAATTTTTAGGTTAAATTTCCTGCAAGGCACATTTTCTGTGATGTATGCAGGTTTAACATGAATGCACAGCTTTTGCATGCTAAGCTGTATTATATTGTTGCTGGGTTTTTGCTTTATGGGGTTTTTTTTAGGACGTCTCTAGGCAGACAAAAGCTTTACAATGCCATGCTCCCCAGAAGGCAGCCGAGAGCATCTACTGGGAGACAAGCTTTCAAAGATCAAAGAAAAGTAACGTCCTTCTCTGAAAAATAAAAATAATAATGGTCAACTGAATTCCATCTCTTTTTTTTTTTTTTTTGGCTAGTATACTTAAAAAATGCAGTTGTAACCAGATTCCTCTCTCCCTTTGTCAACTTGTCATCTAGAACCAAAGCTGTGTAATGCCAATGCAAGTTTGTAGTAGCAATGATACCATAAACTGTAACAGTGTCAAGGATATAAAGCAAGGCAAAGTATTTTATTACATTTCTTGACCAATTGTTCAGATACATAATCTCAAAAAGAAAAGAAAAAAAAAAGAAAAAACAGAAAACGGATTTGTGTGCTTAAAAGTTAACAGAGTTTAATAAATACAAAGGGAAACTGCAAAGATATTCGAAGCATTGGTCTCAATACATAAAAGTGTATTCTTACTAAGGTTAGTACTATGATGCGATAAAGAAACTCAGATTAATTATCAGTGAAAATTAGTATTTTTATTTTTTCCAATGTCTGCCATACCTTAAAGGAGGGTTTAATAAGAAAACAAACTCTGCATTAAAATCTATAGGTTTTGTATTTAAAAAGAAAGCTTTATATAAATGCATTTCCCATTACCCAATTCTGCATATTTTTTGTGGGTATCAAACCATACAAATCAACCAAAAATATGGAATTTGTAAGTGGGAAAAGATGCATGCCGTAACTCCAAATTAACAGTAAGGTGGTGATGTTTTCTTCATAGTACTATTTTTGCTGGGCTATTTCTTCATTGTAAGAATAATTCTTCCTTTCTTCACCATGTTATATATTATAGCTAAGAAATACAGGGAAAGAGGGGAAGTGTTTGAGATTATAAAGAGTACAGATAGCGAATCATTATTTCAGTATTCTGACATAAGATTTTTAATGAAATAGCTGAAAAGGAAACGAGATTCACTTGAATCATGTTTTTCTTATAAAGAACCTATACTGACTGAGTAGTACCACCAAACACAGACGCTTAAATATCATGCATTAATCCCCTTAAAAGCATGACATTGATTTAAGGAAAAAAACTTATGTAAAAAGAAGGGACATTTTCCTGACATTTTTGAGCACAAATCTCTCTCTCAAATAAAAGTCTTTTTAAATAGCCTGTGTAAAAATATTCTTTTAGAAATCAAAATGGTCAAATATTACATACCGTCATCAGCTAGAGATTAAGGAGAAAAAGCAGCCAGCTTGCTAAAGGTGAAAACAAAATCACTATCACTGGAAACTTCAGAAAGCTGCTCCAGGGTTTTTCTCCTCTCTGCATAACTGGGATATTATTAAAGCTGGTAAAGACCAGTTGCCCTCAAAAGCAAATGATGGCCCTGATCCTGCAAATAGCTTGCAAGTGGTTCCAGGACTAGGGTGGATGAATTGAAATAATTTCTTTTTTATGACTTGTAATAGCAGGATCATCTGTATTCTGTACAGAAGACAATCCATTGCAGGCAGGCAAACAAATTAGATATTCTCGGGGTTTGCTAGCTGAGCCTGTTATTTATCATTAACAACCACAGTAATTATGCTGAAAATGGCCACCTGTTTAAATTACTCAGGTATTTGTGTTCCAGTCAGACTACTGGGAAATCTAGGCACGTGGGGTTTTAAGGAAGGAAGTCCATAGTTTAATAATTGAGTTGGATCTTATTAAAAAGAGAGGAATCCTTGGAAAAAAAAACATAAACACGTGCAGATTGAGGAGAAACTGTGCATACAAACTGCTACCACACATGCGCTTGCAAAGAATGGCCATATCCTACTTACTCCTCTGTGGGACAACAACTTGATTCAGTGGTTTAACTCCTGATCTTCCTTCTGCCTCCCATCCCTGGCTGCTCTCCTCTGTGCCCAGTGCATCTGCCTTAATTCAGAGCTGCTTCTTGATGTGCTCTGGCTTCCTGGCCTAAATTTAAACGATACCATTTTGTTCCACGTTTCCTTGTCGCAATGCATTCAGGATTTAGCCATCCCACCACTGCTCCTCAAAAGATGCTGTCAGATTTTGTGCAGAACAAATCTGCACACAAGTTAGTTAGACCACGTGTCATCTCTGCCCAGAGAGCTGACTTCTGGAAAGGGATTCTAGGGAGGCTTCTAGGAAGTGATTCAAAAGGTTTTAAATGCATACTTGTTAAATAGCTATTTCAGAATCTTCAACAAAAGCCACTGGATATAGAAATTAACTTACCAACTTACATTACAGGCCACGTAATATATCAGTAATGCACACTTTCCTCCAGAGTATGAAGCAGGGGGATTCCCAGCTCACTGACGGCTGATGATGGAAACACTTCAGGTTTTTGCTGGGTTTGGGGGATGGTGGATTTTTCTGGACAAGTGTAGCTTGTTGATTATACTTTGCATATTATCATCAAAATACTGTGGAGATTTCAAAACCTTACTGTGCTAGTCCATTTGACAGTGTTGACAGCCTGCAATATTTTGGTTGTTAAATGAACTACATTACATTTACTATGCAGCTCAGGGAAGGGAATTAGGAAGCAAAACTGACTTACAGAAACAGGGGCACAGAGAGTTTTTGGCACAAACAGAAGCCTGATAGGCTATTAATAGGAAATGCAGCCTTAAATAAATAGTTAAGTATTCCAAATAAGATGAGAAGAGCTTCTTGCCATATTAACAACTTTCATTTTCTTAAGATAATGCTGTGGTACCCCCAAAGAAATTCTTGGATATAGAACAGAAATGTTAAGCCTTTGCTCTTGCTACTACTAGCCAGTTTTCTTAGACAAAAGCTTTAGGGCAAGCTACTTTCCACTGCTGGAAAATACCCATACTTTACTCAAAGGGTTAGCGATTTTTATAGCGTGTATTTGTTGCCAACTCTCCGTCAATTTACTTTCCAACTAATTTAACACATCTTGACTCTGAAGTGTTTTTTATTTTCTCCCCTGCTGATATCACAATGTCAGAGATCAAAGGCTTGTTCCCATCTTCCAGCTCGTGCTACATTCAAGTAAATTACCAGATATGTTACAGAAAATTTGCAGCACTCAAGCAAACACGGTCACAAGCAACCCAACAAAGCTCTGAACACATTGCAGAGTTGGGGGTACTGACAAGCCGGGGCTGGAAAGGCAAGCTAATGAACTATGAAAATGTGCCTCCTGTATCGAGCAGGCATTTACACATGTGTGGGCAAGAAAGAAACCCCCAAAATCCTATGGGGGTGGGGGGGGTGGGGAATAAAAGGAAGAAAAAAAAAAGATACAGGGGGTTTCTTTTAGCTTGGTTTAATAAAGCTAGTAAAGAGATTTGTAAAGCTTTGGCAGGTCTACATGGTTTTTAACCTGTTCTTGCCCACACACGTGAAGATGGACTTGCAGAATGCTCAAAAGAAAATAATGAGCAAATGTCTAGTAAAGACCAGGTCAAGCATTTCTAGCTCACCTCTCTACCCCTTTCAGCACAAGCTAATCCTCCTTTGGCACTGAAATAAAGAAATACAAACAGAAATCCCTTCTGCGTTGGCTGCCTGCCTGAACTATAGTGTCTGTAAACTTTCATTGAAAACCCCGTTGGGCTGAAAATGAATTCAGTGAAGACAATTCATTGCTACAATAAGTGACTCTCTCATAACAAAACATACCTGACAGTTTGGCTTTATGACCTACATCAGAGGAAAATGCATAAGTATATACAACACATGGCAAACATGCACAGAAAATGGGGAATGGCTGGGTTCTGACTTGAAGTTTGCAAGAGTATTTCAAAGTAAGAGACCTGTAATAGTGGTGATATTACACATGGACAAAGAAAGGGGGGAGAATTTTTCTCAATTCCATTTTAAGTACACACCAAAACCACCCCTTTCCCCAGCATTCTGAGTAATTATCTCTGATATCTTCAAAACAGTACGTAAAAGATAAATTAGCTATGCAGAGGGATTAAAGCAAGCCAGCACCACGGGCTGGATCAAAGCCTGGATCCCAGGATATTCTGCAGAGCTCCACAGCAACTTAACCAACAATTACAAGAAATACCTAAAAACCCCAACAAGAACAAAGTAACCTTAATGAAGAAAGCGTAAGCTACCTGTTATGACCACCAGAAAACAAAACAAGGTGAAAGCATTAACTGAAAAAGCTTCAATATCAGTTTATTTTAATTTAAAGCATTACAGAAATGAAAAGGTTGGTAGTGTAAGATTGCTGTCATATTAGGTGCATCTGGAAGACTATTCAGGATCTTCTATGGTCCCCCCTCAACTTGAATGCAATTAGTGTCTCAAAACAATTTCAGTAATACTTCTGTATAAGCCCAAACTGGCTAAGGAGAAGGAAAGCAAATGTTCCAAAATCACCACGGCAAATTCAAATGGACTGCACAAAAAAATCCTAGCTGGCAAACCACCAAATGCAATTTTTGACCATTTCCCAATGGTTTTCATGCTGTACACCTTCAAGCTATTTGACTGCACTACCTATCAGATGGAATGGCTAGATGGATAGGAGGTGATTAGTGTCAGAGAAATTCCTGGTTAGGGGCTGAACTACCCAGGGCATTAAAGAGGCAAAAAAAAAAAAAAAAAGGAGCAGGACAAAAATAAAGTGAATCATATAGTGTGATTGATAATTCCTTACGAAGGGTTTTTCCTGGTTTCCTGGGAGGGCTGCAGTGACAAGGACTGACAATGAGAGAAACAACTTGAGAGACAAATCTTGACTGTTACTGGGCTTACGAAGACAACAGCTTCCACAGAGTGAAAGTTGTCAGGTTACAGCAGCCAAGCAAGGGATAAATGAATATACTTAAATTAGATAGGGAAGTAGTACATTTTTTTTTCCTCCTTCTTTCTTACTTCCCTCCACCCCCTTTTACTAGCATAACTGTTGGCATCACTAACCATCCTACCCTTTCCTGTTGTGCACTACAGTTGCCATACGGCAGGCAGACCTACCAGTTGTACTGAAATTGAAATGGTGACCAGCAGACAGATGTTTTCAATTAAGTTTAGATGGGGTTTTTTTCAGTCCTCTTTCCAATAATCGGCAATCGCACGCATCTTGCTTGTGTAAATCCGAAATATCCAGCACCAGGTTATATATAATGACTGCCGCATTTCATGGACCAAACTCTCAGCTCTTGTTTAGAGCTGTTAGGTGAACCAGCCCATCTTTAAAGGGTTTGGCAGGCAGCAAAATAATCAGTCTCACTGTACCTCCCAACAAAGCTCCTTTCCAAAATGACAAGCCTTCCCCCTTTCAGTTGTCAAAACAGAGCTGAAAACCATGCTACCATTCTTCGTCTAGAGTGGAGATTGTACAAACAGTAAATGCCAAATCCCTCAAAATACTGGAGAGTCACATGTATCATCGCTAGAAGCACACAGCAAAAAAAGTTGTTTTCAGTTGGATTATTCACCTATTCTGCCTCATTTTAAAAACAACATCAAACAAGCCTGTCTTCCAGACACTTCTTGAGCACACACTTAAAATTAAGTGTGGGTCCATTCCACAGCTGCCTTAATTACTCCTGTGTTTTCCTAAATCTGCTTGTCCCAATATTGAGTCTACATAAACAGGGGACCAGTACTAGTTGTATTAAGCAATAGCAAAGAGTTAGAATTAATCTTATAAGCATGAACAAAATACATTTCATACTAATGGTGAGAGCAGCCTGCCCACACAGAGCCAGCCAACTCAGGCTACAGAAATCCGTCAGGAATTCTGCTCTCTGTAAAGCAGGAGGTTATTTGAACTTGGGCTGATGCTGTCTGACCAGTTTTAATTGCCTTTTTTCTTTCATCTATCAACTCCCTTGATATTCCTTATTCTTTCAAATCCATACACAATCTTTCTATAGCTTCGAAGTCAGGCATTTCAAAGCCTCCTCCCCAAGCAGTTTATCATGTGCCAGAGCTGACTCTGTGCATTTCACCATTGAACACTGATGCAATGAGAAAGGTTATTTTACCCACAGCTCCTTGAGCATGTGAGGGAGCTTTCTTTTACCGGGAATGGTCTGTTGTCACCTTGGCTGCAATCCGCCGTTAATGTGACCTGGGAGACAGTGCTAAGCTACAGCCCCTGCTTCTTTAGCTTTTCTTCAGGGAATTAGGAGCTCCACATCTTGATAAAATGACACAGAATATCCTCCTGAAGAATGAAAGCGATTTTCTAGCCTTTGATTGCCGAAAGCATGCTTGATAAATTGAATGGGAAGGCATAAAAAAAAAAGGGGGTGACTGAGAACAAGAGATGTTAACAATGAAGCTCTTATGTGAGGAGGATTCAGGTCATCAATTTTCCTTCAGTATGAATCAAATACTGTTAACAACATGGAAGCGGCTCCACGATAAGACACGCAGACGCGCCTGAGAAATTTAATGCTTTGCCCCTCATCGCAGAATTTACAGCATTTAATCGACCAAATGGAAGGCAGAGGCTCTTATCAACTGGAAAGTGGGAGGCGTGACAGGAGAGCGGGCCGGGATAACGAATGTACAGTGAAGTCATAGAGATGCTTGTGAAGCCACTCCAGTGTCTTGGCGATGCTGAGGTTCTCTGAGATAATTGAATTACATCTTCCCCATGGGCACAATCTAATTTGGAATGTGATGGAAGTGAGGGACGGCCTCTGTTTGCTTCCATGCCCCAGAGAACACGGAGTATCACTGAGTTAGATGCTTGACGATCCACATCAAGGTTTTCATCTATATCAGTGAGCCCTTTCACCTTCACCCAGATTTCCCCCTCTTCTTCCTCAGATCCTCTCTCTGGGCTCCTTTTCAAAATACAAAATGTCTCTCAACCATCACACAGACTTCCATCCCTGCTATCACCCCATTTAATACTGACCAAAATTGTCTGCCTCCAGGTTGTGTCTGCTGTGTGCCTTACTCTCTCACCATTTTCTAAATTCAGTTTGCTACAGCATGTAGCAGGTAACACCAGCAACACTCTCCCCCCGCAAAAAAAAGCCTCACAAAAAAAACCCCAAACCAATAAAACCAAACCATCCAGCACTGTACAAGATCATCCAGCTGTTTACCAGGCTTTCATGCACATCTTGTTCCCCTCAAAGGTGCCTTCATCTTGGAGGCTTTTTTCAATCAAAATTTCTCTAAGAGGCAAAAGTACTTGTCAAGCAAAAGAGCTATCTGATACAGATGCAAACCTTTAAGCACAGAAAGATCTTCATTAAATAATATAACAGATGCAACATTTAATTAAAATTAAGACTGCTAATAGAGACACTTCCATTCTTCCCCATTACCTTTTTAATGGTGGTGGAAAGGACATCAAGGGAGCTTTACAGATCATTCAATATGTTTTTTTGGCATCCATTGATGTAACCATGTATTTTAACACACAAGAATGTCACAAAAACCGAATTTTCTAATATTTCTTGGAAATAGAATTTTACTTAGTGTTCACAAGTAACCTGTCCTGTATAAATTAATGCTAAAATTAATATATAGCACCCATTTGCACATCAAGCAACCTGTAAATAGAAAACTGAACAGGAACAGGAGGTTATTGGCAGTAATAGTTGCAAATGGCTATCCAGGGGACTTCTCCCTGCTCACAACACTCACCTAAACATTGATTCAGCACAGAAAAGGCATCTTCAGTAATCTGAATGGGATCTGCTAGTACATTTTTTTATTATGTTAGTTGAACAACACCGTCTTCTGGCTTCTGGAGAGCCGAGACAAATATATTCCTCTAGTATCTATGGTGTCAGTCTCCCCACTACATTCTTTCCAGAATTTCTGTGTTGACATGTGTTTCATTCTTTCTATTGATCCAAAGCACACATTAAAATGGCTTGCAGAGGAGGAATTGCTCTAATTTATTCAATACTTGCCATTCCATAAGGTCAAAAACCCGGTGCCTTTAACTTACAGAGAAAAGGGACAAATTACAACTTCACATAAGATGTGGCAGATTCCTGTCACACCCAGCTTTCCTGGCCAGTTTGGTTTCAGTAATCCTCCTTAGGTGAAGATGTCAAAACTCTCCTGCTGCCCTGATGCAGCCACAGGGCCCAAAAAACCATCTGAGAGAGGTTCCCCTTGCACTGTGCCACTCGTGAGCAGCTACTGTCAATGCCACTGATGCCCCACTTTGTGATGACCTAGTACAAAGTCATCATCTCCGGCATGGGAAGGATCCACACTTCTCCCAAGTGCATGCATTTACTTGTGGAGAAAGGGCACTGGCGGACAAAATCTCAGCCAGCAGTCTGCATTTCACAACTAAAACACAGTCCTCCCTTGAGCCCTGTGGGAATTACCCACAGGGCTGTGATCTCAAGGTGGCATTTCTCTTCTGACAAGCTGAAAGAACAGTTTTCATCAAAGAATAACAATCAAGCAAACAATGATTAAAAAATAATTCTGATGCTGCATTTGCATGTCCATCAATCCTCTATATCTAAGTACAGATCTGGACACACAAGCAGGTAATCGACTTTTTCATCACAGGAAAGACTTTTTGAATGGCACCGCTTCTTTCAGAAAACAGAATCTACTGCACACCTCAACTGAGGGAAAGTCTGTTTTACTCAGGTTGTTTCTGAGAAAGCACACAAGAGACAAAACTGCAGGAATGCCAGAGGCTTTGACCGAGTTGTAACTCGGCTCCCACTGCCCTGCTGAAATTCTTATTTGTCTGTCACCAATACAGGTGGCAGAGGTACACAACAATGAAGTATCATTATTGCAACTTAATTCTTGACCTGAGTAGGTATATGCTTTCCATTTTAGGACAACAGAGAATGGGAATTATTCCAATGATCCACACATTGCATGTTTCTGGGTGGAATCAGGATGAGGAGTGGAGGGTGTGGGAAGCTGCCCTCTTTCCTCTGTTGAACGAGCCAGCAGTGTGTCTGCAGTGGGGGAAGGATCAGAGCTTTTGACCACACCACCATTCCGCAGCATTTCTGCCTGTCTGCCTACCAAACTGCCAACTAGCTCCATTTTACTATGTAAGAGCAACTTTGGAGGCAACTTTGGGACTATATACAAAAAATAGGAAAGAAAGAGGCTCAGTTTTGAGTTCTCCGTAAGTGCCACAAAATAACTGCGAGCAAACCACACATTTTATGATTTTCAGGACCAAAGTGACAAATTCCTGACCGTATTACTGCGGGTGTCATAGAGGCAATTAAGCAATCATCCAGAGATACAGACTATCAGACAATCCTGCTGTCAGCAGCAATCAAAGGGATCAAATATATCTACAACAAAAAGGATCAGCAGAAGGATCAGTGACATCAATTCATTCCAAACAACTTACAGGAAAGTAAATGCCACGGACAGGCAGAAGAAGAGAGCTCTCTCTACATTGAACTGATATATAAGCCTTAAAAACTTCAGAAGGTGTTCGCACGGAGAAAAGCAAAAGCACAGTGCTGGCAAGGCAGCTGGTTAGGAGAACAGAAACCTCTGACACTCGCCCCAAGGGTGCCTAAGAGCTCTAACACAATATTAGAATGCCAAAAAAAGAGAATAGAGAACAACACGCATAATATTACACCTTGTGAAACCTACTAAGTCAGTGGCAGCAAGGATAAGAGAGGAGAGTAGGCAAGAATTTGCCCTGAAGGCAAGTTCTACCACAATTGCCTGCTTCAGGACTAAGCACTGCTCCAGTTTAATCTCCATGAAATCAGTAAAGGCTGCTGAATACTCCAAATTTTGAAAATAATTAATTTATAAAGACTAAAATTAATGGTGATAGCATGTATTTGCATATAGTGTAAGTGGAAAAGTCACGAGCAAAATAGTAGAAGAGTTCTGACGTGACTCGGTCTAACAAACCCAGAAGAAATCATTCCTCCTCTCACTGTATAAATCCTTGGTCCGCAGTGCTGCTGGACACATTGACAAAGCACTCTACGATCTTAACTAGAGGATCAATTCTACCTTAGCCAATCATCTGAAGACGTTTTTTCAAAATGGCCCTTTTCCCCAACCGTTGTTTCCTCCCACCATTATAATGTAATTTAAGTACTTTGTAGATGTTTTGACTTCATAGCTAAAGCTCTTGTGGCTTAGAGTAGAAAGCCTTCCCATACCTACAGCTTTGGCTTCCTTAAAGGTATAAGTAATAAAACATAGACTGAGATACAGCCGTTCAGGATAAATTCTCTTTTGGAAAAGATGAAAAATTCATTCTCTCCCCAGAGCCAAGCTGGAGCAGTCAGGAGTATTCCCGTCTTTCTGCTATTAACTCAATTAAGCACGCAATAAGGATTGCTGGGTAAAATGCAGTGTGTATTTGCGTGCATGTAAAATACAGACTCAAGGAGTCTTAAAATGCCCTTATAAATACAGCAAAAATAGACCAATAAAATATTTTGTAATGACTATTTATGTGTGTATAACAACTCATTATTTCAATTCTCCGCATCAGGGATTTCTTGTTTCTTTCCTCTGCCCTTTAAATAAATCTAAATAAATTATACATTTAAAAACAGTCTATGCATCTATAACAACAGAAACAAATTTCATTTAACATCCAGCTGTCAAAGCCAGCCCTTCTGTCACTCTTTATTCAAGTCTGTTTTACATAATTCATGTCATCTTAATTATTTCCTTCTCTTTCTGGGGAGGAAAGCACTTAAGGATGAGCCACTTACAGCACAATCATTTCCTCTGGAGATGATATGACTGCATGACACGATCACTCACAAAAAAATACACTGATGTTTTAAGGTCTCCAGGTGGGGAACTATGTATATGCAGAGCCTATCATGATGGGACATCACTTGATCCACATACTACAGCAATAAAAATAGCAGTACATATGTATAATACTGTGTTTTAATGCAGATACATTGTGCTATTAACAGCCTCCCTTTTTGCTCCTTTAACTCCTTTACAAACAGGTGCTGACAGAGTTTATGGGAAGCAGAGGAAGAGAGCATTAGCTCAAACCAAACTGAAATTCTTATATATTTATTCTTCTCCAAAGTGCCCAAAATCAAAAATTCTTAAGCCTCAGCTAAGGTCCTTCCCATCCTCCACCACTCCGTGCCATTAGGAAATTAGTAGGAATTACAAACAGAGCTTTAAACACGTGTATACTAATATAAGTCTAAAGCAATACAAGCATCACTCTAGAAATATCCTATCCCATTTGCACAGGATAAATAATTAAATTGTTTTAAGTGGTCTAATCTATTAATGCCTGGAGAGGCCTTAATTTTGGCCACTAAATTTCAAGAAGCTACGTTCATCATTTCAATATAGTTAACAGCCATAAATCAACTTCCTTGCTGTACATGACTAATGAATTTACTACATGATGAAAAAAGCCAATTCCTCGGATTAAGGTTTCACTCTAAAACGTTCCTCATTCTCCCTACCCCCCAGCACATTTCTCTCCCTTCTCTGTCCTCTCTGTGGCCTCCTGAAATTTGCAGCAAGGGACCTTCAAAAGTCATAGGCTGGATCCTACACTTACTCACAAGGATGACCACTGTGACTCAGGAAATGTCCTTGGTTGAGCTGAGCCACTAAAACGCCTAACAGTGCTTTGAGTTATTCCAGATCCTCCAGAATCAGGCTCTTGATGCTCCGAAACACCATTAGAAATGTCAACCACAGCCAGTGCTTCCCAGGCTATAACCTCATCTGGTTTTGCTCTCTGTGCATACAGTCCTGTACTTTCCACCCTGTTCTGCTGCTTGGATTGCTTTACACCATCTCAAGTTATTCAGAGCCTCAGCGAAGCATGACTGCTTACTCAAAGCTGAACTGAAATGGCAGGAAGAGCCTCCACACTCGGGGGTTTTGCCATCTCAGAGCGCAGCCTGAGGCCAGGAGTACGAACACAGGTTTATCTGCTACTGCGGGCAGAACCACCTGCATTGCTCAGCAAAAGTCAGGGGCCCCACCTCATTAGGAGCAGGAAAGATCGAAGGGATTGAACACAGCCACAGAACAAAGCCTTGTAAAATATTAATTCCATGCTGGCTGACCGTGCGACCTCAAAGAAATCCCCCTCTTCTCTTGTTATGCGACATACTCCACCAAGATACAGACTGCCTGTTCAGTGCCAAACCTGAATGTGAAGATAGCCTACCCATTCGCTTCCCATTATAATGGTGGTCATAAGAAGTCACTGAAAATAGAAACTGCCCTCCCTGGTGGTGCTACCCCGCTGAGGGCATTTGCTGGTGCAGCCACACAAAGGCTGTATTGAGCACAGCAGATCCTCAGTGCTTGCAAATCCGGGCACTCTGACTGCAGTCTGCAAAGTGCAGCTCACCTAGAGCAACTCAGGACCTAAACTTCCATTTAGTCTAACAAAAGTCCCTGCAACCAAAAAAAAAAAAAAAAAAAGATATAAGGATTACTTAGAAATAAGCAACAACAGCACAGGTTTCACAGTTACAGAGAAAACACAGTGATCACCTGGGAGCAAAAGACACTGAAAAGCTCCTAGTAAGAAAGAAAAAATCTAGCAGATGTAAAGCCAGGAGAAAACAGAAAGTATTAAAGCAAGAGTTACAGCTTTCTCCACTGCCTAATAATGAGATGATAATAAGATGATAATAAAGCAAAAAGCTTGGATAAGATGGAAAAATTTAAGCAGTTAGAAGTCAAAGGCTAAATTCTTGGGCATATTATGGAGCCAGCTCCCTTGGATCCCATTTGCCTACCACAGTCTTATGCACCATGGGCAAAAGTGGGATATAGGGTCACAGTGTGAGTTCATTGATTAGGAGTCATAAAAGTTTGGAGGTGTCGAGCTGAAAGTCACGACACCTGGGTGGGATATTAAGACAGTGATTTTTCAGCACCATGTGTGGTGGAGCAGCACAGGCTTAACAGACATCCAGGGCACCGCAACTTGCTTGCTTGCTTTGTGGTTTTGAAGAAAAACAAATAACCAACAGATATATGTATCACAAAACAATCTGGATTTGCCAGTACACTGCAACACCTTTGGGGTCTTCTGTATGTTGACACTGGTTTTAATTCTCTGAAGACACAGTGAGTTGCTTCTGCTTTCCTTCTTGATTTTAAATCATTTATACTCTTCATGTACATGAAAGGCAAGAATTGTGAAGTTTCCTCTTTAAAAAAGGCTGTCATTTGCTATTTTTCTGTGCACGCTGCTGTACTTTCTCATATGTACATCCCTCTCTACATATATGCAGTCAACTTAGATGTATATACAAACATGGCAAATGTTGCACATTAAAGAAATGCATATATTTAAAACATCATACTGTATACAGTCTATTTTGGCAATAGCCATCTGGAAGAGGAAAAAAGCATAGAAGAAATACTTAATGTAACCAAACTGGATTTTGTACACTTCTGCCAACCTACAGAAAGAAGATTTACCAGCTACACTTTGCCCTGCAAGCAAATTAACCATCACTGCAATAGCTTTATCTATACAGAGACACCCGGGCTACATCATACGGCAACCAACTTCAGCAGAAGACCATCTTGCTTTTCAGTATATTTTTAACTGCTGTGGAAGACAAGACAGGCACACTTTCATCATCATTACAAAAGATGTACCCCTGAAAATCTAGGTCTCTCAAAATCTTTTATTTTCCTGTGCGGTTAAAACATCTTTGTACCATTTTGTTCTAGTTAAGCCCTCCCCCTGGACCAGGTCTGGGTAACCAATGCCTGACAATAGCTCCTGTCACAGCAAAGGGATTTCAAAATTACCCAATGCTTACCCCAGGGCCTCGTAGTCACAACTAAGCACTCCAGCCATTCCTGCTGCCAATGCTAAGCATGTCTTCACATTAGCACTGCAACCACTGTGGCTTTGTTTCTCTTCTAGCTAAGCAACACCGGGCTGTGACCAAAGTCCTATCTGTCCTATAGATTTCCTCCTTCCTGTAACACACTTAATAAAATTTGTGATATTCAAAAAGTGCTGGGCTCTTGATTTCACATTCCTCTTTCACAACTGCCTTATTCCTGCTGAAACAGTGGAATGAAATTATGCATGGAAACTCTGCTGAGAATTTTCTTCTTCATGGAAGAAATAAAAATGCCCGACATGCTCAGAATTCAAATCAGAACCAGAAGGGCCCTGATTCCATATCCGTGTTATCAATATGGTACACATTTTAAAATCACATGGTACTTGCCAAACTTCAGGGTATACCCTTGGGAGGAAGGGGATTAAGATGTAACCTTGGGTCAAAAGAGGTTACACAATCAGGATTGCCCATACCAACACTGAGGAAATTAAACTCATGGTCGAGATGCTCAGCTGCTGAAATGCAAGGAAACACTGGAAGAAACTAACATGATTAAAAAACATGAATTAATTCTTTTATGCAGAAGAGTCCCAAAACACAGATTTGGCAGGAATACTCCTCAAACTCACTTATTTATTCATTCATTTTAGTGGCCATGCTCTACTTTCTGAATTATTCTTGATAATTCAAGCAGACATGCAAGAAAGTACCCAGTTCCCATGTATTTTCATACATATTCTAGAGTTTCAAAAAAGAAAGTTTTTGAACTATGTATCCATTTCTATGTGTGCATATCTGCGTATATCTCCAAAGAAGACAGCTGAAAAAGGGAATATTTGTTTTTCATCTCTTAATTATGCTTCCCCCCCCCCAAGTGCATTAATTTGGCAGCTAAAGGTTTCTGCTCTCACTGAAGGGTGAGACAACAGAGCCTCTTGGAGCCCCGATTTTTGGCACCATCTCATTCCTACTTTATGCTTGAGGCTACTTCCCCTCTGACTGATTCTTAATTTGAATAAGCTTTCAGTGAAGGCTGTATCAGAACTGCAGCAAGTTAATCTTATTAAACCATACGAGTTTAAAAACTCAGAGCTTGATGTCAGGCAGGCTGTTTCCAAATTGGTATACTTAAGATCCAAATTAGATGATGAGCAAAATATTAAAAGGCACTAGAGTCCAATAAGAGTGAACTTCCATTTCCAAAAGAAATTTCTGGATATTGGGAACCCAGGACTCATGCCAGTTCAGTGGGAGTCAGGCTCCTGGCTGCAATGGATGCTTTTAAGTGTTTTAAACCCTTAAAATTTAAGCTACAGAGAAAGGCTGTTAAGACATAAAGGAATTTACTTTACCTGTTGTCAATACTAGCACAAATACATGAGTCCTCCTGAAGGACACTTTAGTCATAGGTGGTTTCTACTTCCAACCAAAATCTCCTGACAAAAAAACATTTTTGGGGGATGCTGCATCAATTGGCACTGAATCTGCAACGAGATGCCTTTTAAGTACTATAAAGGAAAAGCTCCATCCTCTTCCTCTCCCTTCAGTCTTTATATTTGGTTTTTAAATAATTGCCAAGTGTTTACAACTTCAGTTTCACTTCTGCCTCTGGGCATAGAAGACTACAGTCACTAGAAAAGGGGGAAGTGATGACTAGGATGTGATCCACCCTTGGCTTGCCAACCCGCTTATGAGCGTCGTTTGCAGCAAAGTAGGTGGCTGCTTAGATGACCTTAGGTCCCTTTGATTTCCAGCGACTTGGTGAAATGACCCACCAGGTGCTTTTGCCGCCTGGATACCATCCAGGCCACGAAAACGAAGTTTGCAAAGATCTCCTGGAATGTTTCTACCTCCGCACCAGCTTCAGACAGCTCCTGTCATGCACACGGCATTCCACAAGCACCAAAGTGTTTTCTGGATCGCAGCCTGACACAACAGGCATTAGCCTGTGTTGTTTGGTGCTTGGCTTTAACTCTTTCCATCTAGCTACAAGTGCAACTAATCAACTGAAATTGATTTTCCAGAGTTCAGTCTAATCCACCGCATTGAAGGTGACCTATATTCTTTGTGCATATGTATAGTTAAGGGGTTTGGTTTTTTCTAAGGTGCCTCGGATATTAGATGCCTGTGTTCAGCTGTTGGAAACCTTGTCAGTAATTCAAAAGGGTGGCAAGAAGCACTTCTGACACAGGCATATTTTAGAGAAATCCTAAAGATTTCTCGCCTGCTCCCCCAAATATGAACAGTAGAGATGACTCATCTGCCTTGGTACATGTAATTCTCAGTTACCCATGGGAAGACCACTTGAGGTACCATCTTGAGCATACCTCCAGTCCACCAACATCCCTGATGAGAGCACAGGACTCTGATATGTATGATTCAAACCCCAGACACCTGCAACAAGCACTATTTTTTTTTTCCAGAATTAACCTTGCTCCCTCAAACCTAACGGTTGCTTTTATATTTTACTCCACATATTTGCTAGTACTAGCATCAAGGACCAAACTTTACTTTCCATTAGTGCTAGCTGCGCACCACTGTAATCATTTAAGTGGAACAATCTGTTCCAAGTGACCAAGAGAGCTAATAATTTATCAGGAACAGAACAGGCATTTGGGGAAGGATGTAATTATATTTGTGTGGTTTGTAATACTCTTGAGTCAAATGGGACATTCTGCGTAATTCAAAGTCACTTGGGGAAAGGAAGAGAGGAAGCAGGCTTTCCAAAGAGAAATGGCCTCAAACTCTCAAATTTATCATCACAAACAATTTTTTTTTTCTCTCCTCTGTCCTTTTGGTTTTGCTTAAAATAAAGAAAACCTTCAGCATTTGAGTAGGCTTCACAGGAGGGGAAAAAAAAGTACAAATAATAATAAAAAAATAACGTCTTTATATAGGTAGATGATGCAGCATGAACTGGAACGTTGTACAGCTCATCTTGTCTCAAACACGGTGATGCAGATTTAAAGGGTAATCAGGGAAAAACAATGAGAACCTTCACACACTCATAACAGAAACCTAAAACAAGTCCCATAAGAAGAAATATTTGAAAGATCATAACTGTCTCCCTTGGAAAGCAGGTAAGTTAGAAGCAATATGACAAATGTATACAAGCTAATGAACAGAAATGGAAAAGGTAGCTTTGGATGCCTCTGTCTTCACAGTCTGAGAAGGGATTGCAATGAAATTAAAACCTGACAAAAAGCAATCATTTTTCACACAATAAGCTATTATCCTGCTGGACTTAGAGCTCCTGGAAGTCATCATGACCAGGGACTTGATGAGATTCAGAAAAAATTTGGCCATTTATATGGACAGCAGGAATATCCAGCAATTGCAATTAATGCTAACAAAGAAAACGTAGAAAGAATATTAAAAATCTTGGGCATTAGGGTGAAACCCCATCTCTAACTATGAGGGATTGGGATGAAAAAAGGCGTGAGGGTGGCAGAAACAGACCCTGCCCACTAAGGGATGCTGTGTCCTGCCCCGAGGTGGGCAGGACAGGGCATGGGGGCAGACCAGTGACTCCGTGAGGAAACTCTATTCCCATTCTGGCATTTTTTCTTCTGGCCAGCTCCAAATCCTCCCTTCTTCCCTTGCATTAGTTTTATAGTTTTCTATGGTTCTCTTGCCCATAACTCCATCTGCCATTCCTCACAGCATCTCAGCAATAAAGTTTTTCCTTCTTTGTAACCGCTCCTAGTCCACATAAAAGCACGTAATATACTGCCTACTACGAACTGCAACTCTCAGTAACGGACTGAATGCTGAGGCCATAATTCAGTCCAGAGGCTCTAATACTGCCCGTGAACTACTCGCTGTCTTCCAGTTTACGATGTCAGCAGGACTCCAGCTGAATTACGGCTTCTACTGTATATAACCGACGCCAATGTATTATCTTATGCATAATGCATAGAAGATGTCTCTAATCATAAATTCCATATCCTGCCCTTCCTTTACATCACAGATACGGCCCGGCATCTCTTATGCACTCTGCTTACTGATACATAAAATCCTTCTCCTGAATCATAATGGCAGCAAAACCTTTTCTTGGGTCACTGCTTCCGATAAAAGCCATTCAGTCCCTCTTCTCCCCAAAGAGGTTGAAATAAACTTCAGTTCATCCCACCAACAAAACTCACACTTACATTTAAGGACCACGTTGAACCGATGATCCAGGAACACTGCCTGTGTCAGTCTGTATTTTTAACACTGGCAAGAGAATGATTTGTGCCTAACACCCATCTTTTGCCTGTTTGCGTTTGGTATCAGCAGAGTGACCACATAAAATGCAAAGCTACACTGTGGATGCCAAACTGCAAGCATGCAAAGATAAGTGAGGTCTGCAGACAGTGTTTCCAGCCCTGCAGAGAAGTACAGAAATCCCAGGCATACACAAAGAGAGGGTGTGGTATAACCCAGCGCTGGTTTTACATGTCTTGGAATGGAATATGGAGTTCAAGCTCCAAAGATTCCACAAACGATGCAGTCAAAAACGTGCTGAATGAAAGCTTTGAAATATCCTGGAGAATAGACAATCCCCTGTGTAGAAACCCAATTTTGACCTCAGGCACAGACTAACTGAGCTCTTTTGTACAAGTAGAAAGAAAAAAGAAAAAGAAACTGATACAGATGCATTACTTCAAAGTCATCTTACCTCACAGCCCTTTAGCCATTATTTCTAGTCAGAAGACTAACTGGAGAAGGAGCATGCATGTATCTTTCTACTCAAACCAAATTATTTCTTTGTTATCTTAAGACAGTGTAAGTCCATTTAGCCTGAATAAACCTTATACACTATCTTGCAATGCTCTAAATCAACGTAAGCCTCATGACGACCAAGCGTATGAAAACCAAGCCCTGTGATGGCCTTGTAAGGCTGTCATAATCAGGCAGACTGAAGATGTAGGAAGACTGAGCATAAGCATCTTTGATGTTCATCACTTCAGCAATTTAGGCAATGAGCAGAAGGTGCCATGAGCAGCATGCAGATGCCTGGCTTTAAACTTTGTTCTTCAGGCATCTCGGATAATGTATGATACAAGACCTGTTTCAGCAAAAGCAGAGAACAGTACCCGAGAGCTGCATCTTCCCTGATCGTCCTCCTTGCAGTTACAGTAAGGCTTTCTATGTGCTTTCACCCACCTCCCACAACACGGTAATAAATGCAGTACACATTTCAACCGGTGGACACCACTATCAGCAACGTCTCCATCTTTGCTCAACGCTTCCTCCCTGGCTACAAATTAGTAGCTGCTGTTCTCAACAAGCCTCAGACGTTCAGGAAAAACAGATGACAGGAGCATGTTTCACATAGGTCTTCTCCCACTGGCAAAAGCTACACGCGGCAGGCTGCCAAGGGCTGGCCAGTCCCTTCCCTCTGACAGGCTGGAGCCGGCCACTTTCACATGAGCAAAGTAATGGATGAAGTAATAAACCTGGATTTTCTCTGCATGGTTTTCAGCACATCATGTGTTCAGCACTTCTGAGGCCACTTCAAGACATGATTTATCCAAGAGATTATCCCACGTCTTCTCTTTGTCAGTTAAGGCCAGTTAGAGGGAAAAACTGAAATTAAACAAAACAAAATAGCTGGCAAACTGAAATGGTCTTAGAAAACATCAATGACGAATTCCTCCAGCCTGTGCACTTCAAGGAGGCCTTTCCCTTTGGCCATGGAGGCCGTCAGTTGCACATTGCTTTCTCAGCTCAAGTCTGGATTTTCTCAAATTATAGTGCATTGGAGTCGTACGCTAACAGCAACCAAAAACCAGCAGCCACAGCACAACACAACTGTCTATTTATTTATTTATTTATTTATAAGTGGGGTGTTTTATAGCTGACCACGGCTACCAATTGGTACCCGGGGAAGCCTAAGGCATTATTTCTGATCTACAGAGCCTTCCATTGTTTGGAACCTAATTACCTTCAGAAACTACTGCCTCCTCCTCATCTGTTGCCATGGCAGCTGCAATCAGCTGAGATGCTTGGTCTGACAAGCCTTGATTTACTAGGGTACCAGGGCAATTCCAGGGGGCTGTCGCTTTCAGAATTTACTCCTCTGCTTAGGTCTGACAGCATTTTCAGGAAAGGAAGAGGTAGGATAAATTAAGACTGTACAGGCTGGGAAGTAGCAACCTTTATTAGAGTGATTCAACAGCTCAGTGCACACTGCTCCACGAGCATTTACTGGGTGGCTTTTTCCTGCTTTTTCCCCTCTTAGTAATAGCATATGTGTCCTTGTCCTAGGGTCAAGGTGAAGATGAGATTAGTAGGCTTTGCTTCATTTTAAAATATCTTTCTGCATGGTGAAAAAATAGATTGTTTAACGAAGTGCTGAGGCTTGTTTTCTAGCCTTTAAAATCAGAATCCAGGGAACGTGAGCTTCATTATTCCCTGTTCACTTATACTGATTACAGAAACTACTGTTTAACTGAAACATTAGTATTTTTCCATATTGATGCTTTTCACGTGGCGATCTCAAAGCACCAGACTTATGCTTCCCAGAAAGAGAAAAGCCTAGCTCTCCATTGCGACATCTCAGTCCTTCAGAAATGCATTTCCCATGCCATCTGTGTGATAACAAATTTAGAAAAATGAGTAGTATCTTGGCAGTCTTTACAAAATGTACTCAGAATGCAGAGGAAGGTGGAGGGGTTCCTACCAAATGGGGCATTCAGTATCCGAGTCAGAGGTGATGACAACGTCTAAGCAGGAGGCTGTTTTCTGAGAAATATGCCATTAATTTTGTAGATCCTGACACAACTGTGCTGCAATTCAGCTGAAGTCTGCTCATTAAATCCTACTTACGGCCATGTCATTACAGAGCCTCCAGGTCTGCAGCTTTCCTTGTCCTGCACATCCTCCCCACATGCAACAGGACAAGCTACTTAATATAAAAGACCATACAAGAACATCCCAAAATCGGTATGAACAAACCCAGCAGCCACTTTATGAATGATTAACGTGAATTATCCTGCCTGCAAAATACAGATAACTCTGCCTCTTTTTTTCCCAATGCAAGAGCAGATCAGTGGCATTTGAGAAGTGTCTTGAAAATCACAGGTGCTGATAGCATCAATAACAGCACACCATGAGATGCAATATTATTACAATAATAATGGCACTCGTTTCAGACTCCTGCATTTTTCAGGTCATCAACCAAAAACATTAACAAAACACAGCCCTTCAGGAGATGAAAAATCTTTGCAGTGTAATGCAAGCTGGTTCACACAATTTCTTTCTTCTCACCCACCCTGTGCAAAGTGCCTGTCGCAATCCCTCCAACTACCAGGAGAGTTGTGAGTGCCCCTCCTCATGAAATAGGATCAGGCTCTCTGATGAAACTGAATGGAAACCTCAGAGCGTCAAGCAGCTGACAAGTCTTACACTCCTAACTGCCCTTTTTTTTTTTTTTTTTTTAAACTCTAGGTCTTGACCTGCAGGCTTCGTCAATGATGCCAACACTGAAACCACAGGGACAAACCATGCAGATTAGACTTGAACCTAAAGGAAACTAGCTCATCTAAGCAACTGCAGTCAGTGGGGCATCTAGCACCTCCCAGCTGTGCCTCCTGCAGAGCTACTAGCAATTCTCTATCTGCTCAGCCAGCAGAGGAGACTAGCAGAGCTGCAGCGCTGACCTGCCAGGCCTTGACCCGCACTGCAGCAGGGCGTTTTGCTGGGGGCAGATGGCACCCTGACCAGCTGCAGTGGAGCAGAGGGTACACATCCCGCTGCACTGTGCAGGCTACATGTCCTCCACTGGAGGAGCTGCGGTTTCTGTGTCCTGGGAGCAGCAGGAAGCTCTGGGCAAGAGGTATCTTGCCTTTGGGACACAAAATGGTCCCATGCTCTCTTCAGGCGAGAACAGAGGAGAGAGCTGAGCAGATTTCAGCCATCATCCCCAAGCCAGAAGTGGCAACAGTAGCACACAAGAGCTCTGCGAAGCTCTACTGTGGCAAAAGGCAAAAGCTGCCCCCTTTGCGAACTGAGCTCTCTTGAGTTGCTGAGATATGAGAGAGTTCCCCAGCAAGAGCTTTCCATGTTTGCTACCTTCAAATACTAAAAAGGCAGAAGGAATTTTGCTTTGATTTTGGGAACAGCTGCTGAGAGCTGTGAACATTTCTCCCCTGGCTCCTCTGTTACACCTGATGGTTTTGTCTTATTATTCGATCCCTCCTTTCCTTCTTCCAGCTTAAGAGTAGCAGACAATGGTTGGGGTAGACAAGGATCCCTTTACTCCTGATATCTGGAAAGCAAAAGGAAAGCTTTAAACTTGCCTTTAAGGCAAAAAATACAATTGTTCTGTGTATGTGTACCTACGTGCCAGCTTTGCTACTTGGACTCTCCCCCCCAATTTTAACATACAAGGTTAAAGCCTACAGGAAAGGATAAGCAGCTCAGTAAAACAGACTGTTTCAAAATACAAAGTTTAACACAAAGGTGTTATTGACAGCACGCAGTTCTGCGAACATATACGCAAAACCTGATCCACCCATCTTCTTCCTTCCATTGGAAGACCTTCAACCCAGGAAAGTACATGGGCAGGTCTTCATCGCACAAAACACTTAAGCACGTGCCTTAAAAAGAAGCATGCACTGGCGTATTTGTTTGAATCAAGGAGGAGGCAACTAAATGTTTAATTCCCTCGCCTGAGTTGCAGCTTTAAATTTGCATGGCATTTTGAGGAGGCGACTAGCTCCACTGACTTGTAGTGAAACCACCAGCATGCAAAAAGTAATAATACACACATTTTGTCTTTCTGAGCTGGGCATTTCCTTGGTGGATGGGATCCATGAGAAATTCAAGACAGTGCGCTAAAAGCTATTTTTTTTCTTTAGGGTGTTTCTAATAGACTAAACAGCCGTGTTAACACTATAAAAACAAAGGCAACTCTTATGGGAATAGGAGGCTGCTTTTCCCTGTTGTTCACAGAGAACCCTGGCTGTTTGAATAGATGATATGTTAATTTTGTGGCACAGTTGCTCAAGGGAGGACGTAGCAAAGTCCCCCATGGTACAGTGCACACCGTTTACAATGGGCATGGTTAGAATTTAATTGTTTGTTACAGCCCTCAAAAAGACATTTTGCCAAAGCAAACATGCTATGAAATACATTTTTCTCTAATCATATCAGAAAAACTTCAGTCCATAAAGCACTCTGAGCTTTTATGGGCAGCTGCTGCTTGATTGCTTGAAGGAAGAGCTGGCAAGTTAAAAAACAAAATAGGCCACAGAGATTTAATTTCCTATAAAATAGCTCCCTACAAGCTGTTTAAATGTTCTTTACTTAGAGCAATACTCCAAAGATTTTAGAGATTTTCAGGGCAAAACTTGCAATAAGAACTCCTTGTGTTCCCTCTGCTCAGGGGGCTCCACAAACACACCATCAGATTTATGCCTTTCCCTTTCAAAATAACCCCACGTACTTGTCTGCAAAATTAATTTAAATAAACATACAGAATGAAAGGAACACACTAGCCCATTTTTTAAATATATTTTTTATTTGGGGTGGGAGAAAGGTGCACTGGGGGAGCAATTGCTAATATCTACCATAAATCCCACTCACTTGCAGCCTCAGCTCATATCCTAACAACATCTATCTCTCACACACTTTTCTTCCCACCTTTCCCTCTCCCCTTCCCCACAGCCATGCTATGGGGAAGACATGCATAATGTGTCTACGATGACTGTACAGGATTGCTGATTAAGAACTGCCAGCAGTTAGACAACGTATTATAAAACCTACAAGGGGACTGTGTATTTATGAATGCAATAATTAATCAATGCATAATAAGCACACACTATACATGTCACTTTTCTTTCCATATGCAGACAGCTTCGATTACCATGTGGGTTACACTACCATGAGGATCTTTAGTTCCCAGTAGCTGCTTCCCCACCCCGCAGCGTTAGCAAAGACAAGTTCATTGTATTAAAGCCTGCATTCATCTGCAAAACCACCCAAAACCTGCTGAATTGATTAATTTTGCAGGTAGAGGCTTTCAGAAGAAAATGCCATAGTTAGTGCCACAGCTGCTAGACTGTCACGATTTTCCTTTTAAACTACTTTTTTCAGAGGCTCAGTTATATGGTGTACTTGGAGCTGTGAGCTGGCAGACTGGTTTGCATCTTAAGAATGTATTTCAGTTTAATAGTTTTATTTTTAAATTGTTTCAACTCTTTGAATTAATGGAGATTAAAAAAAGAAAAGAGACTGACATAAAAATGCAAAGCAGAGTACTTTTCCCCTTTTTAACCTGCCTTTTAACTAGAACCAGGTTATATTTATTTTCAAGCAACGCAATAGTACCCAATTAATAATATGATTGCACATTCCTTCATGAAAATTTATCATCAAATGGCTAAAATGGAAAGAGCCACCACCCTTTCCTGAGCCTCCTCACTGATAAACGGCATCAAGCAAGGCCCCACAGATATTAATATTGTCAATAGAGATTTGCTTTTCCCTTGCAAGAAATTTCCCCCTCAGTGGCCATCCTCTACAGTACCATTTTCTGCCCAAATGGGAAAACAGAGATGCTTTGCCCCAGAGATGCGCTTTGCTGCTAACTCTCTGCTAAGCTGTTTGAGTCTGCTGTGATGATATCTGAAGCCGAGTAAACAACATGAGTTTTCATCCCAGTGCCATGGACCTACAACATGATTATGTGCCCTCCCTGACCAAAGGGCTAATGTTTATTGAGGACTTGCTACACGCTGGGGACTGACGAGAAGATTGCAGAGCTCTGCATTTAGCTTGGAAGCTAGCGCCTGGAGGATGCTACTACGTATATATAAAAATATTAATACTTTGTACTCTGTAATGGCCCACAAAGGGGATGACACGGTTTTATTCTGCCAATATGCAGAGGATTAAGGGTTTCTGCTTGAAGCCACTAACAACCTGAACAGGAGAATTACAGTAATTCCACTAAAACCATGCCGAATCCAAGGGACCAGCTGATGGCGTGTTGTTACCCTTTCCACTTGTCTTGAAAATGTAACCGACACAATCCTACAAACAGGACTTCAACCAGCTACACAAGGAGGTTCAACTTAAAGAATAGGCCTATAGGAGCCATATGCAGTGACAATAACATTTTTCACGAGACCTCTCTGCATTTTGAGATCTAAATCCTTGATATGGAGCAATTATAAAGGGAGGTCAAAAATTTGGATGAAACCCACGCTTTCTTTTCTGTTGCTCACACAACTCCACTTTTAGTGCAAATCATTTCACAGCAAACAATAGCAAAATACTCCATTAAAACCTTGCACTGCTTTAACCATTAGGTCACCATGCAAACACTGTTGTCATGACTTCAATTAGCAACACTTTGCCTATGTCAATACCTTTATTAATACCCTGAAATACGAATTTCTGTTACTATTTCATTAACAGCCAAATGTACGGAATAATTATTCATGTGTAGTTATTAGGAGAAATGTACTGAATGCAATTACATGTCAACAGCTGACTTACAAATCCTTCCCACAACACCTCTTGTGACAGAAAATACTCTGAAAAAATCAGCAACAGTTAAAGGGATAACCAGGATCCTCTAGATTGGAATAAACTGGCTCTGCAATACAGGAGTCGGTCTACACGGCGTATATATCAGTTACCATTTCCAGATGGAGTAGCCACACTTAATAGCAATAGTTATTATATAGAAATTTAGCAAGTGTTCTGCAAAACCAATTTAATGCGAGTCCTTAACTGGGAATTCAGATCCTCCCTAAAACTAAGCCAGGCAACATGATGAATGATGGAGACTTTTATTTGTATTTTGAAAAAGGTTAATGTTATTCTGAACACAAAATATTAATTGTTTAAAGGAGATTATTGGCCAACTGTTTGAACATAGCACAAAAACTAGTGAATGTGCATTTGAGAAAGACTTCATTTGTATGTTCATTAAGAGCCTTGATATTTATGTATTTCAGAGGTAAAATTGGGATGGAGTGAGTAAAAAGAAGATGACTTCTTAGTAGTACTTACAGCAAGTGTTATTTATATTGTGTGATGCTAACCCAACTCTGTTAAACCCACAGTTTAGCAATGATAGCTGTAATTCTGTGCACATACATACAGACTAAGTACCTGCATTTTCTCATGCAAATACACACACAAACTGGTGTGTACACACCAGATTAAAAAACCAAAAGTCGGCAAACAAAGAATATTAAATACTATACCTTTGAGTCATAATCTTATAGGCATCTGGCAGATAACAGCGGATATTCTCCATCTGAGCAGGATCAGAGTCACAGATTTTATCATCAGTTCTCCCGTAGTTGGCACTTTCGATCATGATAACATCTGTTCCCGGGCAGCGAAGCTCTATGGGGTAACTCTCACAGGACAGCTCCCTTCGGACCACAGCCATGGGGACCGGGGCACGGCTGAAAGCTGCAAGGATTAACACAGAAACACAGCAAACATTTACTTTCCACACTGAGGCTAGGATTAAAAGTGGAACGACGTTTAGCAGCAGGTTTTATCCATATGCTGTACTAAGATAATTTTGGTACCATTGAGATACGGTCTGCAGAAACAAGGTCCGTTCCCCGGCTTGCTGGCTTCCCAGAGAAATCACTTCTCCACTCAGCAACTTGATTTTCTCATCTCAGAAATAAGCTAGCGATCACTTTTATACAGGGCTCTAGAAATCCCCTATTGAAAGAGGTAAATAGCAACTATGGCATTGTTATTACTTCTGCTTACCAGGGGAAAAGCTAGTTGGCTTTGATACATAAAATTACAGTCCTGTGTTGTACCTGATCAACCAGGGGAAATGTCCTGAGAACGAGCAATCCAAGCACCAGGATCCCACCTGCTCAGCGAGATTGCATCTGTCCTACTGCAGATGTAACAACATCAGCATTGCTCCTGGTCCTTTTATTGGTCCTTAGAAAACATGAGGCTAATGGCTTTTGCTGTAACCTGCAGCGTGCCAGGGGATGGCCTGCGGGTTCTGGCAACCATCCCAAAGTTTGGGCCCTGCAGTGATATTTTCCATGGAAAGGCCAATATATGGGACACTGGGTGATTAAAGTTCACTCTCAGCTTTGCATCGGATCTGCCTGGATGTTCAATACTGGCACATACTTGTAAAGTTAATTTAAAGAGCTCTCAGATATCTTACCTGTTTTAAAAGAAATCCAGGCTACAGTTTGCAAAAGAAAAAAGAAACACACTTTGAGATACCTTGAAAACAAAGCCCTAAAGTATTAGTAAATAAACTCACATGAAAACAAGCAATAATATTTCCCATCTTTACAGCCTCTTTGATCCAAAGATCTTCAACAGCTTGACAAATGCAAATGTATTAATCCCCCAAATATCCCTATGAAGTAGTTATGTGTTGTCATTCTCGTCTCAGCCACAGAAGGGTTATGCGGCTTCCAGAAGATCTCACAGGAAATACACAGTGAATCTGGGAACCAAATACTTGTTTTCCAGCTAAGCACAGCAGCCATGAGCTGAAACAAAAGCCAACCCCTTCCCTTCCTTATTCCATGAGAATGAAAACTCACCCACACCAAAAAGTTTTCCAGCTGCAGGGATGAAGTGCCCTTCTGGCTCCATTTTATACTACTTCCAACCACAAAACAACATATAAATTAAGCCTGTATCTCTATGATGGTCACAGAGCAGTCAGGGAAGGTTTAACCCTCTAACAGTTCCAGGGCCCATCTAATATTGAGCATCTTTCAACAACTCACTTCCCCCCCTGGCCCCATTATAAAAACACCAAAATACCCTCCCCAAAACAAAAAATCCCTTCTAACACACTGTTGTCTTGTCCCATAAAACTTCCACATGGTACATGCACGCCAAGTTTGCTTGTGGAAATGAGAGTGTACTGATGTTTCTCGGTATACCCCTTAACTGTACCAAGGCTGCTCTGTCTGTCTGTCAGGCAGCAATCCAATACATTACTCTAACTTCTGTGAAGCCTTCTATTACTGTCAGCTGTCTCATTTAGATTGCATTATTGGAGAGATAAACGTTCCCATATCTGTAAACTTGCAGGGATTACTCTAATATCAGATTCTTACTGATGTGCCAGATTTGTGGACTAATTGCCAAACTCCCAAGACAGACATGCATTTATTCTTGAATAAGCATAGCTTTAGTGTTTGGATAATGAAAGATGTCCTCCTTCCCTGGGATCGGAGAAACAGTTTTGCCCTGAGCTCATATTGCACCATACATTTGTGTAATGCACTAAATTCTTATTGGGACCAAGTTCTTCTGTTACATAAGGAGGGAAGCCAGGAGGACAAGCGCAGACCTCTGAGATGCAATACCTCATTCTTATCCTTGGCTTTACATCACTAATCAACAACAAGGTGAGTGGAGGAAGGATGGGACATAAAGTTAGAGACAATGTTTGATCAAAGAGATAAACCCACCAGAAAGGCAGAGTTGGCAAAGCCCAGCAATTTTAGCCTGCCTTACAAACAACGTCAAGAGGTGTTAAGTCCACTTAAAAGGATCTGTCCACAGAAGCCTGCAGCAGTCCCTGCTCTACGAAACACTGGACTCTATGGCAACGGGGGGGGAGTTTATATTTGCCTGCATTACCTTTAGCATTCAGGGGTCCAGTGCTGACCAGAAAACTTCTGATGCCAGGCTGCTGATTTTGGAAAAGATCTGCGGTGAGCTCTCTTTTTGAGCCTCTTCTGTAAACCTGAGCAGATTGGTGACATGGCAGGCAGAAGGTTTCTAGCAGCTTTTGGCAGAACGCTGAGGACAAGTGCCCTCCCTCCTCCTGCCATGCACTTAGAGGTCTTCTATTAACTACCAAGAAAATGGCAAAATGAGGTTTACAGTCAATCTGTACAGTCAGCTGTTTGGGGCTATGGTTTGGTCCAGTTCTTGGGCTCAGTTTTCTGGGAGGCTAATGTAGGCTATAGAAATGACAAAGACAGTTGCTAACACTACTGTACTTCTTAGAGTTCCCACTATAGAAAATAAAACTCAAACCTCTGACCCACATGCTTCAGAAACGATATTTTTGCTGTTAATTTCTATGTATTTTTTTGCAGTAATTATTCTACATTGTCAAGGAAAGCAGACATTAAACATGTGAAGGTTGAGGAAAACCCTGCTTAAGATCGCAGAAATTAACTGTCTGGACATTCACTTATACAAACCTGGTGTATTTGTCAAACATAAATCCTGTACATATGCAGCTAATCTTAACTTTCATGTTTTGCTGGAATTAAGACATTACAAACTGCTACCAGTAATATGGTTTTATTAAAATAGAAGTTTATCTGAGGGCAAAGATAGCATCCTAATCTCATAGCAACTCCATCAACAATGATGATTGCAGTACTGCAGGCTTCTGGTGGAGGATTTCAGTTAATATGAAAATACAGAGGTTTAGTAAAAGCTGTTAAACATGTTTCTGTACCAGGTGTGAGTGCACATTTCTTGTATGTTGAGCATCTCTCCTCTACATTAGATTTTATGGCATTGATCTACTAAAATTGCATGAATGTCAGTCCCCAGCACCTCCCAAAAAAACCCAAACCAAAACCCAAACACCCCTCCCCAAAAATAAAAGCTAATGTTCTACTTCCCATTAAAGAACCTCTGGACAGATGCAAACATTTCTAGATGTGGCTTTCTGTTTACTGGAATTTGCCTTTTTGTTTCTCAAATAATCACTAGACTGCTTGCCATTAGAAGGGCAGCTTTCACTTACAGACACCTCTCTGTGGTATTATAGAGTCAAGATTTATTTCCTGGATATACGGCATAAAAGAAACGTGACACCCTGGACAAACTGTAGGAATAGCTGAATACCGTAATACAATATGATAGCAGAAAGCAAAGGCATGTGTTTTCCATCCTGCCATCCTCCACCAAATCTGTTGCTCTGTGTTTTTGGTTTTTTTTCTACCCTGATATCTGCAATAAATACTCCAAAGGGAGATTAGAGGTTGGCTGTTTATCTCCTTGTAAGCACATTTCTTGATGTTGGCATCTCTATATGATAATCTTACTTAAACATTTTTACTGGTTTTCCTGTGAGGAGCAAAGATTTTTTACTTTTTTGCTATGAAATAAGATACATCAAAGCCCATCTATAAAATACACAGCATGATTATATTAATTCATTAATACACCCCTCTCCTTTGAGCAGCTCCCTATATTTGCAGTCTCTCACTGAGCTCCTCACTTAATCTCCTAAATAAGTTACCTAATTGTTGGCTTGAAGTCAAGAAGACCTGATGTCTACTTGCTACTTTGGAAAACAGGTGTCTTTTTCCAGGATACTATGTGCAGACAGCCATCTAAATACAGATGGCAGAACTTAAAGATTTTGAAAAACGCTCTTTTTAACATTTAAACGTGTGCCAACTTGAGCTTTCTAAGTGCAGCCATTTGGTGGAAAATCATCCTCCTGAGCTTCTGCAGGGCAAAGTGAGATCAGAGGGTGAAACGGCAACAGATAATGACAGGATTTTATCTGGACGATTTAGAACTTCTTTGTCTCTGCTAATTTCAGGAGCTGGAAAATTAAGTAAGTCATCAAAATCTTGTGCTTTTTCTCCCTCTTGCTTTTGACCTCAGAACATAATTGCCTCTTGTCATGCCTGCAGGGCATGGGCTTGTAGTTATCACTGTGTGCTTAATCAAATGCTGAAATAGCCTTTAAATTACGTGTCTTCTTGGCTGCCAGAGACTTGTTGAGCTCTGTTACACTTAGAGGCATGATGGTAGTAGATGTACTTTTAAAAGAAAAGTGTGGGATGATGCTTCTAATTAGGTTTTATATGCAGTTTTCCCAGCAAAATGATGTTCTGGCTCAGAATTTTCAGAGTGAAATTTCAGTGCATATTCAAGGGCAGAAAAAACCATTTTCCAAAAACTGGAAATGTAGAGATAATTATTTTCACAGGCTCTGCACATGATTTGGTCTGCCCAGCTAAATACCTGACTTACTGTTCCCAAAGGCAAACACAACATGCTGGGGGAAGAGGTTTCCTACTAATTTGGAGGAATGCTTCTGTGCTTGTAATTTCTCAGTACTTAATATTCCCACAGTTCACCTTGACTCTGTGGAAAAAAAAATACCAGAAAGTAATAATAAAAAAATCCCCCTCTTCCCTTACTCTGAAGCCTACTCAGGTATGGGTACAAGCTGAAATCCCTTTCAGTCGTTTAGTCAATAGGCCTCGTATGACTCCCTCACTCCCTGAAGAGAAGCACAGGCTTAAGTGCTTTTCTAAATCAGGGCCCTACTTTCCCTAATAAGATACAAAGTTTCATTTGTGCATTCATTTGCAGCATACAAACACAGCTCCATGCTTCTTTTCTGTCTCCCTTTCCCTTAATCCAAATTATACCTGGCCTCTGATCTCAACAATATTAGTAGCAACCAAAAACTCAGGTTAAAGATAGTCACAACAAATATTTCTCCAATGTACAAAACTCCCATTCCCCAGTATTTTCATTGCTCACAAATACCAATCTAGTTCTGACAAGCTTAAAAAAACCCGGTTGGTCTAAAGTTCTCTGAACACTTGTGATTAGTATACAAATATGGAAATACTATTCTCTCTCCCTCACTTTCTCTACATATGCTCACAAAAAATTAAATAGCAAAGAACTCTGCATCTTTTCTAGGGGGACAGGGTGGAAAAGCCTTTCCTTCTACTTTCCGCCTGCAGAGGGGTTAAAGGTGCATCGCACAGACGATGGCTGGTGCCAAGACATTGCAGCAAATGCTTGCAACATCCACATCCAGCTCCCCTGGGGAGAAAACGAAGACTGAAGGCAGCCAGCGTGGCCAAACGGCTGGAGGTCTCAGAAGTGCAAGACTGGAGCAAGACAGCGCTGGTCTCCAGTCCCATCTCTCCCCTCTATGCCTCAGCTGATTACTGTCTCATCTATAAAAATGGGAAAATTATCTGATCTCCTCCATTAGGCACTCTAAAATCTGCTAGGGAAAGGAAGAAGAGAACTAGATATAATCCTCAGAAGGTGAAGAATGTGGCTTCAGTCTGGGTTTCCCCACATGAATCAAATACCCACATCTCCCCAGGCTATCTTGGGCTTTCTTATTTTATAGAAAATATAAAAAAAATTTGCAACTTTTCTTTGGGCACCTTCACCAGAAGCAGCAATCCTCCTTACCCAGCAAACAGCCAGCTATGAACAGACTTCACAAACTGCAAAAGCATCTTCTTATATGGTGGGATGGCGTATACAAAAAAAGTCAGAAGAGAAACACAATGCTGTGCAACACCCCAGCCATGGGAACCAAAGAAAAGCTAAAAAAAAACCTCTCACACCCTTCTCTGTGCATTTTATGTGGATGTTGAGGTCAACTATCTTATGGTTCCATACATTGCTTAATGCACCTCCATTATAACACTAAAGTGACACTCGCTAGGGATTTGCTCCCAGATTATGTGAGTGAAAATACAATAGAAGTTCAGCAGCATGCTTATATCTGACACCCTCCCACACAATGCAGAGAAGAGACAGGAGGAGGGTGTAGTAAACATAGAGGGGGTTTTCTATAGGGGCTGCCAAACCCACACACAGACAGCACATTTTCCAAGGTGACACAGCCAAGGATGCGAACAGGAGCACAACGAAAAGCCCAGCCAAGTACCAAATGGCACATCTCTGAAGCAAGCCTCTGCCCTCAAGCACCAACCTCCTGGAAAGTACCTTTTATTTCCATGGCAGATCTTCTTCCACATTTCTAGACACCCTAGAGGTCAGATCTCAAAGGAGTGATGCAGAAACAACTGGCCCTTTCCACCACCTGTTGGATGCCCAGAAAGCCCAGAGACAGCAGCCAGAGGATTAAGCACCAGACACCTACATCCTGGGGCACTTCTGCTGCTCATGCTTCATACCACTGATATTCCTTATCGCCTTGCCATGCTCAGCTGGTAAATACCATCTTTCTCTCCCCTCACTCTCCCAAACCCCAGCTCAAAGTATGGAGAAGCTTTTTTCATTAGTAAAAAGTATTAGATTCTCTTAGACTCTCTAAGTATTAGCTTAGCTCTTCTATATGGGTAAAGAGAAAAGAAATTCGCAGACAATGGGCAAAGAGGACTGGTAGAAGATCACCAGAAAGAGGAAAGAATGGTGAAGTAGATGCATTTGCACATGAGGATGGGTGTTCATGAGGGAAATGGGTCATTGTGAGGCCCTATGAGGAAAGGAGGTGAAGTGATAAAAGAGCAAGACCACAGAAACCAGATGGTAACTATGAATGGAGGAGTATGACAGTAGGAAGCGACTGAAGAGATGTAAAGGGAGACAGGCAAGAAGGCAGACTGGCCCGGGGAGACGTGGCATTGAACTGAACCAAACCTGTGGGGAAAGCAGTGCAACATTAGTACTGTGCTTTCTTTCTGTTTCTCCATTCCCATATTCTGGGACTCATGGGCCACTGCCTCATTACTGAGTGATGGGAAATATTCTGACTATTACAACAAACATTTCTTTTGACAAGCCCTCATCTTCACAAATCATCCACTTACTTACAGACAGGTGAATAACTCTGCAGCTAATATTTACACTGGAGCACAGTGCAAGGCAAGGCATCACCAAGGGTCACCCTCTATGCTGCTAAAGAGGCAGTGGTCCAGGGTAAGCCAACCTACAAGGTCACTGTTGTTGAAGAGAGAGTGGGTCCTTCTTCCCCATCCCAGCCAAGCCCTCCTATCTGCAGTCGTGGTTCAGCTGCTGGACCTGCAGCCAGTTGTGATGCTTGATGGACCCCTTCATGAGGCAGGTCAACTCAGTAGTCTACCAAGAAACTAAACCAGTGGGGAGTGAGAGGGCGTGTTGCGGGGGTGAAAGAAAAGAGAGGTTTCTGCTGGGCTGGCAGAATTGAATCAGGCTACAAAAGGTTAGCTAAGGTCATAGAAAGGAAGCACAAGATTTTTAGAAGGAAGGAAGAGAGGCTGAATTTAATGTGCTTTTCAGAAATACATGACAACCTACCTTCAAATCAGAGGTCAGAAGCACAGTCCCAGCCTGAGCTAAATGTCACTTAAATGAATTTAATTAAAGCAGAAGCAACAAGTTGAGAACAACAGACAAATGAAATGTTGTCTCCAAGGGGAAGGTTGAATGCAAGTACATTAATATTTAGGCCCCATCAAGGAAAAAGCTATTCCCAAGTAACTTTTCCTTTGCAGTGGATCATCTCATTTATAACGAAAGGCACGCACAAGAAGATACTTGGATATGACTACTCTTTGAATTCACAGGCTTCCTTCACGTGAATTAACATTCAAGTGTTGGAAAACGGCGCACAGATAGGGAAAGCATCTGTGGTTAAAGCTCTGCACTGCAGTGCATAAGATGTATAACCGACTCTTATGCTAAACTTGCACTCCAGCCTAACAGTGACATTACTTATAATATCAGGGGTTTAGATCCTGGTCCATAACATTGAGACATTTATGTTCTTAATAAAGGAAGTGTTAGGTTCTGAGGCACAGGGACTAGTCCTTTTTACAAATCCACATATCCACAAATCGCACTGGGGCCTTCAATAAGGAAAAACATGCCATTTACTACTTACCGAACTCAAAGTTGCTGCTGTTACAATAGACACTTAACTGTCTCAAAAAAACACTCAACCCACAAAAACCCCCCACCAAAATAGGGAAACTTTGATTTTGACATTGCTGAACAACCTTGAAGTCTCAAATTTAATGCAGCACAAATTAATGTGGTGAAGCAAGTAGAATCTGAGTAATAACAAATTTCACCCTATTTTAAATTACTCCACTGTAGCTTTTTATTGTAGCCATTAGTAAGGTTAATTTTTTAATCTCAGATAAAAACTTTTATAAACCGCCATAGTAGGTATAATCATAGAAGCAGTTAGATAAACGAGTATCAAGGGTTTAGCCTAAGAACGTTATGGAAAAAGAAACTGTTTATCATTTTTGGATTTCATATTAAATTGTAAGTTCATTTAATATTACACTTTATTATTGTTTCCATTTAAAACACTAGCTTAAATTCTTACCCTTGCTAGAATAATGCAAATCTGGAATAACTTTCCTGTTACCAGCAGAGCATTTTTAGGTATGTCACCAGAATGGGCTTCAGTAGGATTCAGTGGTGTGCCCAGATGGATATTGCCCAAGGGCTGAGGACTTCTCCATCATTTGTACCACTGTGAACTGGGCAGTAGCAGCCCTGAGCTACAGCAAGCAGGACAAGGATAAGCTGGAGGAGACTGAGACGCAAATGCATCCTCTAAAGTCAGAGGCAGTCTGCCATGGAGGATGGTCTTAGGCAACAGAGCCCAGATCTGACTTCTGTCTCACCATAGAAGAAAGAAATGAAAAGAAAAAAAACCCAATACACCAAAACCAAAACCAAACCCAACACCTCCAGAAGTCAGGAAGAGATTCAGAGAACTCAGCATGTTCAGAAATCCTTTTAAGGCTCATGCAGATCAGACAGGTTGGATGTATTTGGAGCTTCGCTGAAGAGCGGAGTGACTGCAAATAATAGATTCCTACCAAGTAACACATCCTCAAAGTTAAAGTTTAATTTTGATGTACAGTTCCCTGAATAGGCTCTGAAGGGGAACATTAAAGCTCTTGTAGAAATATCTGCATTATTAAAGAAATGATGAACGTCAGAGTGAGGATTCCTTTGTGCTGTTTATGGACTTGTTTACCAGAGCAGTAAATCTATTTTTAAGTTTGTACTGCCCAGAAAGGAGAACTGTGTGAAACCTGAAGAACTGTCCAGAGAAAAAGACAAGCAGGCAAAAGAGAATAATTTCTCCCTAAGTATTAGAGCCTGTCATTCAAATACCTGTATAAAAAACTGGGGCCTCAAATATTTATCATTTAAACCAATTGCTTTATATCACCAAATGCCTAGAATGACTCCTTTAGAGTTAATTTTACAAGAAATTACCCAGACCTTGAAGACTAGCCATCTTCAGGAAGTAATATTGCTAAACTGTAGATCATTAAATAAATAAATAACTCTGATTTTTCTCAGTGTTTTAGACATCACAGCTCCTTTGAGTCTCTGCCATAAATAACAAGAGAGAATTTGTTCTTTCCACTAACTCTGTCGAAGTTTTATAAAGAAGCCTGATACTGCTTTAAGACCTTGCTTCTTCCCAGAATTGCAGTCTAATTTTTATATATATATTATATACACACACTTGTATAAATGCATTATATATATGTAACAGGCAATATGGAAAGTGTAGTTTTCTACACGGCAAGACGAAATTTGGTGTCCCCTACTCAGCACACCTTAAAGGTCACTGATTTTTAGAAACCAGTGGGTGTTTATCAGCAAGATCTGTGAGTAATCAGCAAAGACAACCCAGTTCCCAGCTGCTGGATGAGGATTTCCATAGCATGACATCTATGAGCTCCATCTCAGTAAGAAGGCATGAGATCTAAGATACCTTTTGCTGATATGCTAACAAGAATTACAAGTTGGCCGTGGCAAGCCATTCTTTGCAACCCTCTGAATCGTGACTCTCCTCAAAGTCTGTGACATAACTCCCCTCTGACCTCAAAAGATCAAGGACTTCACCTCAAATATACTAGCAACTAAAAAGAGCTTTGCTGAAGCATACACATCCATCTGAACGGTGGCCAATTTTATTTTAAGACTAAGGGGAAGTAAATAAAGAACAATAGGAGAATTAAATTTAGGAAAGAGCTGAAATGTGCACGCTTGCTCCAGGTGGAAATATATTCCAAGAAAACGCAGATTTTCAGGGAAATCACATATTTTTGCCTGCAGATACCCCTTCTCTTCAGTGGAAAATAGCAGAACATTAAAACTAATGAATTAAATTAACTCCACAAAATGTTTCACTTACTAGGAAACAGAACTAAAATCTTGAGTGCTGAAGTCTCCTATTGTATCCACCTGCTCACAGCAAACACCATGGTTAATTATTTTTCCACCTAATGCAGCCTGTGCAAATATTGCTCCAGGAACACTGTATATGCACATATGTGTGTATATATAATATACATACACACACAATACTGCTCATCTCAACGTGAGCCACAAAAGAATCTGAAATAATGCTCACCTGTAGGCTCACAGATGCTCTGAACAGATTAACTGCTCCCAGAAGAGTCAGGTTAACAGCTCTGGAACAGAGCTGAGACCTCCTGGGCTCCACACTAGGGAGGTGGTGCTTATCCTGCAGCACCACCAGGACTGCCATTGCCGACCCAGGGCAGCTGAGGCATGGCAGCATGGCCAAACTTGCCTTACAACATTTTTATCTGCAATAAATGCTCTGAATCCTGCCATCCACACCCCACAATTTCAGTTTAAATTAACCAGGGGACACCAGGATACATGCTTCCACTCATTTTCCACTCCAGCCTTCCAAAGTGGTTACAATAGTCTAGAAAGCATTTTAAAAAGCAGCAATAACAAGTATGAATAGTCACAGAGACATTGTGCTCAGTAAAAAACCAACCTGGTACCAGGTAAAAGGCAACCCTGTTTTATGATATCCTACAGCGCTGGATATCATGATTTATTACTTGTCCAGTGGGAAAGCATAGAGCTCCCTCACTGACACTTATGTGCACGACTGAACAAAAAGAAGGTCTGTGCCCCAAAGGACATAAGAGAAGAGGAAATACATGCAGATTAGAGACTGGAGCTATGGTGGCACAGAAAAGGATAGACATGCACTTTGGGTAATAATCAGATGCAGATACTATATTTGAGAGTATAATGCTCACCAGTTCAATGAAAATATGGTTGAAAAAAAGTTATCTAACTTGTTTCTTTTTTTTTTTTTAAACACAATCGCTAAACTTGTTTCAAATTCTCCTCCTCCAAGCCGTAGATGAAAGAAGTAAATCTTTTGCTGATCCTTCTGGCAACAAAAAACAGGATCTAATTGCCCAACAACACAGAGAGAGATGTCAAGGCTAAAGGCAAAGGGAAGTTTTCAAGGAAATAATCTGATGAAAGATTCCATCCCTCCTTCCCCTATAGATACTGGGTCAGAAAGAGTAGGACTTTTTCAATCCCCAGACAGGACAGCACTGCTGGGACACCAGAGGATGCCCAGACAGAAGGGTACAATACAGAGGAGGCCCTTGGCTAATCGGGAGGCCAAAGTTAATTCAGGTACACCTGGGCACTGCAGCTCAGCCACGCAACAGCATCCAACGCAGACAGTTTCCTTGATCAATGAGAAGAGACGCGGGATCCAGCACCGCCAGCTGAGCAGTCCCTGATGCCAGGGGAGATTTAGCAGACCTTGAGTAACACTGATCTTAGGCTTACAGAGTCCCAGCTTTGACCTCCCAGGACAGAAGATGGTTGAGGCAGCTTCACTCGGATTGTTTGAGTGTGTCAGACAGGTGAGTTTGGGGTGCCGTCGCATCCAGGGCCAGTCCCCAGGACCCCAGTCCGGAGGTAGGGGTACCCTCCAACAAGACTGGGAGGCAGACGGCCTACAGGCAACAAGACCCTCACCTGGCACCGACCTGCAACGCTTGCCAAATCCTTCTGTACTGCTCCTCCCTAAAGGTTTCTGAAGGATTCCTCTGACTTGAAAAAAACACCACACAAAGGTTTCCAGAGAACTGTTTCTGGGAGATTATTAGTTAAATTTCTAATAGAATTATGTTGCAGTACATTTAAGTGCGCTTTCTAAATAGAAACAGACTTTTATCTAACAAAGGATCCATTTCAAGCACTTTTTCCTGTACCTATAATACCCATTTCCTTCTGTACCTATTTCAAGCATTGTTCTAGAGTTATTTATACTTCACATCTAGAATTTTCTGCTTTTTCTAAGAATAAAATTGTTCCATATTTCCACCTTGTGTTTGCCGTTCATATTCAAGGAAAGCATTCTGATGTCACTGCTGTCCAAGGGCACTTTTGGAGCATGAGGAAAAACCTTCATAAAAGAAATCAGACTTTTCTACTTACGGTTCTTCCATGCCCCCTATTATTCTGTAATAAACCACTTCAAACTGTGTAGGATTAAAAAACTGTTTTGCAGGGGTTGGGGGGAACTACCTGGGCAAAATACTAAAGGTCACAGAGCAAGTCTGTTGTTGAGCCCATCCTTTCTAAAAAATAAAGTAGTTTTTGATGCACTGAAGTTTTTGCCTGTATTGCTTTTGAGTAGAGGTGCTAACACATGGGATGCTGTGCTGGTGGAGGGCTGCTAAGGCCCATAACTCTGAAAACAAATGAGGAAGAGCAACTCCTAAATAACTCTCTGCAATTTTTTCATTGGATTACTATCAGGGAAGTATATGCTAGAAATACTGTACCATGACTGGCAAAAACAACAAAGTATTGATGCCTACTTTTGACCATAAAAAGTTAAGGAAATTTTAGTGATACGGTCTCAGGGTGATTTCATATAGGATCCTGTTCTAACAAATAAGTTGATCATAGACAGAAAAACCCCACAACGAAACAAACCAACCCACCACAAATGCCTATGAGCACATAGCCACTAACCAATTCAACCTGTAAAGTAAAACAAGATCACAGTCCTGACTGGCAACATATATACTTGAGGGTTTTACCCAGGATAGCTCCTGGATTAAAATATTTCACACAAAATTAAACAGAAATAAAGATTTAAGCTTAAAAATGCAGACAATAAACTGAGAAGTCTGCTTCCAGATGACAAAATCCCCAACTCTGCAATCATGACAAAAAGCTTCTTTTGTTAAACAGTCTATCCTCATTTAAAAAAAGAAGACAAAGGCAGCAATGTAGTTAACAAATACAAATTATGGTTTGGAAACACAAACATGCAGTAATAAAAGCTCAAAATACAAATGAAATAACTGTGGACCATCTGACTAAGAAAAATTATGCTTGCAAAAATTTTAAAGAAGCATCAGTATTTTTGAAATAATAAGGTGTACAGGTCAAAGACAACCAGCTATCAAGCACGAAATCAACCCCCTACAAATATTCAGTAACTCACTCCAATCTGTATTTGGAAAGAAGCAAACAGATATATTCATAATTCACAGTGATAAAGAGGTGCTTTTTGTTCTGTCGGATATTAAGGAAGATATAATAGCAAACAGCCCAATATTTTTTATTCTGTAGAATTAGGTATCTTTTATCTGGGAGTTTGGAAAAAAAAAAAAAACCAGAACCCTCTTTGGAACCCCTTGCTGTTTTTTAACTTGATCTGGGATGCTGGCACATTGCTACTAGCAAGCCTTTAAAAAAAATAAAATAAAATCAAGGCTATAAAACCAGAACATAAGTCTGATTGCACACAGAAAAAATGCATTAGCTGTTGCTTCTTAAAAAGTAACGTAAAAGTGGAATTGTCATCCCAGCTGAACCATTTCTGGAAGTTCAGCAAGAACCTCATCGGTCCAATATCATTCAACACACTTCTTGATGATCTGAAAGAAAATAAACTCAAAGCTTGCCAAATTTGCAGTTGGCGCAAAAAATTGATGAAATGTTAAGTAATGACATGGACCTTGTCGGTTTTGCAGATTGATCTATACACTGTCTGAGCAGACTGTGCTTTAACACAGACAAATACAAGTCCACACAGGAATACAAAAAGTGCTCATTATGTGACACCACAGCCTTGCAAGCAGTCACTCTGAAACAACACTGTTTTCATGATTGATAAGAATTTGAATGCTACACAGTGGCTCAAAGGGCAAACATGATCTCTGCAAGTATTAAGAGGTGAATAACAAGCAGAAGTGGGAAGATGGAATTGCCCTGCATATTGTATTAATGACTCCGTTACTAGAATATATACGTTGTGGTGTCTATATTTCAAAAAGATTGTTGGAAACGTCAAAAGGGTTTGCAAATGAACTTAAGAAAATTAAAAAAAATAAAATCAAGTAGAGTCTGGAAAGTCAGTTTTACAAGTGAGACACCAAAGCTGCTTAGTCTGTTTAACTAGTCCAAAAGGCCATGGTAGTCTGCTTGTATCTACAGAGGGAAGATAATTCTTACAATAGGGAGCTCTTTAATCTAGCAGAAAAAGGCAAGTGAGATGCAAGAGCTGGAAGTTGAAGCCAGATAAATTTAGGCTAGAAATATGGTACATATTTTTAACAGTGTGAGTAATTTACCATGGAACAGTTTACTTAGGTATATGATGTATTCCTTATCAGCTGAAGTCCCTAAATCATGACTGAGTATTTTTCTGGAAGATATGTTACAGCTCAAACAGAAGATACAGGAGCATGATTCACAAATTACTGGGTGAGATCTCTATTGTGCAAACAGTCTGGCTTGTCGATCATAGGAGTCTCTTTGTATTTTAAAGATCTATGAAGATTTTGGAGAGAGAAAACAGGAAGAGAGGGGGAGCAGCATGGAACCCGCTGAATTTACTATCTTAGAGTAAAAAAAAACCCGCAAACCCAACAAAAAACCTCAGTCAGCTTGTATGCAGATACCTGCTGCACTCATCCATGCAAAGAAGGTTTGTGTCTTGCCTTTATCTAGTGGTTGTGAACAGACAAAAAATGTTCCAGGACAGCTTCTTTGAATTCCTAGGAATAAAAGATGGCAAGGAGGAGGAAGGGAATTGCTTAATGCAAACCAACAGATGGGATTTCAGTCAGAGGCTTGCTTTGTTTTCATAATAAACTATAATCTGCGTAATCTAAAACAGTTTTCATTTGCTTCAGTGAGACATAAAGACTGTAGCTATGGCATGTGAATTGTTTTCTCAACCATTCATCATTATGGAAGGTACCTTTTCATTGCTGAAGACGCATTGGACACTGGACCAGTCAGCTACATTAAGTTTAGGAGGATGGATGAATGTGTAGATATGTATGGCACTACATTTTTAGCAGGTTTGTCTAATTTGGGTGTGGGTTTTTTTTTTTTTGGGGGGGGGTGGGTTTGGTTTGGTTTGGTTTTTCGATTCAGCCTTCCAATATCGTTATCTAATAAATTATTATAATTCTGCAAATCCTATAAACTGGTCTCTAGATGCTATTAATTAGCTACGTAAAGTCTTTGCGGTGTACACCCTACAATATCAAATCAATGGCAGAGGCATTTAGGATCCTAGTATGATGTTACTGAGATGAGTTGGGGGCATTATTTTCCAAATCCTACTTCTTAGTCACGGTGTTGCAAGTGTCCCCAACCCTGGCATGGTCCTGAAAGACCTCTTTGACTGCGCAGCCACTCTTGCCAGGTACAGGGAGTTGCAGAGAGCCAGCAGCACTGCACAGAAGCAGGGTCTCTATTCTGCCAGCAGCTCTGTACCACAAATCTGTCCCTGCCACTCGAGCAAAGCAGAGTACACTATTACTGTATTACATCATGTTACATTATACACCATACCACAACATGGAAAAGTGAGCAATTCAGTGTTAAGGCACAAAGCTAAGAGAAACTTTAGCTATGTGGAAACCTGGAGCTGCAAACACTGGCTGCTACATATATTGCTTATTATTTTGCCCAGGTCCCATATTTAGGTTTCAGCAACATCGGACATCTACCTGTGGCTTCTCAACAGACTTATATTCCCATAATGTTTTGCAGTATAAAATACTGACTTCTATTCATACATATTTCCCCATGTTATTTAAGTTTATCTTCATATTAAACATAAGTGGATTTAAAATGTAGGCAGCTACATATATAAGCACTCTGCTTGAAAGACATACTTCATTTTTAAATAGCAGCAATCAATACACACAGTATACAACCTAAACAAATTTCTTTTATGAATCCTTAATAGATGCATGCTTTGGTCATTTTTATTACTAATATATTATTGATTTACAGAATACATTACCACCTTAGGCACTGAGATTTGCTGGAGTCCTTACATCCTGCATGTAGTTTTAGTCAAAATAGGAGCTGAAAGTCAATAACCCATTTACCACCAGCATAGCCTATCTACAGAGTTAGATATTTTAATGATGGTCTGACTCTCACAGTGGAATCACTTGTCTTACAGTGGCATTTATAAGTCATCTTTATTAATGTAAAATTATCCATGAGGCCTGCCTGCTTATCTTTCACTCTTTTTTATTGCCAAAATGCTTTGGGAGTCACAATTCGGAAGAACACTTGCAGACTAACCTTGCAGATCCCTCGCAGGGCAGAGTTTCTCTGAAATCAAAGCACCCGCTTGGGCTCTTTTGCTCTGAATCAACGAACAGTTTCTCAGTCTTTGTTGCCATTCACATCAGGGAGCGGTGATTGACTCCTGCAGTTGCCCAGGAGAAAGGGAACCAAACAGCTTGCTTTGATATGAATACTAATACCAGCAGACAGGGAGAAGACAGCATGCCAATCAGTCCCCCTGCTACCGCCATAAACAGGCTGCAGAGAACACATCAACTGCTACTCAGTGAGGCTTCAGGAGAAGCCTACAATAAGATGGGTACATCATAATATTGTTACACAAATCAAATTTGAAGTATTTGTTTACTGCTGCTGACAGAAATGAGGGGGGAAAAGGGTTTAGGGTTACAGTTACTTTGGTGAAACAGTCCTACATTGTTAATTTACAGATTTACGTTACACAGGCACAATAGCACGCACGTGTCTTGCTGGGATATTATCACGTCTTGGGCAAGTCGGACTTTATGTCAAAAGCTGAGCACAGAAATGGCAGAGATGCAATATCACAAGCATCATCAGTTCTTCAGCTGCTCAATGAGATGACTCTCCTATAATCTCAAAATCAGCTACTTCCAGAGTAAATCCAAAGTAATATGTTGCTTTTCTGGTTTTAATGCCTGTTAAGAGATGGATGAGAACCCAGGCCCTCCGAGAGAAAGGTCCACAAGGAAAGACCTCCGCTTCTGTTTCCTCTTGGCCTTTTTTTTTTTTTAACTGATGCATACGAGGACAAAGGAATAAAATATATACAGCGTAGTAGCATTTTGCCCCCTTTTTGCAGAAGAACAAACAACTGCAATAGAGACAACAGTAATCAAAAACACGCCTGAGAAAATAGCAGCCACAAAAAGCAAAAGTCATATCAATTGCTTAGGCCTCTCTGCACACAGAAGTTAAGTGAGGTGAAGCGAAAAAGTTTAATTCATTGAACTGACTAGAATTAAACAAAGAAGCCATCTAAAAAGTGGGAGATAAGCTCCTAAAAACCTGGCTGTAATGCACACTGTCACACCAATTTTAAACTGACTTTTTTCATCCGTTGTCCCATTTCTAACCTAAAGACAAGGTGCTCACCCCCTCCTTTTCCATTTCTTTCCCACATATGGATGGCTCCCAGCACGTGCCTTGCAGGGGTTGCCCAACATGAGCCAAATTTAGAAGTTGGCTTGGTCCTGGTCCTTGCTGCAACACCAAAGGAGACAAGAGAGTTTCAGCAGTGTCTTGAGAGGTCCCTAAACATAACAAGAGCATGAGGGGAATGCATCATGTGAGCCTTCCCTGCCTTGTCACCACCCGATCCTTTCTCTCTTCGCAGAGATAACTTTGAAGGCCAGCCACAGTGCTGCGCAAGAGATGATCCTAGCACATACAAAGCCTGACAGATTCGGAGCAGACCCAGCAAAGGCTCTTAAAGGCTATGGTAGGAAAGCTCCCAAAGATCCAGGTGACATCCATGAGGCATTTTGCAAGCAGCCTTTTCTGCTTCCATCCTCATTCACCAATGGCAACAGGAAAACAAGGCCAAATATAAAATTATTCTGACTGATGCTTGTTAATGGATGTCACATATGGAGACAGTCCTGGAAATCATCCTTTCTCCATAGTGGCAACCCCCATCTAGCACGGCTTGGGTCGGGGACCCCTAAGTTAGAGGGCAATTCCCATTTTTGTGAATGTTTATGCATCACCATCCTGTTCAGCACCTGCACACAGAGCAGAGTGAACCTGGTAAACACTGAGAGTTTATCTCCCTGTCTCTCGTGCCAGGCAAGGACATGACAAAATACCATGTTCCTAAAATTAAACTCTATTAGCAGATTTAAATAAAGAGGTGCCACAACTTCACTTAACTTCAAAGCCATAGGCAGGAGTTTGCGGCAGTCACTTCTATCAAATGTGTTATTTGCCCAGAGTCACACTGAACAAAGCAATCTGTAAGGCACACCAGAACTGGAAAGTAATATTCAAACAATATCTCCCTCTCTTTTTTAAACACACAGCAAACACTGCCCTGTTGAAATATCTTCCAAACAAAACAAATAACTTGCAAAGACATTTTTATATTTCTTTAAATGCAATTTAAAACAGCTATGCAAAATAAACAAACAGAACCTACAAGAAACCTTTCCTTTCAGCCCAACCAAAAAAAAAAGCTTAGTTGGATGCCACATGGTGTTTTGGGGAGCTTTTGGCTTTTGTTTCCTTTTCCCCCTTTAATCATTTCAGCAAGGGAACCAGGGCAGAGAGATGGCAGGTAGGAGATGAGGAAGGTGGAGGCTATCAGTAGTGGAGAGCTTGTCTCTGTTGGGTGAGCCTGCCTGTACTCTGCATTGTCAGCCCTTTAGGAGCGCACAGACCTTGGCACTGCGCTTCCCAGTAATCATTTTCTGTGGCATCTTTGTGCTCCTGCCATATGAATGCCATCAGCAAACATCTCCATGACTGGAAGCCCTTTCGCAGTAGGCGAGTACATTCAGAAACACCATAATAACTTCCTGAGATCAGGAAGGTGAGGAACTCATCCTGGTCAGCTTGCCATAACATTGAGTAACTGCCATTTTTGTCATGAGTTAAGCAGCAGTGTATCTTTTTTCCTTTGCAATGGTGACAGCTTCTTGTTTGCATCCTCCTTAATGGTCTTGGACTGGACCAAGTCCTCAGTTTGCTAAAGGGCTCTCTTGATGCTGTCAGCTACCCATCAAGGATGGGGCAGTTTCAAGTGATGGGGCTGCACGGATGGAGGGAGCAGGAGACAAGGCCGGGAGAAGCGGCTTCTTTTTATTTTTATCCTCACCTCGCCCTGTAGATATTCAACTCCTTCAGTTGCATCCTCATATTACATTCAAACACTGGACAGGGCCCAGATATCTGCTTTGCCCCTCTGCTTCAGGGTATTCTCCAGCGTTGTCCTAGGATTACACCCATGCCCTGCCACAAGTGGTATGGCTGTGTGTCAGCTGCATGAACCTCCAGGCAAAAATCTCTCCTCTTGCATGGGCTTTTTATCGCAACATGCTTGCATATGTCTGCTAGCCACAGAATGCTTGCACTGTATCTCATCAAGGCTTGGTTATATTTCCCTGGGTTTATGTTTTCCACTTATCAGCGTGGCTGGGATTACACAGCAGCTGGTTTGGCAATCCAGAGCAAACTGAATGGACTGTTGACTCACAGCATAGCTGCAAATATGGCTGCTGAATATTTGGCAACCTCCTCTAGCACTGTAGATACAGAGAGAATAGGTCCATACCTCCTGCGCTCTGGGTTCCTGCAGCCCACGTGTGCTTCTGCATTAGGTTTTCAGCCCTTCACTGGGTCTTACAGTTAGCTTTCTCTCCATCCTTCCTCCTGCTAACCTGCATGCGTCATGTGGATTCACTGCTAGGAAGTCTTTAATGTTTCCAGAAATTATGTGCTGGTGCCAGAGTTGTCAGCTATCTAATGGAGTTAACTGTGCCTTCTCCCACATCTTGGTTCCGGGCAACAGAAGCAGTACTGCTCCACCTGGGGAAGGACACTCGCAAACCTCAGGCAACCTTGGGCCCTGTTCCCAGCAACAGCTTCTCAGTCATACCTTGGGGTCACTGTTCTCCCATAACTTGGGAAGCAAATTTTATGGTTGTTTTCTTATCTTTATCCTCCAGGTAGGTCTGTGAACAGACTCATGTCTTCCTTTCTCTATTACCCTGCTCTTGCAAGGGAATTTTGTTCAAAATGATTTTTTTTTGTGTGTGTTTGAGATCTTGCATACAGCTCTTTAATTTAGTTTGATGGTGACAGTGGTTTTCTTTTTCTTACCCTTTTAATCACACTCTTGTGTTGGCAACAGTCCTGCTTTGAGCAGGAAGGTGGACTACAGATCTCCAGAGGTTTCAAACCAGCAGTGCTGTAATTCTTGCCCCTTGTGGGTCTCACTGGCACCACTGTACTTTATGCTTCGTATTCTAGATAATACTCCAAACTGAACAGTTACTTCAGGAACAGATTTAGCAAAGGTAGAGTGACAACTACAGCACACACCCTGGCCATGTTCACAGGCTGCCTCTCTCTTGCTTCTCCTAGCCTGGCTTCTTTCCTCCCCATACCAGAGAGGTTGCTATGGAGATTTTTTCAGAAACAACTAGAAAAAGGGTACAAGAAATACAAAGCATCGAAAAGGGCATGGAAGAGAAAACAAACATAACGGTACAGTATCTTTTGTGTTAACAAATCCATTTTCCCCAAATCTTCACCTAGAAAGCCACTGATGAAGAGACCAGACCCTAAAACACTCCTGTTCTGTGGGCACATTCCCCACCTGCATGGGCTTTTCACAGTGCTGGGAGCCCCTGTGAATGGCACCCCAGCAACACACGATGCTAAAGGAGGCAGAGTTGGTACATATGTGTGCACACATGCAAAAAGTGTTGGTAGATGACTTGGTGGTGGCACCTAAAAGACACAGAGACAGCAACTCTGCATGTAGCCTCTCCCCATATAAGCACAGAGCTCACCACCCAGAACATCCCACTGGCACTCCTGTTATGCAAGACCTGCCTTTGCGACAAGCCAGCTGCCCAAAATCAGGGAAAATCCAGGTCTGGGCCCTGTGTGTGGGTGGTCAGGCAGCACATGGACACTAACACAGCATACCTCCACACTACATAATGGGGACCACTACATTTCGTAGGGCCACATCAGACTGGTGAAGCTGAAAACAGCTGTTGGTTGGGCAAGCACTAGTGAGAAGCACCATATATGCCTGCCCTGGTCTTACAGCTTCTCCTACATGTCAGCAAAGATGTGATCATGTTGTCTCAGTGCAAGTGCTCCTACGCACTTACAGGGGCTGCCATAAAAATATCTCCTGCAATCCTGTCTTAAGAGATCAGTACTGGCTTTCAACACTTTCTCCAAGACGCTCATGTGGCTCTCAAACCAAAGAAACTGGTAGGCAAGAGAGAGGGAAGTGGACAAAGCAAGTAAAGAGAAGACATAATAAAGAAAAAAAGAACAACTCAGAAAATACAGTGGCAAATTACAGCAGCTCCACTCACAGCAGTACTTGAGACTGTTTAATGATCCTACAGTCATCTATCACCAACTCACTAACAAGATGGAGAGAAGAAAGGTCTAAAAGAGATTAGAAAATAGGTACTTGTAACTACATCAATTGTTCCAGTTTTCCACATTATGCCTTATTTTAGCTCCTCAAAACAAATGCCTAGCGGTTGGTTGGTGTTTTCAATTTCTGTTGATATTGCCCTCGTTATCTTGACTTATCCCAGCATATACGTTGGTAGAGCAAGATAAGGACCATAACTACAATCTGAAGACAAATGCAGTCCCTGGTCACGGCTATTTTACGTGCTTATGTAGGCTCAGTTCCCACAGCATTTGAGTGCATTTCACATTTCTCTGCCTGCCATGCAATGAGAGACAGAGCAGTACTCTTTGCCCTCACTTTATACACCAAGGTCTGAAAGGATTATGGGCCAGGTCCACAAGGAGTGGTCAGAAGAATTGGCATGAGCCTTGGTGCAAGGACTGACATGGGACTTCAGCCAAAAGCCAATGCTCATCCCTGTGTTGCATCTTGCCTACAAGCCTCAGTTTGGCAGCGCTGTCAGCATCTCTGGTAGCTTCACTGCTGCCACAGCACCATGCGAGCAGCTTGTTCCCACTCATCAGCCATCTCAGTGGGCTTCTTGACACATGGAAATGAGTGCAAGCATCTCATCAGTGGTCACAAGGAAAGTCTGCAAAAACAGGATCCTCAGCTTAGCTGTTTTTGCTAGCCAGCTGAGAGAGCTAGAAATGTTTGGGGAAGAAAAGTCACTGCTCTGCCTCTGTCCTTGCCTCCATGATAGCCCTCAGTTCTGGTGAAAGTACACACAGACAGGATTCTGCTGCAAGGCATGGAGGTAAGCATCCTGCATGCACATGCCCAAAAGCACAAAGCCCTGTTATTAGGCTTTATCCCTTGCAAGCGTTCCCACACCAAGGAAGTTCCTAATAAATCCTCTCGCTTTCAGCAAGGTCACTCAGACATCAGATACTGACTTGACAGGTAGGAGGTGGTGAAGCAGTTCAGCTCTGCAAAGCACATGCAAGGCATGAATCTTTTGCTGAAAAAAAGCTACAGCCTGAGATAAAGGTACAACAGCACGTCACATGTCTTCTTCAATGACAACTGACCCATCACAGAAGCATCCCAAGTTAGTCTTCACTTGGAGGCTGGTTACTACAGCACACCCCTTGGTGAGATGGCTTCCACCCAAGCAAAAGCTAAATATCCTCCTGACAGGCATGATATGAATATACTAAACCAGCTTCTTCAGCTTGGAAAACACACAACAGAGAGATATGCTTGAAATGTCTAACATCAATAATGGTATAAAGAAGGTAAATAGGAAATAATTGCGCAGTACTTCTTATAATACCACAAATCAGGGAAGCGAATAAACTACTCACAGTGGTAAGGTTCAAACAAGCATAGTGATTTATTTTTTGCACATAACATATGATGACCTTGGGAACTCAATGTCACAGACTAATGTAGAAGCCAAAGAGGCATTCAAAAAGAACTAGACAAAGTCACATAGCACAAGGACCATCAGTGGCTATAACCTGATAGTCCTCATGTTATCTCCAGATTATAAAGTCTTTACATCAGAAACAGAGAATGTATGCCAGAAGAATGATCACAGATGTGCCATTATTCTCATACTACTTTTCACCTCACCCCATCTGCTGCTAATTACTGCTGGAGACAGGACACTGGGTAAGCAAGTCTTCAGCCTGACCCAGTAATGCTTTCCATAGTGATGTTCTCACTGCTTGGAACAGAAAAAAGAGTAAGGTAAAGTGTCTTCGAGTACCTAACAAAAATGAGCGTGATCGTGAGAAAGAGGGGGAAATTAGAGCTAATTAACATAAATCGACTTCTACCCATCTATTGTGCAGAGAAAATCTGGAGACGTTATGTGATATTCTCTTCTCCCCTGCACCCGATTGCTCTATTAAATAAGATATCATTACATCTGTGTAAAAAGTTATTTCCTAAAGAATAGATTTGCAAAGCTTCCACTGGCTTAACACTGCTTTCCCTGAACTCTATGTTGAAACTCCCATTGAGTTCAATGATAGCACTGACGGGAGGTAGCAATGGCAGCAAGGGAGAACACAACTCCCATGCTAATCCTCAAACTAAAGCTAAAAATCACTAAGGAAAACATTCAACAGGAACCCAACACACATTATCTGCCTCTATCACTAAGACCTAAGGATTCAAACAGAACAAACAGCTTTCCAATACCAACACGAAGTCAAGTGTGATCACAGGAGCATGGCCTGGCTCATCATTCACACAAAAGCAGTGGAAATGGGGGCAGGCTGGGGCCCTCAGCTCCAGTATATCCTTATACACTGCTTTGGCATAGTGTTAGTCTTGTTTCATATGGAAACGTGACTTGTGTAATACTGTTACGTTCAGGTCTGTATTTGTGCATCCCATCAAGTCACTGAGTTTGGAGTCAAGGAAAAGAGATTTAGCTAATGATTAACTTCCTACCTGTTTAGTAAGAATAGTTAACAAGACAAAAGAGAGAAACCCTATTAGCACAGAAGAAGCTGTACTTTCAGCTCAGCCCATACTAGACAACACAGGAATCCAGTATACTCAGTACTTTGCTAAGCTACCATCTTCTAGATCCCATAGGTGGGTGCATATGGCAACGAGCAATGCCCAGTTAATCCAAAGACTGTATTCAAGTCTCAGGATATCCCATCACATGAGAGTGGGATCTTGCTCTGCTTTCCAATCACCAAAAAACCTTTCTCAGTCCATCCCCTGCTTCCCACCCTGCAGGAACCAACAACCTCTAAATCCCTTCTTCCTGGATGTGGGCCAGCATCCTAGGAGTTAATTATAAAATAAATATTGATCAAATCCAGTCTATCCCACACCCAGCCAGATGGTGCAGCTGTCAAACAGCTCTGTCAGTGCGTAAGAATTAATTGTGCTACCAGTCCTACTGTAAGCTCATGGCAAAGTTACATTTTAACAGTCAAATTAATTTCAGAACTTCATTTTCTTCTTGCCATTTTAAATCACCATAAAAAAAAGATAGAATATCTCTGGAATATAATAAAACACTTTCCCATGATCTCTAGCACGGTTCTATTAACACGCATCACTCTGCTTTTACAGCTTCTCCCAGCAAGCCTCATCCGAGATCCACGCAATGATTCAGGAAAGGCTTGCTCTCGCTCTCTCATACATACCAAAGACACTTTTCTACCACTTTTTAATCAAATATATAGATTGCATAAACCTTACAAGGTATTCCTTTACACAGTACACTGCTGCTGAAGATTTGTCTACTAGAAGATGAAAAAAAGCTTACCAAGTGGCATGCATTTATAATGCCATTTTATAAGTGTTTTAAATATTTATATAAAAATATACATAATGCATTGAAAATAAAAAGCTGTAGTGAAATACAGTAACAGCGTGGACAGACGCAATCATGGGGCTATTTCAGAAAGTAGATGCTGAGGTCCTCAAATAACATAGCTAATGAAGAACCATCAGAGGAAGAAAGTCACCGAAACAATAAATTATTGGACTAAAAAGGTTTCACTACACTAAGGAAATAAAACCAAAGAAACCTCAGAAAAGTCACTTTACTTAGCAGAAATTGCCAAAATCACATGACATACAGCAGCATGCAGCTGAATATAATATCTAGGCCTGAATAACTGGTTACTGCCTTACTCCTTCTCCCTATCTCCTGTCCTAAGAAACATGGGAATTGCAGCTGTCAGGCTGCTTGAAGTTTCTGTACCATTGTATTTAGGGTGCTGAAAAATACACACCTTCTAAAAAATAAAGGTGATCTCTGAAAGTTAGTGTGGGGGGTGGTAATAAAAATATATTAAAAAAAAATTAAAAGGGAAAAGCAAAAGCAAGAGAACCGCTACCTTCCAGCCTGGTCCAGGACAGCATTTCCCAGTCCAGGCACCCCAAATTATCAGACCATTTCTGCCTACACCTCCCTTCAGGCATAAAGGTTACATGAATGACATTCACTTCCTTGCTGTCTGCAGTACAAGCATTCAGGATCTGCCTCCACTGTGTGAAGGAGATGACAAAATTACTTAGGGGCTCAAATCCTAGCCTACAAGTAGTCAACCAAAGCTTTAGCTTTAGCTGTCCCACAGTTGTTCCAAGCCAGTTAACTGATGATCCACAGACAACAAGACTTGGAGGGTGCACAGGACCTTGTGGAACACAACTGAGCAAATTTCCAGGGCAGGGTTGTTGCATGCTGAGATGAAGAGAAACAACACATGTTTGAAAAAGAGAAAGGTTTCTTCCTTCTATACTGTCTACTCACCATTTTACAATGTGGTTTAAAAGATGTAGGAATGATGATTAAAAACTGTCAGATTTCCACTAAAGTAAAAATTGCAGCATCTGTGTCTGCACTGCTGCCTTTTGTGCCCGTTAGCACAGAGGGGTAGCCCCAAGGCTAGCGAGCTACAGGCAGCCATCGGAGACCACCTTGCACAGCAGGATAGCCCAGCATGAGCAGAAAGCACCATCAGCTGCAGGCACAGCACTTTTTGGAATAACAACTGCTGCCTGGCTCTGGAGCCCACAGCCAGAAGATCACCCAGCAAGTAAGAGTTTGAGGAAATCAGCTTTCCCCTAAATTTTTACTTGCAAATGGGAGAAAATGTCTAAGGCCAAGCCTTGGTTGCAGCAGCCTACCAGAGACCACATGTGGCAGTATTTCTGCTATCCTCACCTGTAAGACCTGAATTTCTGTATCCTCACCTTCTTTGTAAAGCCTTTTTGCATTACATAAAAGCAATGTATTATACCTCTTTCTGGATGGGGAAGAAAAAAAAAAAAGGTGTGATTTAAAGCCAGCTTTTAAAAACTCTTTCTAGGTAAGAGTCAGTTAATTTTCACACTATCACAAGAGTTGACTTCAAAAACAAGCAGGAAAAGTTCAGGCTACACCACCAGTATTTCAATTTTGAGGACGGCAGCTTTCCTGAAAGAAATGTGAGTGTGCATCCTACAAGGCCTTCCACATGTACAAATGCTTCCCCCACAAGATAATCATTTGCAAGTTACCCAACATAGCATAAGTGTGTTCTATGACAGACAATACAATATACTAACAAAAACATTTACTGCTACTTCACCAGATTTCATAATTTTTCTCACTACAAAAAAAGTGTACAAAACTATTTTTACATTTTTTTTAAAACCAAAGTTCTGTAAGCTATCAGCAGTTCACCTTCAAGTTACACTGTTACTTGGTAATACTAAAAAGTTAGAAAAAAACCACAGAATCTAGAATTTTATTCTAGCATAACATGCACCTGTTTTTATGCTTTACTTGACACACACGTGGATTTAAAAAAAGTACGCTGGTCAGCTTGGTGTTGTTCAGTATGTATAGCCCCCGGAAGAGCTGGCTGAGAGTGTTCTGACAAAACTTGTTCTTTCATCAGAAAATGGTAATCTTTTCAAACTAAATCTGTTCATGGGAAGAGGGGAAATTTTGAGAAACATTTTTGGGAAAAGAAAAATGCATATAAAATAAAAACTTCCAAATTGTCAAAATGTTCAACTTAAACATCTTCTAAATGAAGAGATTAAACTAATCTTGAATTCCTTTGCATTTCCAACTGTGTACTAACCTTTTTAAAATCAAGTTTAAAAAAAGTTGAAATTAAAATGTGGTGCTTCCAATTACCGTAAATCCAGTATTTTCACTGATGAGTTCTCACGCCCTTTTCCCCACTCCCAAATTATACACTGATTAAATTTGAGAGACTAACATTCCAGTCAGGATGGGAGAATTTTCCTTTCTTTTCCCCTGAAAATATTTTTGGCATGATCAAAAAAGCTTTTTTCCTCTGGCTCTTCTCAGCAGATAGGGAGTCTGCACTGTCAGTCATGCACAGAGCCACATTCTACCGAGTTCCTTTAGCATTAGGATTTTATGGAACAAACCATGTCTAATGAATGTTAAATATAAGAAATAGAAGATGGTATAAGAAAACCAACCATGTTTATCATAATTCTCATTTTTTTTAGAGAACATTAGAAAAAAAATCCCCATTGCTCTCGCTGCAAATCATACATTTTAGGAATTAGTTGTGGCATAGAAAGAGAGATATCTGGTTCTGGTGTTTGGGGGTTTTTTTTGTTGGATGTTGTGGGTTTTTTGGGTTTGTTTTTTATTTTTTTTTACTTCTTTCTGGTGAAAATAACCCCTCTGTCAACTACTGCCACACAACACAAATCTGGACTCACATAAAGCAGTTATAGCAGCAAAACCATAAAAACTTCTTTCCTCTGAGCTAAAATTACCACTGCCATTTTCACCTCATGCTTCTACATTCGAGACACCAGAAAAAGTCTTCCTTTCCAGCTCCCGTCAAACTCTGACTCAACTGGGAAAATCTGAAATGCGAGCTTCTACCTGGTTGTTCTCCATCAGGACCATATGGAGAAAAGACAGCACTCCCAGAAGGTTCTTGCAGAATTTTGGTCCCCTACCTGAAATTTTTTCTCACATCAACTAGTTCAATAATTTCTTCCAGCAAAGTGTTAAGATAAGGCACGCCGTAAAACCACCATTCAAAAGTTGGCCAATTTGGGGAGCACAAGTTATCAGAAGCATAGTGATCATCACACCCATTAAAGCCTGGCTGAACAGCTGGATTTGTGATAGTCATATGAACAATTCATTGCCTTTTTTAACAGAAGAAAATGTGACGTGGCATAAGCAGAGCTGACGGTGAGTATGTGAAGACCAGTTTCTGTGGGCGACCTTGGGGTCAGTGAGCTGTGGCATGGGAGTCAGTTCCCGAGATTGACAGTAATGGGCAACTCCAGCAGGTCACAGCTGCTGAGCACCTAATTGCGACTTGAAAACCTGAGTCCTGGGTTATTAATGTTACTGCTGATAAACTCTCCCCTATGCTTCCCCCCACAGCCATTATTGCTTTTATGATAGTTTTGAAGATACAGTCAGTGCTATTTATGTGATGAGCACCACTTTAGAGCTGTTTTTAATAAATGCACAGCTCTATATTCCTGCTGGTTACCTCCCTTTTGGCTCAGCGACATCCCCTCCAGCTCTGAGACTACTGTGAATCTATGATACCAGCTGTGCCAGAGCATTCAGTTTGAGCTAACTCCTCTACACTAGCGAGTCTCCTGCCTTCTGTCAGGAGAAAAGACAAAGTTTCAATCTCATCAGGGAAATGAGATCACCCATTACTTCAAGCTTTGCCTCATACTTTCGCAATGCCCTTGCTGGTTTGCATTTTGCCTGGGGCAAAGTCCAGGTGCTTTCTGTCAGCTGAGCACAGGGCAGAACAACCAAAACCTCCTGGTTTTATTAACAGCAACCTGTTAAATAATCAACACCATAAAATAAAAGGCAAAAAGATTTCAAACTTCATTCATTGGCACATAAAAAATATCTGAAGCACAAATGTTAGTTCAAGTGAGTATATCCTGGCTGCCACTTCTGGAAAATTAGATATGCCATAAATGTCCCTTTAATGTCATTTATCTCCAAAAACCTGCACGTCTCCAGAGCCAGCTGCAATTTCAATTCTTTACCAATTTCACTCCATGGGTGCAAAAGAAGCCTGCAAGTGTGATTCAACTCTGACAAGCAGCTTGGATCAAAAAAAAAAATAAAAAAAAAGGCATGCCAGGGCTGCGATTTTATTGCCTCTGTAATTTCCATATTAAATATACACACAAAGACTGCAGGTTTTCAGGGTTCTTTCAAAAAATGAAAATGGAGAACAATGCCTCACTGCCAGTGCCCAAAAAATGAGCTTGGAATGTGAAAATCAGCCCAGGATACATCTTTTTTGCACATTGTTGTAAGTACTAGAAGTTCTTCAGGCAAATTAAACCACAGTTGTTGCTGTGCAATTTGATGGCATTTATTGGAGCTGCGCAAGTGTAACTAATTATCCATGTAGAAAAAATTTAGTAAGTCGTGTTTTCTCTAACACAGCAGACGAAGACTAACCACCTTTCTAATTTGCTAGCAGGAATTTTAAAAACATAATATAGCAATATTGTTGTCACCAGGAAGGTGACATTACAGCACAATAAATTAGTCAAAGCAGATGAACTCTTCACCATCAAAAAGAGCACTTCCATTCAACAGATTCCTGAGCAACTAACTACTGCAGTCTCTTTAAGAGCTGGGCAGTTGATGCAAAGCATACGTTTTCTTCCTCCTTGCCTCCGGAGGCAGAGCCCACCACCTCTGTCACCTGCTGAGATTACTGAGGTCAAAGAAAACATCTGCATCATGACCTCTGGTACAACACTGACATTACAGGAAAACCCAAACCCATGCGTATTTTAGAGCTGGTATTTTAAAAAAGTTTTTGTTCTGTTGAATGCTGAACACAGATATCCAAAAAAGTATTATAGTTCTGACATCTTATTTACTTCCTAACTTCCCACAGAGTTCAAGGTCAGCTGAAGTGCTTAATTACTTTCCTGGACCCACCTGTAGCTCCCTTAGACCTCCCTAAAAATCCTCACGTAAGTAGAAGCTGTGTGTTTGATCAGTAGGCAGCTCACACTGCCTGTGTATAGCTCCCCCTGTGCTAAGGTATTGCAGCTGAAAAAACCTGATACATGCAGAGTCTATCTCCTTTCAGGCTACGTGCGCAGCATCCCTGAACTCCTGCTCCAACAATACAAGCCTTACAGATAGAGCAATGCTTGCGTTCACATCAACATACCTAGTGGTTAATATCAGAGCCCACTAACTTTTCAACACACTGCCCCCCCGTTGCCCCAAGCACACCTATAAAAAATGTTAGGCTCTCAAGTTGAGCCCAAATGCCTACCCAATTAATGTAGCTGTCATTTATCTCAATGCTTTTGACATTAATATGGCACTGCAGCATCCTGTCAGTGATATAATGCCAATAGCATCAGATCTTGTTAGGCAGGGATGCAAGGAACAGCGTTTCATGAATTTTTTTAATGACCTTCAGCATTCCACCCCCAATCCAGGCTGTTTCATCAAAACTATAAAAAAGGACAAAGTTTCAGCAAAGGCAGAGTTTAGCCACTCTGCTGTTCTCTTTCCCCGTTACCATCACTACAACTGCGTTGCCATAAATGTCCGCGGCACCTTCCCAAGCAAATAAAAATGACACAGATGAAACACTCTATGCCCCAGAGAACTTAATTTCTGACACATCTTGAGACAAAGAGCAACAGTTCAAGCATGAGAGGGCAAGGGGTCACCCTGGAGATGAGGGAAGAGACTTATGGCAGAGAAAAAAGGTAGAGAGAAAAAAGAAATTATCCAGGGTTTTTTTGCACAAAAGGCAGCTGGAAAGAGGAGGGGAGTAGGTAAGGAGGAAGAAAGAAATGATTCAGTGACATATAAAGCAGGAGGAAATAAGAATCTCTACCAAAACACAGGAAGAAAAAGAAAGCCAGTGAAGAGACAAGAAGCAGCAAGTGTTATGAACATGAAGAGCATCCTCATGTGTCTCACTCAAAATGTCAAGACAGTCTCAAAGCATCCACAGCACATTTAATTCCTGGCACAAAGGGTTTACAGTGACCTTGAGTGTGGAGATCTGTTTAAAGGACCATGAGCTTCTAAGATTTAGAAGACAAAAAAAGTCTTTCTGTACCAAAGTCCATTGCATTCCCCTTCTGGTTGTTAACTCCAAGCCTTGTTCCTACAGCTCTTTCTTTACCAAATTATTTACTAAGTGCATTAACATAAATGGAACTAGAAGATTTATTTTTAATTAAAAAAAGAGAGAAAGAGACCTAAGCACACTGTTAATATTGCCAATGCCTTTCATGACTTCATTAAAAAATGAATTTTAAGATTCACCTTTAGTAGCTATTGTAATAGAGCTATTTTTCATTGACTCAGTGAAATTCCTTTCACATTCCTTTTACTATGAGAATAAATGTAAAAACAGATCTCATTTTTCTAAAGCAGAGACTTCCTCCAATAAGGAAGCAAAACAACTAAATTATTTAACTGCCATGTGAAAGGAAAATTAAATCATTAGCCTTCTTCAAAACAGGAAAAGAAAGCAATCTCTCATCAGATACTTGCTTCTTCAGCTCTGAATGCTGCACTAATTATATTCAGAAGCACACAGCAAGATTATTAGGAGAATAGGAGGCATTTTCCAGCACTTTCAAGAGTTGAATTTGTCTGTCTCCCAGGTCTTCCTGCACTGCTCCAGTCCTCCCAACAACTAACACCTCCGTGGCTCTTAGAGGGCAGCAAATCATCATGATCCCTAGTCCTAAGGGATGAGGTCAGAGGCAAGCTACTGGTGAGCTGCCTACAGGGATCTGATGCATGTATTAAAGTCAAAAGAGCCACACACAGCACGTAAAGGAAGCTAAGCCAGAGAGTACCAAAGATATGCATTTTATCTCCCCTCCTGTTATCTCTCTTCACTCCTTCTGGCAGTCAAGAGAAGGAGCAGCCAATGATGTGGATGCAAGTGATACACCACCAACACGAGTTCTCTACCACAAAGTTTGAATAAACCGCACGTTTCAGAAGCTGCTTCCCAGTAATCCAGGCTTCCCAACACTTACCATGCATATAAACTGCTATTTAAACCTATTCAAAGAATGTCTCCATGTCTCAGAGTTCCAAGAGTTTTGAACTAATCCAGCACTTGTTGTACAAATGCATGCTAAATTTTAAGTAGCTGCAAAAATCTAAGCAGAATTAATACCTATTTCCCCCCGAAGGAAGAGTGAGTAGCAGAAACAAAAGGCTATTACACTTTAGATAAATGTATGAGGGATTATGATTACCTTTTTGATATAAAACAGAGAGAAAGCATGATTTGTTTCAAGGACAATAATTCAAATAAGCAAAATTAGAGATTCTGTTTCATTTGACACCCATGCCTACATTTCATTGCAACCTATTAAGCGCAGAAGGCTAAAACCTTCTATTTTTCAAGGAAGTGAAGTGTGAAAACATGCCGGTTACACGTCTGAAACAAAAATATTCTCACATTAGTGTTTTCACTCCTTTTATTATGTCACCTACTCTGTCCTCCTCCCCATCCACATCACAGAACAGCACCAGCTATTTAAACAATGACTAGAAATTTTCTAAGAGCCCGTGAGCAAATCATCTCTGCAGCTCAACCCAGGTGTGCTGATGTGGAAGACAGCAGGAACTGTGCCATGGGGGGGGGAGTTTTGCTGGCAAACCCAAAGGGTGTCAGGGCCCAGTCAGAGGGAGTCCCTCAGAGGGATGTCAGCTGGGCCTGGAGGCACGGTGCACAGCCCTACCTCCATGGCATTTGTAGCTCTGTAGGAGATATGACCCAGGCAACCAGTTGCTCTCCAGATCATCTTTCCTGGTCTCTTTTGGGGATTTTGGTTTGGTGCCACTCGATGTAGGTCAACTGTCACACCAAGGCCTCAGAGCAGCTGTCAATCAGCAGCTGCAGGGCACAGCTCACCCAGGCAGCGCACAGCAAAGCAGAGCCGCCTTCAGATACCACTGGTCACGCAGGCTTTTCGGAGTAAAAACCAAGTATCTCCAAGTGCTGTGTGTGCAGTGGTGGGATCTCCAAACTGACATAGGATCATCTAATCCAAGCAAATTGCCACAGTCAGTGCAAGCCAAGGCATGCTCCCCTGGTGTACGAATTCAGGGCAATGTGAGAATACAATGTATGCAAGACAGAGCAAACACTGCCAAAAAAAAAAAAAAAAATCAATCCCAACACTGAGATTAGAGTTATACTAGTGAATTAAACAAGGCCAGGGCACTGCCACAATCACTAGCACATGATCATCCACATATAAACTGTTACCACTGCTCCTGGCATGGTTTCAGCTCCAGTAACAACTTTCTTCCAACATCTAGGTAAGGCAAAGGACTTAGGACAGGCCAAAGACCATATTCTGTAAGTCAAACGGAGGTAGCCACCCTGTTTTGGAGGGTTACCTTTGTATGTACAGCCTGGCCATACCATCCATCTCAGAGCTACAGAAAATACTAGTATAACCAAACTGGAGCAAGGCATCCAGTCATCACAGTTCATTTGCTGGGCAAAGAGCAGAGCGCATCTGACTCTCGTACCAGTCCCCGCAATAGTACCAAATGTTTGGATACTACCATGGCAAGGGCAGCATAAGACCCTGAAGCACACAGAACAGGTTTGCTGTCCTCAAAAAAATGGGTGATCTGATCACTCCTGCCCAACAATGAACAAGTGAGCAATTTCTGGGAGGAAAGGATCTAAGAGATATACTGTGGAGGGTCATCTGGTCGAATACAGTTCCCAGCCAAGCAGGCAGACAAGCTAAAGCAGCCTCAAGGTTATACCAGCCAGGCACTTACAGCATTTATATTCTGTTTATAAAAAGGAATTGTTTTCAGCAGGTCTCCTTATTAAAATCCTTCAAAAACCCCCATGTAATGCAGTGAGAGAGGTTAAGATTTCATTCCCCCAGTGAATTCTCAACGTAATTTGACAATGGTAAAGCACTGTTCTTGTTCATCAGGTTAAATACGGACCCTGCCACATCACTGGAGATGCTATGGACACCAGGCTCTCTAACAGTCCACCACACACATTTTGGCATTGCCTCTCTTTGTGCATGCATGTTTCTTGCAACAGATGGTTCACAACAGCTTTTATGAAATGGTAGTGGAGTTAATCATAGAATCACAGACTGGTTTGGGTTGGAAGGGACCTTAAAGATCATCTAGTTCCAATCCCTCTGCCGTGGGCAGGGACACCCTCCACTAGACCAAGTTGCCCAATGCCCCATCCAGCCGGGCTTTGAACACTTCCAGGGATGGGGCCTCCACAGCCTCTCTGGGCAACCTGTTCCAGTGCCTCACCACCCTCACAGGAAAGAATTTCTTCCTGATACTTAATCTAAACCTACCCTCCTTCAGTTTTAAACCATTACCCCTTGTCCTATCACTACAAGCCCTTGTAATACGTCCCTCTCCAGCTTTCCTGTGGGCCTCCTTTAGGTACTGGAAGGCTGCTATAAGGTCTCCCTGGAGCCTTCTCTTCTCCAGGCTGAACAACCCCAACTCTCTCAGCCTGTCTTCATAGGAGAGGTGCTCCACCCCTCTGGTCATCTTTATGGCCCTCCTCTGGACTCTCTCCAACAGCTCCATGTCTTTCTTATGTTGGGGGCTCCAGAGCTGAACACAGTACTCCAGATGGAGTCTCATGAGAGTGGAGTAGAGGGACAGAATCACCTCCCTTGATGTGCTGGTCATGCTTCTTTTGATGCAGCCCAGGATATGGTTGGCTTTCTGGGCTGCAACGCACATTGCCGGGTCATGTTCAGCTTCTCGTCTCCCAACGAGTCCTCCTCCTCAGAGCTGCTCTCAATCCATTTTCCACCCAGCCTGTAGTTGTGCTTGGGATTGCTCCAACCCTTGTGCAGGGCCTTGCACTTGGCCTTGTTGAACTTCATGCGGTTCACATGGGCCCACCTCTCAAGCCTGTCAAGGTCCCTCTGGATGGCATCCCTTCCGTCCAGCTTGTCGACCACACCACACAGCTTGGTTGTCTCTGCTTCCCCAAGCACAAACTATACCCACTTCCCTCATCACATGTAGATAATGTGACCCAGAGTAATGCCTTGAAAATTTGGAATAATGGCCATAATCCTCAGAATTTTATCCTGTGAGACTTGAGCTGCCCACATCTCCCATATAAGCCATCCAGCAATGAGATTACTCTGCTTCTGGCAAAGGACGTTTTATAGCACGTCACAGGACTGAGCTCTGCCTGGTCTCTTGTATCCATGAGCCATGTGATGTGGCTTTTCTAAATCACTAACCAAAATCAAATCAAACCAAATCATACACTGTAAGTGCGACATCCAAACAAAGCACTTCATCTCAAGTAATATGACAGCAGTGCATAAAAAGCAGGAGTGCTGTGCAGCATTTTAAAATACATTTTCACACTGTACAACAGCCACAGGTTGGGAACCAATCATCAAAGGATCATTTCTGCATACTTCTGCAGCGTGCCATAGTACCAACAAGGAGGAGAGCATGTATGATGGCCTGCCTGCTTCCTGCCACCCTACACACGTTATCTCCACAGATGCCATGCACGTGGAGAGCCCTGTGCTGCCCCAAGAAGTGCTGGAAACAATGATATCAAGGAGAAGGAAGTTCAGCACATGGTTGGTCCCCCTCATCCCAAGATTTCAGCTTCTCCTGCCCAGCCTCTGCTCTTTTGAATAGTCTGGCTGCAAAGAAGAGTTCTTAGGAGTTTACAGAAGAGGGACTGAGCCCTGCTTATGCAGGGTAAAACCCTCTGTACTTAGAGTGGAAGCAGCAAAACCATAAATGTAGACAGAGAAAAGCAATGCTGTGTTATCAAACAGCAATAGCAAATTTGAGATTTCTAAAACGAGAGGTGGAGAAGTGACATCAAGACATATCAAGGTGTAAATCAGCACGTAACGGCAGCTTTAATGCAGCCATTAGCCTGAAATAGCACAAGATCCAGTCACCAAAACCACAAGATGTTACATCGAATGTCTGCTGTTGAAGCTTCTTCATTCCCACCACTACCTGACCCAACAAAGATAAAGCTCATTTGGGCACTTCTATGCACACAGCGAATGCCTGTCCAAATTGTATGGCAGGCACAGTCAGGTCTGATGAGTTCCTGGGTGAGACAGGAGACAGGTGAGACGAGGGCTGCCACCCTGTTATTCGATATCGGAGATGCAAGGCCTAAGGCTGTGTGTTTCTGAACAGTCATTCATATGTGATTTCAGTAACTGTGTATAATCTTCCACAATAACATCCATAATCAGTGGTGGTGTTGATGTTAATTACTTAAGTTTAAATACAAAACATAATGAGATGCTGTAATTTCACTTTCAGACAGTTTTACCCTGAACATTAAACATTATTCAGCTTATAAAAAAAAATAAATCACTTTAGCACAGTCATCTTAAGGGACTCGCATGTTTTAATCATCAGTTTTAATTAGGCTAAAAAATAGAGTATAAATCAAGGCCTTTTTTGAGGCACCCTCAAAAGGCACAAAAAAGGTTCCATTCTTTATTTGACTGAAGTGCACATTATGCTAAAGTGTTAATGAGAGCAAACAAGAGTAACTGAAATCAGTCTCCTGCTAATTTTCATAATTTCTAGTGGAACACTTTTCTAATTAATAATAGACTTCTAGAGACATCTATGTTGACAAATACACACATGCCACACCCCTTTACCTTTCTAGCATCTCTCCTCAGTGCTGATGTACATGGAAAGGTGCTTTCATACCTTTTTTCCTACAAGCTGGTTAGCATCAAGAGCTTGCATTTTTTCCATGAGTCTTCTGATTGCACTGCACTGTCCCACTGTTTGGGAGTCTACATTAGAGGACACCGATAGTTCAAGACTGAGGAATTCAGTAACAGCAAAACAGTTCTGCGTTCAGATACACACTGAAACAAATGTACTTTGCAGCCAGTTGTACTGTAGAATTTGTAGGAAATAAAACATTTTTTGAAAAGTACATTATTATTCAGGTTTTAATTTCTCTACCTCTAAAGTCTTCATCTTAATTGTGTTGCTTACATGACAGTGGCTGTCAATTGACACATTAGTCCATGTCAGCCAAAGCTATCAAGCGTATCATGGAAGAATGCATTCTTGTGCCCTTGGTACCCAGAGACGCTGGAGATCATTGCTCAGACACTACAGGTTGTGACAGCTTTTGGGGTCTACTGCTGCTCCCCATCCATTCTTCTGGCTAAGTCACTCTGGCCAACTTTGTCTTACAATAGGCCTAGAAGAATGTTAAAAAGTGAAGGGCAAATCACCTCATAAAATGCAAAATCCATCAAGACGAGGCACCTGAGTGCTTGCTGTCTCTTTGCCATACAAGTCTGACATGACACGAGTGATTCTTGTGCTTGTAAAACCTGTTTTCTTGCACACACCAGCCTTCGCAGTCAAGAGTGAAAAATAATCTGGATAGTAAGCAAAAAACCCATTAATTTTTTCCTCCTTAGATGTATTTGGTTCTAGCTACTGCCCAGTTATAATCTGTTTCTTGTGTTCTAGCGTGTAACATGCTCTGAGCTGACAAAAAATTGCCTTCCATCCACTACTTGCTATTTATACATTCTGTGTGCCTTTTTCTCTGGCTCCCCAAAACCTACTATATGCTGACATCAACAAATGGCATCAAACACTAGTAGGTGGTGGCATTCATTTACTAAACTACCCCATGATGTCAAATCAACTGAATGTATTCCTCAAGTGTTGCCCACATCAGCACAGGCCTAAATTTGAAAGCATTTGCCTCACCCTCCTAAGACAGGCAATTTCATTTAATTTTAATTTATTTTAAAACCCTGTAATCTCTCTCAAAGCTCATCACTTTTCCTAGCTGTTCCAGCCCCGTGACCCAGCTCACATTTCTGCAATGCATACCAGTGGCCCTTCAAGGAGCAGCAAAAGCGACAAGTGGCTAGCGAAAGAGGAAGGGGTGCACTGCCAAAGAGTAGGAAGGCGGCAACGAAGGCAAAGGCAAGGAGCATGAAAAGTAACTGAAGGCTTAGGATTTGTGCATGCAACAGCCCAGTCCTACTAGCTCTGTAAAAGAGATTTTCCTATTACTTAATTGCATCCACTATCAACCTCACGTGTCCCTTACAGCCTAAGCCATTACTCATGTAACACAGGCTAAAAGAAATGCAGGCAGTGCCTCTAGAGAAGTAAGTTTCTCTCCACTGACCACAACCCCTAGCACACAACCCTAATTTTTATTAAGTTAAAGAGTAGCATGAATCTCACAAGAAGCAAACAGGAAAGCAAAACAAAGCCTACCATGAGAGAGAACTTTATAGACACACGCACATCACTATTTCTAGTCACCTAAGTCAAATTCTTATTTGTCTTACAGAGAGGCAGCAACTTTAAGTCATGTCTTCAAAATGCTCCCTGCACTAGATTGAGAGCAATACAGCTTTTTTTAAACAGAAGTTGAAAGCCTAAGCTAATAACTTATTTCTACACAGTAGGTCTTTTAAGAAAAACACTAAATATCACAACGCATACCACAAAATATCACAAGATATAAGTAAGTCAATGATGCCAACTTCAGTGATGCAGGAGATGAGTTTTTTCTGCCTAATACATGGTGAAATTTTTTTCATTTTAATAGTCTAGTCACCAAAAAGTAGTTCTAAAGTCATCAAGTACCTTCTGGAAGTTTATTTTGAAATCACCTAGGAGAATGTTAGACTGAAACATTATTTTTAAAAAAAAAAATCTAGAAGGGAAAAAGAAACCCATTTCATTTGGACTCATGACGAAATATAGTTTAATCTGAGCTAGTTTTAGTCAAGAGTTTTCCTTGTGGTTAGAAGTTTCTCCTTAGTTAGAAAATTGACACTCCCACCCCTAAATGACTTAAAAGAAATAACTATTTTTCTTCTTACATTGCTCAAATTTCTGGCCTGGCCATCAAACATAAAAATCACATTTTTCATGTGGGTTTGTTTTTCTCCATCCACTGAGGGCAAAAGAAACATAAGAGGTTTCCGGGAGCCCTCACAATGATACAGAGTTTTCTTAACAAGAACATATTGAATATGTCTCCACCAAAACTCAGCCAACAGCTGGCTCTGATGGGAAAAATCATGCTGCAGTAGGAAAAATGTCAAACCTCAAAATAGGAAATACTTTATTTTTTTTAAATCATGAGTCAAACGAATTATTCCCTCTGTGAAAGTTTTCAGCATTTTTATAGAGTATCTTTACCATCAAGAGTTCCAGAAACTATTTGTATCTTAGCAGGTATCTTTGCATGTACACTGTTTCTGATGATGACCCTGCTTGTTATTAAACTAGCTGATCCAAAATTAGGCAAATACTTAATAGGAGCCATTAAGGGCAGAATTTACTTAAAACAAATATTTTCCCTGGACAATTTTCTTGGACATACCCAAATACCATTCCCCACAGAGGTGGGAAGGGAGCAGGGGATAGCTTAGACTTTAGCAAGCACTAGGATGGAATGAACAAGGTTGGGTTTAGTCATTTTTATCTCCGTTCCCTGGGGAAGAGTATCCCCGATACCATATGCCTCTCCCATCTCTAGTGATGCACACAAAGACCAGCTGTTGCTCCTCTTTAGATACCACTCTGTAACAACACTCAATTCACCAGGCAGAAAAGTATCACCTAGGGCAAGGAATGATGCCAAAAAGACTGTTATTCTGAGCAGGACTGCCTCCTCAATTTATCATCATCCAAGACCCGTCAGAGAAAGCAGGCAGCCTATGTTGAAAATAAATGGATTAATCAACAAACAAATAAACACTCTGAGCCCAGGCAAAATGGGGGAAGAGATTGTCATGGCATGAAAGTTTTATAGTTGTTGTTCTTTGTCTTCTCCCCTACCTGGAAATCACCCAAGGAGAAAGTACCCAGTGGCCAAGGAAGCTCCCACACAAAGCACACCATGACATGTTCAGAAATGGATCCCCATCCAGCGCATGGTGTAGTGCCCATTCACGCTGCAGCTGTGCAGCAACCCCAAAGGCAGATTTACAGCATTACTATGACAATTCCTTGCTTCCCTCTCACAGCTACATGACCTTTGGGAGAGATTGTAGCTGAAATCATAGTTGAGAAAAATTACTCTGTTAGGAGTATTGAGGCACACAGAAGCCTATTCCTTCCTCAAATTCTTCACTCTAACTTCTGCTTTTCACTTATTAAAATACTGCTCACATCTACAAATGCCAACTCTGAGGTTTCAGTACATATTATGTAAGAATACTACACTGTTACCAAAAAAGGAGAGCTGCCCACATTTCAGACACATTCGTGCAGATGCCCCATGTGTAGCCGTCAAGTGGAAACCACAGCATCCATAAAAATCTAATGGAGAAATATTTGCAAGGAAGATAAAATAGTTGATCACACCACCACCACAAAGCAGATGGAAATAGCAACAAATTACAGAGAGGAATAGATGCTGGCACAAGGAAGATTAAATTAAATGAAAAAGAAAATGTACTTAGATAGTACCTAGCCTGTTGTGCTACATACTCTACAATTATCCAGCAAGCAGTCTTTGGCTCTTAGGATTTTAGAGTACAGGTGTGATAAAGTTATAGCACCTCAGCAGTGGGAGCCATTTAGTTAGATTCACCATGCCAAGGACACTTGGATTTTAACATTTCCCAATTTTTCATTATTGCCTTTGCAGATTTAAGCTTGTACTAGCAGCAGAATTAAAGGTAGAATAAAATAAAAATAGCACAGGAATAAAATAAAAATAGCACAGGATACAAATACTAATAGTACCAAGCATATCCATAAGGTACACAGCACACTAGGTGTCTGCATTGCAAATCAACGTTGATATTCTCTACACACATGAAATTTAAGGCATTCAAGTTATGATCCAAAAGGAATACAAAAGCAGTCTCAAAGAACATTATTCCATTTTACGATTATTCTTTCTGAGTGTTGCCAACTGCCTGTGAAAATTTCCGTATGATCTCCTGAACAGAAAATGGGATTTGTCTGAAAAAATAAAAATAAAAATGCTGTGCATAAATACATTATGGTATTTAAAAAACCCCAAAATTAAAAGTCTGGGAGGAATTATTTTTAAAAAAAACCCCAAGAACTAAAGTATCAGTTTACTGCTAATTCACTGTGTGGCAAACTCCCACAAACACAAATAAACTCTGTGTCCTTTAGGTCAGGTAAATGAAAATGGTCTTTAAAACCTACTACCAATAAAAGGCATCTGTCAAAATTGCAATACAGAGGTGAAAAGCATTTGAAAGTTAAATCTGAAACCCCAGACTGAAACAACACTGTGCTTTAATTTAAACACATTACACTGCATGGTTATTATTAAGCTCTTCACTCACAGTGTAATTTAAGTGCCATTTTGATATTCTGTTTGAACAAAGAGGTGTCAAATTAAGGAAACTGGTGTCAAGTCCAGAAACTTTGTGAAAATGAAGCCCTATCTGTAATAGCACCCTATAGGGTTTCATTTCAACAGCAACGTTACATAATTTTAATGGTTCTGTAGCATTTGACTCATAGACCCCCACCTTTATGAAAAGGCTTCCACAGCATCCTCGTTCTGCTCAGCCATGAGTGCTGTTGACAGATTATATGCAATCAGTAGCTAATACTATAAAACAACTCATGCTGTCACTGGTCACGTGAAGCACATGGCTGCATGAGGTCTCTGCAGTGCTAGACTGAATCTGCTTGGTTACACCACAGCCCACATTTCCCTTAACAATGACTTTTGACATTCAAGGCCAGAGAGGACTACGACCCCTACAGTTCTCCTCAACCTGCTAATGCAGAGAAGGGGAAGAAGTTAGGCCAGCAGATGCCATCTACACAAGGAAGCAGCAGGCAGCGATGAACCAACTGCGTACCAGAAGGGATGATTTTTTGCTTGTTTTGGCTCGTTTTCAAGGGTATTGAAGCTAATATGTGCTTGCAGACCATGTCTGCTGGACAGTATCCCCCTAATCACTTTTAGCCTGTTGTCCATTTGGAACCCAAAAAGGACAGAGAGCATAAATAACTCAATTTCTGCAAGTTTCATGGAAGTGAGCAGCCTAGCAGTGGAGACAGACCCTACTAGCTTCCCCAGTGAAGGAAAGAATCCAAAATAGAAATCAGTTTCCATTATTTCCTTTGCCCATGAAACAAGCTATCTTTTCAGAATGATAAAGTTTGTTTAACTAGTATCTCCCTCAAGGACCACCAGAGAAAACTCTTCAGACTATTTCCTAGAAGTACAGGGACAGACAAGTTTTCTGACTTTTCAGGTCTTTTTTCAGAGGACACAGGTATGTCAGGAAAAGTTTCCTGATGTCAGTGTATGATCTGCACTGAAGTTGCAGGAGAAGAGTTAAGTAAGATGGTTTCTTATGTTCCCTTCTTCCTGCTAAATGGACAGATTGCATGTGTTATGCCAACAGTCTCAGCCGTCACATAACCTTCTAATCAAGTAATAAATTATTTACTACAGCTCTCTATTTGAAAGGAAGTCAATTAGTTAACTGGCCATCAATTAATACTCAGTAAGGAACAATATGAAGAGAGGAACTGTTCTGAACAGCACAGTTCTTGAAACAGTGTGCTTTTAATCCAGATATCTCTGGATTCAAGCCAGTATCTTGCTTTACTGAACGTCTATTTTAATACATAAGCAGTTACATTTGCTAGCAAGACATCCTGTTGACACCTATTCAATCCTGCCCCACCCATAATGCAATGTATTTGAGGGCATAAGGCTAAAGCTTTGTTTCCCAGAACAAAGCCTGAAGGGCAGCATCCCCTTGAGGACTTCGCAAACAAAGTTACCCTGGAGACAGTCTCTGAGGAACAGTGACAATTCTTCGCAGACATGATGATCTGCTGGGTTTGGTATTTTAATGGGGGTGGCTGGGTGTTGGGTTCTTCGCTCCTTGTTTGGGAACCGAGAAGGGAATGAAGGTGAGGGAGGGAAAAAGAAAGTTGATTATACTGTTTGTAAGTCATTTAAGGAACTTTATAATGAGAAAAGTCTTTCGCTCCCTCTGCTATACAATGGCACCATTTTACTGGCGTGAAGTAGACAGCTTTCACAGTTCATTGAGCTTCTTCACATGATTTTCTCCTAAACTTTGTTTTGAACTCTATAATCTAAGAAAAGCAGAACTTGATCAGCCTCTCCACTCAAAAACTGAGGAACTTGTAGTGTCTGCATACATGGTCTTCATTTTGCACAGCTTAACTGAAATGGTCAAGTCCAGTACCTCCTCTCTTAGCCTGCTGAGGTAAGGTGGGTCGCCCCAGGATACGCATTTCAGACAAGGAGCCGGACCAGGAGAGAAGAGCACACACATGAAGCCCTGGGATTTGCAACTCACCTGAGACATCACAGCAAACTCCAAGTCAAAATAGATTTTATTTTTTTTTATGTTGTCAAAGCCACATATTCAGCTTTGTAAACAAACATTCCCCCAGGCTTCCCCAGAAAAAATACCTTTGTTATAACTCTTCCCACAGCTCTAACTAGCATTACTGTTACCTTCCAGCTCTAGCTCTTTCCCCTGGAAGAACTAGCATTTCTATTACTTTGCAGGTAGAGTATCTGACTACTATACATCTTACATGTGTATTTGGCTTCACACATAATGCTGTAGTGTTTTAAGCATTATTACTGTATAACCACCAATGGATATATTTATAAAAACTAAGGAACATTTGGCAGCTCTGCAGTTACCACATCCATAAGACATTCAGATTGCCACATCCCAGTGTAAACCATCAAAAAATCACATGCTGCAGTGAAGTGTACTAAAATGGTCTTGGCACCTAAACTGGTTTGCAAGTCTAACTCTCACAGGTTTGTACGTCACAGCTCCCATTGACTTCAAAGTTCACCCTTTGTAATGCACTGCATTTTCATGAGAACTAGACAGACTGATCCGGTCTCCTTGTATAAACTTTTCTGTGCCTTAAGCTTGTCCTTCTTTAAGCTTCTCACTGTAATAGCATTCCAGAGTGATACTGGATATGCCAGCTCTTCTCGAAAATTAGTCTTGATTGCATTTTGCCAACTGGCTAACAAGGGAAAATTAAGTTCAACATGTCAGGACCCCCCCAAGAGCTGGAGGATTTCACATCTCTAATACATATTTACTATCCAAAAAGAAAGAGGCTGTATTGTGCAAGGGCTAGGGCCCCAAGAAACTTGGTTGTCACCAGATGTTCCATGGCTGAGAGTCTGCATAGCCTCAAGAAGTGAGGCTAATCAGTGCAGACCCTAAATAATTAAGTTACTATGCAAGAACTCCTGGCTGGTTAGAGGAGAAAGACCACAATTCAACACCCTAGTGAAAGAAAGGCAGGAAGAGCTCTGATATTATACAGGTGAATGGGGGACAGCCAGCATTACTAGGGCAAAGAGTGCACAGGACAAAACGTGAATCCACATAAAGCCAGGCATCAAAATAGAGCAGTCTCACCTTCTGGGGCCTGCTAGGAAGTTTTTGGCACCAGTGCTATATATCATGGTGTATAGCAAATAGTCTAAACCATTTGGGTTTCTACGAAACAGGATTCTCACCCCCATTTTTAATTCAGTTCCCCAAGGACACTAAACAGAACATACAGGTTCATCCACTTAGTGCCTCATCTCCTCCATCTTACTGTCTTCCATCCCTTTAATCTAAGGCTCCTGTGAATTCAGAAATGCGATCTGAAACAAGGATTGTAGCTGTCAGGATGCAAGGACGTGCTTGCGATGCCTGACAGCGATTGTTTTGTGTCCAGAGAGGTAGAAATGCTAAGGTCATGCCAAAATAGCTTCTCACAAATAAGAGCTCATCAGCTCCCAAAATTTACGTCCAGGCCTGTTTTGTCAGACACAAGCATAAAGGTGAGCAAGCACTTGTTTGGGTGGGGGTTTTTTGTGGGTTTTGTTTTGGGGGTTTTTTTTATGACTATCTGATACTGTAACACATGACTTTCAAGCACTTTTGTCAGTAGGGCTCAGAGACTCTAAGGTGTCTGCTGATGATACAAATTCATTACGTATTTGGCATCAGACCAAGAGGTCAAATTATTTTTTTTTCCAAACAAATTAAGGAAAACAACTAAACATTATTAGATTTCTTAGTCATCAGTCCCCCAGAGTGATACTTAATAGTAAGGTTTTTAATTGCATATGTCTATAAGATTACAAATTGTGATTACAGGCCGATTTCAAGTCATGTCAATGAAATGAAGACATGTTAAAAGTTCCTTGCACTATTCCAAGTTTAGATAGACCAGCTCTCTATTGGTCTATTTATATATACAGTGTGAACATTATATTTAAAGCACACACACACATGCCTATATATATATATATAAAAATAAATACACACACACACACAAAAATAAACTCAGTGATCTGGATTGTCCTACAACTATTAGAAGTAGGCATTCTTCCTTAAAACAGGCTACAAACTACATGCACATGGAAATGAGCAGCAATGCTGGCAAAATACTGTTTGAAGTGATAAACAAGACTTGTCCATGAATCTGTCTTGCAAAGGAGAGCCATGCCTCCACTGGAGCAATAAAGGGGATACCTGCTTGCAGGAATGCCTGTCAGCACCAGTGCCAAATGCTCCCCTCCAGCAGAGGAGCAGACGTATGAAGGGAACGGAGATGATGTATTTTGAGACATGTATGGCAAGCAGCAGCTGGCAAGGTTACTATCAGTCCCTGGCTTTGTGGAGCAGCACCCTGGTTTTCGTTGCCTGCAGAGACGCTGCCACGTGGGTTTGTTCATCTACACCTTGAACTGCAAATAAGCTAAGCTCCCAGCCCCATTCCAACTCTACACAACAAGCACAGCCAATCTAACTGCCTTGCTTACAAACTGCACATTTCCCCTTCCACCCTGCTAGAGAGAGGAGTATCACACAAGACTGACATACCAAAGCTAGTTTTCTTTTTGTCATCTGCTCTCTTGATACTAAATCAACCCTTACTACAGCCTCCAGTAATAGAAACAAAACACTGTGAATTAAAAATTGGAGAATTGGAGACAGATCTACAGCAACAAGAGCTGCAGAGGGAGAAAAAAAAAATCCTCATTTAAATCAGCAGCACTGATGACTGCTAAGTGTTTCTAGAAGAGCTTGAAGGGGAACAGTCTCCCAAGAGAATAAGGACTGAGCGCAAAGCTGCAGCACTTGGGGCAGGGGAGCAGCCCACAACCTGGTCAATTTACCACAAGCACTAAGATTTGAGAGAAGATTGTGCAAAGACCAGCCCAGGGTATGATCTCTTCCATGTTACACTCCAGCTTTCCCGAGAATAACCCCTCTGGGCTGAGCAGACCAGATTCAAAGTGTATTTACATGGAATCACCAACTTGCCCTGAGATGTGGATCAGATCCTAAACCTCAATATTAAAATGCCATTTATTTATGGCTCCATGTTCTGGAGATTTAAGAACAACTGACAATTTGACTAAGCTTCTAAAATCCATCCATCATCTCAGTTTCTACAGATTATAGCATAGGAGGCAGTGATGATACCCGAATTACCTATTTCTAGCCCTTACCTCTTTCTCTGCCCCCCCTAATGCAGAGACTGACCAGAGAGGATCTTTAGCATCTATGAATCTTACGTGAAACAAACTCACACCTCAGAATGTGTACCAAGTCACCCAACACTATCAGGCACTGCACAAAGTAGTCCAATAGGGCAAAGCACAAGGAAATATATAAAAGTATATGTTGCTCTGATTATGATTCCTTGAGTTTATGGTATGCATTCAATACTGCACCATAACTAAAAACCCACCAGCCCAGTCCTGTGCTCTCTGTGACGGGCAGATTGCAGCATCTGTGTGGTGTTGGCTAAAACCTTATTGAGCATCCCACAGCTTGGAGCAGATTCATGAGGGAACAAAGATGGTACTGCCAGGTACTAGAAGGGATATTCAGAGGGGCTGCCCAGTACCAAACAATTTCCTGGAATCAGGGAAATTCAAAGTGGGGAAAAGCTGTTGAACTCTCCGATACGCTTTTAATATCCTCTCTTCCCAGAGAGTCTTTCTCAGGTGAGTTGTTCACTGAGCAGCAGGAAATCTCTTCCAAATTCAAATAAAACCACATTACCAAACAACATAACCAATTCAAGAAATCATGATCACTAAAGGAATCAACTGAACAGCAGTGAATGTGCCATAGGGTAATAAACACGAGATGGCTCTAGGATTCATTTAACTGGGGAGTTGATAAAATGGATGTTAGAGATTTCTTCTAGGGTTTCAGCAGTTTCATTTGCAATAACGAGCTTCTGTTTGCTGTTCTTCCTGGGCAAAGGGTGCTCCTTCTACCAGAGTAAAACAGCAGATTTGCCCGGATCTTGTGGGAGCAGGTTAGCAGCAACTGAGGAGGCGGTACAAGAATGAAGGTGGCCATAATTCATTCCCTCACTCTCACTCTTTCCTCATTTTAGCTTAAAGTACTTCAACATGCCCAGCTTATATGGATGAGAGAACCAGGACCAGACAAACCTTAGAAGTAATTTTTTCTTTCTCTCCAACTCCAATGGTTTAAGCTTAGCTGAAGTTATTAGGAAAAGAAACAGGAGTGACATCCCATTTGTGGGTATATTCACATCCAGAAAAGAGGTATTACAGCTGCAGGGGAAGTATAGGCACGTAAAGCTTTTGTGCTTTCAAAACCTGGCTATGGCTCCCCACCTGCACTGCTGGAAAAGGTAGCTCTGCCCTAGCATTATGCATCTGTGCAGCTGTCTTCAGGTCCTTCACTTCTCCAAGTATTGGGAAAAAGATGCACAGTCTCATCCATCAAACCCCTTTAGGCAGCCCAGAACAGCAGGCTCTTTCCAACCCCTGGTAACTTCCTGTCATCTTCACCACATAAAAGCTTTATCTGGAACTTTAGCATTAACAAAGTATCAGGTAAGGATTAGCAATTACCCAAATAGATCTTCATTTTCCCATTCAGGTAATAATGCAATAGGTGAAAGCAAACAGGGAATGGATAGGCAATCTTCTCCTCTATTCACTGGGATGAGGAAAGAGAAGCTGCCCGCTCCTGCTCCTTTTTCTCTACTGCATCAGCCTCGTTCAACCTCAGCTTACCCCACACCGGTCCCTTTGGAGTGTCCTGCACATCCAGGAAGACAGGGGACAAGCTGTCTTCTCACGTGCAGAGATAGCTGCAGCTGTGAGAATATTTCTGGTGTTCCGCAGTACCTCTGGGTATTAGCTAAGGGACACTTGTAGCCGTATTAGTCAACTTTGACCCACTAGATTTTTAAGTCCTTGTTGCTTGGGATTATTAACTCCAAAATGATGTATAAAAAGATTCTTCTGATGTGTGTTTGGAAAAGTCAGGCAGCTTTTTGTTTGTTTATCTGGATTTTTTAAAAATATTTATATCTAAAGCCATACCACAGTAATCATACCACAGACACTTACTGCTTACATGGAAAATTATCATGGTTTTTCACTGGGCCACTATAATATTCCTAAAACCCAGGTATCCACCAAAAGAGAAACAGCCCTGGCCCCTTCAATATCCTCATCAGCCAGAAGTTGCTGTGAGTACAAGTAAAACTTATTCAGAGAGTAAGTATCATGGAAGAGCCCACTTTTAATAGCTATTGCTTATTTATTCTGCGCTTAGCTATGACAAGGACTAGTCAGGGACAGAGCTGGCTGACAGTGCTTGCTAGCCAGGGACTACTGCAGGACAGACATACCAGGATCAGTGTGGATGAATAAACTAAACATTCTCCTGAATCCGAAGAAAGACAGCCAGGCACTGCCCCACAGATCCTGTCATCTTAATGAACAATGTGCAAAGTACATAGGTGCTCTTCATTAATTTCTTTAAAAATAATTCATTGGGAATAGGGTTTTACCCTGGTAACCTTTACGCAACCTTAACTGCATGAGCTTTGCTCTTTGTTTGAATGAAAAAGAAGAATATTAGAGGTTTGTAGAAAGACAAAGAGAAATAAATATTGAGAAAGATTTTTAAGGCATTCATGGCCCTTTCGCTTTTCCTCTCTGGTACCACCCGAGCCACTTTCCAGGTTGGCTTATTTTTCCCAACACGCAGACGAGCAGGCATACCAGCTTGGTCCCTCTGGTGCTCCTCCACACTGCCGCAAACAACCCACCTTCTCTATTCACTCAGCACTCACTCATAAGGGTGTCTGATCTGTGCATTTGCATAGTCTGAACTGGAAAAAGATTAGATGGCTCAAGAGACTGGTTGCAAGCTAAGGTTTCCAGATCAAATCAAGACCAGGTCAGGAACAAATAAACCTAGTCATCCTACTTAGCAACTGCATGGCAGTTGATAGGAAATTAATAGTTAAAGTTAGGTCAGTTTTTCAGACAGCAGAGGTCTGCACCACAACACTTATTCATTACTTAATGTTAATGACTGCACAAATATAAATTTTCAGGATTCAACAAACCTCCTCATCTCCCAGAGCTACTTACTCCTCTTTGTGGCAAGATCTGTATTGTACTTTCCAATTCTCTTTTTTAAAAAGTAACTTTTCTTAAAGAAGTGCACTAACAAAAACATTTTTATAATCACAGTAAAATATAATGGGAATTAAATTGTGATACAATAATTCACACTTAGCTGCACAGAGGCCATTTGGCCTTCATCTTTGTGCCTGAATGTGCTGGGCGTGAATTACGATACTGTAATTCACATGCTGTCACGTCTTATGGCTTAATTGATGCTATCAAAAAAATCAGAGCACACAGAGGTGGTCACTAGAGATCAGAAACCAGTCTTGTCAGGAAACGGTTACAAACAAAACAAGCATTGGAGGTTATAGGCCTGCAGGGTAACACAACTCCCCCTCTCCTACTGCTGTGAGAGCAAGCACATTTTCTACTGCTGTAGCTCAGAAAGAAACCCACGTGCCCTGCCGCTGTATGTCATACGTGTTAAGAAGCCTATAGGAAAGGGTAACTTCAATGCATTAGTTTGGGCCCTAGTCACCAGCCGCCTTCTATAGTTCAAATCTTATAGCTCCAGCTTTATTGCAACTAGAGCTGTGCTGCTAGCTAAGTGTTGCATGTCCCCTGGAAAGGGTGCTTTGGTACTAATAGCAAGCAAAAATAGAACAAGATCTTGTTTCCCTCCATCACACAGGAAGATGCTATGAGCAGACACACTTGCCAAACACTGAAGGAAAAAAACATCATCAGAAAATCCCTTTAAAATACCCTTCCTTATTTAGTGTGGAATTTAGACATGAAAGAAGTGGGTCCGCGCACAGACCTCTGCACTGTTTAATGGCTTAAGCGAGAATTAAATGATGCATAGAGTCTTTGCAAGGTTGAATTTCACCCTCTATCAGCTTATAGATTGGTCAGTCATCAGATGGGGAACTTAATACTCCCGATTTTAGTACATTGCTGCTAATGAAAGCACTGTAGTACATACATACATAGAACAGCCACCCCCTTTTATCAGGAAAAGCCTTCCTCAATCCCTTGTTTCACTATGGAAAAGGTGGCATGGCTGCAGGTAATACAAACTACCAAGAATAGCAAATACTATAAATATTTCAAGGATGATTAATCTTTTAAAACAATGAAGTTAGGCAGAAGCCTGGAAGTCAACTTGGCTATTTCACAACTAATAAAACATGTCTCTTGTATTTCATTTTGACTACATAAAGAGTATTGTAGTAAAAGGCAATTATCCACCATTCACTAGCTAACATAACACTTGTACAAGTATAAAAGAAATACAGTATGTATGTATTTTAAGCAGTGACACTATTTCCACTGTATTAAAATAGTAGAGGCAAATGTTCAGCTCACATTAAACAGCACTCTGTCACCAAGGACCAGCTTGCTAGCATCATATATTCCCCCAAGAAAGATAATGCTGCTTGCTTTAACGGAATCATTGTCACCAGGCAACTACCAGTGCTGTTCAGTAATAAATATTTCCACTGTTCCCACAGAAACTGGCTTGGCATCTGGACCTGCTAATGCCTAGAGAGATCAGCTTGACCTTCAAGCGCCATCTTTTCACAAAGATGCAGCCTTCCCTCACCACGGTTGTCTCCCAGAAACATCGGGAAAATGACACAGAAGCATGGAGGGTCAGAACAGGACAGCAGACAAGGCTCTCTTCCTTGCAGCTGCAATGACTTGAAAGGACTTAAAATTTCATTTTCTACTCTGCAAATGATAAATTAGTTCAGCCTCATCTTGAACTAATTCTTATACGGAGAGACAAGATGGCATCTGTCCCTAAATGCAGGAAGGTCACTTTACAGCTCTGCCACAACTCTGCATAAATAAATTCTTGGAGGCGACTCGTTTTTTGGCAGTTCAGGTTAGGCCAGCAGCAACTGTAGTCCTGCCAGTTTGGTGCTGTCCAGTGTCAGTAAATAGGCCTGAAGCTTTATAACAATACCAGGCTCCAGGACTTGTCAGGCTTCGTCTGAGCTAGAATCTATTTTAAACTTAGCTGTATCTCCAAAGTTATTTAAGAAAGCTTTGTTGCACCTGCAACTTGCTCTAGGATCAGATGACTCCTGTCTAGCCTGTCTTAGCTGTAATAGCGAAACTTTCCTAATGTCAAATACCTATTGTTCATCTTGTAATTTTATCCAGGTTTTGGTTTTATTGCCTAACTTGTTCTTGCTTCAGTCTTTAGGCAAGTGTGTGGTTCTAGCCCAAAAAATCACATTGTATATGGAGAAAAGGATTAAGAAACCTAAGTAATCACAGCAATCACTAACACACACCATGGATCATCATGAGGGAACAGTCTGCAACCCATTAACAACTACAGGTTTAAAACATATAAAAAATACCCCCAAGCAGCTGCAAAACCAAGGAGGAACCAATCCCCACAACTGACACCACACTATGCCCAAGCAGGAACCAGGATGCTGACAGCTCACTCTCACAACACAACTGCAGGGCAAGAGCTTAGCATCAGAGGAAACAGGCAGATCGCCATGCCTGTTGATTTTACTGCATTTGTAATGATCTTCAACAGAAACTGGGCAATTTGGATTATTGCTTTAATCTGAGTAATAATAAATGGTTGTCCATTTTTTGATTAGACTGTTAAAGCATTAGAGTAACAACAACAAAATCATTCTTCGCTGCCTATCATGAAATTATGCATGCAATACAATCCTTAAAAAAATAATTTTCAAATAAATAATAACAAAACAATCTGACAGGATGATAAAGATCTTTGCATACAACAGGCCTTCAACTTTTTTCCAAAGCCTAGAATAAGTTACTTGTTTGGAAACATGCAAAATTTCACCCCACAGCAATCACTACGGTATCCTTCCTATCCTGCTTTTAACAGCGTGCAGTTCTGAATCCCTTCAGTTCTATTATTTTTGTCCAGCAGTCTGGAAGTTTTAAATCTCAACTCTCAACCCCAGATGAGCATGACAGCAATGTGACAGAGCAGGTGTACGTCTCTCCAGGCTTGAAAACTGAGCTGCTGCCTGTCATATCCGTCTCATTTAGGTTGAACTTTGACAGTGTTCATTTGTGGGTGCAGAGAAATCTGCTTTGTTTGGGGTCAAGGGGAGGAAGACTGAGGAAGATGAGAACAGTTGCTTATTCCAGAAAATGCTTCTGGGAAATCCACCTGCTACAAAGAGGATCTGTTTGCTCAGGTGTACATGGGGGAACACAAGCCAAGGAGCACTTTCCTGGGGTCCAGGCCTTCGGATGCTTTGGGAAAAGCTTCCAAACAGGGGCAAGAAGGACGCAGGGGTGTAAAAGCCCTGTCGATAGCAGAGCCCCTGCAAAGGATGACAAAGCCTTTGTTTTTTTGTTGTTGTTGATGGGGTTTTTTGTGGGGGGTTTTTTTTTTTTAATTCCCTCATATTGTTGCTTTCTATTTTGGCTAATTCTCTAATTTTGTATAACAGGTTTAGTTTTATCCAACAGATGGATTTACAGGCTTTGATGGAGCTTAGAAGAGGGGATAGCTTTCTGGGGGCTTCCACACTGGTCTAAGTTGTGTTGTCTATGCAAGCTGTAACCTACTTCTATTCAAGTGAAGAGTAACAGTAAAGAAAGCATCCACTACTCAAATTTGTTCATATCTCAAGTATTTCACATGGTTTCAGTTTTTTGTGAGCTATGATTCAGAGCAGTCCGAGCAAAACTAGACAGTACAATGCCTGTGCATTTAGGATACAGCAGATTAACGTCATCACCGAGAAACTGCAAGGATTCATGACTTTTTCCCCTTTCATTATTTCTAGAGCTTATCAACAAGATGACATTGTATCAGGGCAGTATCCTGGAAGTTTCCTTCTTGTCTTGCAGATCACTGAAGTCATACACCCTTTGACTCCACACCTGTCATCACAACCCAAGACACACAATATATTCTAAGAAATGAGATAGCTAAAAAAAAAAAAAAGCCCCCTCATAAAACCCCAAAACAACAAAACAAAACAAAACCAACAAATTTATGCAATCACTGGCCTAAGAAATCTGTCTATAATGTACCTACAACTACAGATGAAAAGACCGGAAACTCAAAAAGCGAATGCGATGCAGTGAGGTCAGTCTGTACAACTAGTTTGTATCAACTCCAGCAATCACTACATGACAGGAGTCATTCCAGCCCGTGAAACACAAACTCAAATGCTTGAGTCCTGTTAAACATAAAATATGAAAGCTTTCTGCATGCACTGAAAGAGAATTATTAAAGGGGGAGGGAGGCGGGCGGGGGAAGCAGTGCTTAACCAGACTATTTTTATGTGCAAGGTGAGGCTGTGGCATGTGTTTAAACACACATATACTGTTTTCAGGCTAGCAGGAACCTCTGCATTGATACTGGCTTGACATTCATTTTAGGCACTTGCAGGGAGAAGGGCAGCAAGGGATAGCACCTGAAAGCCATCAGAAAATCGGTCTCTGATTTCAAAGCCTTGGAAGTTCCATTAGACTATTTATTCTGACCTTTGATACAACTCCGATTTTTATGCACATGTCATTCAGTCCCCATGGGAGACTGGATGGGTTTGACTGCCCAGTGCTAGCTGACACCAAACATACTTATCGAACATCACATCACACAGCTAAATTGCAGTCTTCCCCCTTCGTTTAGTATCAGGAACGTACCATCCTTGAACAACTAGACAGACGCTCAGTACCTGCTTCCCCCAAGTTTTGAAGTGGTAGCTGCATCCTGGCCAATCTTAAAGATCAAAATGAGGAGAATCAAACCAAGTCCTTTGGCTCAGACCAAAGGTCTTCACTTTCCATCATTCAAAGGTGGCTATGAGCCTCTACCATACTTACACTAGCAATTAATTTATAGGGATCTGATAATACATGTGTGTTGGTTAAATCTGTGGTTGTTAGATTTACCACCACTGACTGCTACAAAAACCATAGCAGCCACCCTGTACGTTTACTCTGTTGGAGAACATAAAGGGTAGAAATATTTCCAGGCACCTAGTTTCTCCATCTCTGGTGTTTGCTCATCTGTAGCATAATACAACTCCTTAGATACTTCTGACATTTTCATTTACTGTGACTATCATGCAGTATTTTCCAGCTACAGTGGCACTGTGAATTTAAAACAGAACTGCCAGGGGCATATTTAAATTGTTAATTGCTTTAACTGTTAATATTGTTTAATTATAAAGATTTAAAAAACATTTACCATTTAAATTTCCTGCAGAAGAATGGAGAGCACCTTTCCTAATAGCTCTTTCATTCCACCCCAGTTGGTTGGCTCAGTTTATATATTCGTTCTAATTTTCAAGTCAGCAAGGAGTTTTGCCTGAAGAACGATAGTACAGATAACCTTTGTGCCCAAAGGTGTTATAACTGATACGAGCAGACAGATTGTGCTCTACAGATACGTTCAGCCAATTACACGTATTTCATTTTTTAACCTTCTTCACTGTAAAATTTTGCTGTAGTGTCTTAGCATATACACAGTGCATGTAAAGCACAAAAAGTCTGATGAATATTTTAAAAGCAGGGGCCCATAGCCTACATACCGGGAGTCATGTCATTTACAAACATGCTCCCACTGACCTGTAATTAAAATGAGATCCTTAGTGGAGCTCATCTTCCATTTAGGCATCAGGAAAATCAGGGACAGATTTTCCAAAGCTCTGCTCTGAGCATTTAGAAACCATCACTGCAAATAGGAGCTCCTGAACCCTTCAGCACTTATGAAACCTGGCAACTTACTTCTGGGGCCTACATTTGGGTTTCTCATACCAAAAAAAACCCCAAAAACCAACAACCAACAACTAACCAGAGGCCTCAAAGTCTTATTCCAAGGAATTAAATGTGTCAGATTTCACTTAACATTTTCCTGGCTAACAAAAAGACCAAATTTTTCTGCTAGAGCTCATACATTGCCGCAGCACAGCAGCTGTGCCTGACGCTATTAGCTCAGTTCTCAGATGCCGGCTAGCTCTGCAGCATGGTGCTACACTTAATGACTCCACGTTGCTGGGTGGGTTACAGAGCGTGCCAGGCAAAGGCAGCTATGCTAGTTTTGGTTCGTCTTTGCTCAGGGTCACTGAGATTATGGAGCCTCCATCTTTCAGCAAAGGACAGAAACATCCACTGCAATGCTTGAAATCACAATCTAACATGATGGTGAGTAAGAATCCCACCCTGGAGCTGTGGCTAAAGGGGGACCTGCAGCCCCTTACTGAGCAGTATTCACAGAAGGCAAAATCCTTTCCATGCAGAGGCCAGGAGAGCCAACCCAGTGACGCAAGGACAACAGAATAGGTTTGGCCATGAGAAAGAAAGTCTGCCTTAACGTAGCAGCTAAACTCGATAACAGAAACTTTTGTGTGACCAGAGTTCTTTGTTTCAGGACTTAACTAATCATAAAGTAGCCTGGGAATTCAAAGAGCTGGGGTGGAAGTGGGGAGAGAAATCAATATCCTGGAAAAAAAACACAGCATTAGGTAAAAGATGTAGGCAAAATTCTTGCTATTTTATTCTCTCTTTCTTTCCCACAGGCAAATTTACACCATCTCTCACTCACCATGGGCTAACGGTGTTAAGAGCATTGTGAAGAACAGCAGCTGTGATGACCACATGACTGTGAAGAAGGGCTTGAAAGTATCCCAGCAAACGAGGGTTCAAACAAAACAAGGTGAGCGTCCTCCTGTACTTGCTTCCAACACTTCAACTGTTGGCCTTCAATTCACATCCGAAAAGGGGGAAAAAAACAATCAAAAATAATAATAATAATAAAAAAAAATCCCACTGCCAGTATCCAGAGTCTGAGACCTACAAATGAAAAAGGAAAAAAAATGCAGTTAGTAAAACAATGATAGAAGTTTTCAATCAAGCGTTGCTGTGTTTCTTTGCTGCCAACAGCTGTAAAGGCAAATGTATCTCCCCCCACCTTCGGCCCTTCAGAAGTATGCACATTCCTACAATCAATAGGAATTAAAACTTGTCCCTGCGCAGAGAGCCAGTTTGTGCATCACTAATGCTCTGCTTCCTCTCTCAAAACAGGGCTTAAGACAGCAGTTTTGAACAATGATGCCCACAGGTCCAGAGAGTCCATAGGCTTGAAAGTTGACTAGAAAAAACAAGTCCATATGTATTGCATTGTATCCTACGTACATGGGACTTCTAAAACAGGCAGCAACTCTCCTGAAAATGTTTGGGTGTCTATAAATCACAAGCCAACAGAAACTCCAGAGCTGAAATAGGTTTAACTGGTGCCTAGGCTTTGTACTGATCTCTTAAATAGAAATAAGTTTCCAGTTCAGCCACTTTTCCACCCAAAACCCTCAAATACAGGGAGCAAAGAGTAAATGCAAGCTCCTGAAAGAGCAGACTTGCCAGCATGCTGGCAAGTCAACAAACTGCTGACGAGAGGTCATTTCATCACTTGGTCTAGGCCATAGAGAGCAAGCATGGGAAGCATGGTGCTTTAGGAGAAAATGCAACTCAGAGTTGTGACAGAGCTGCACTCCCTGGTCTACCTCCCCATTCTCTTCAAACAGAAACCTGTTTTCAATATATGTAAACACATCCACACCAGCTCGACTGGTCCCAGTGTAGGGGATAAGATATCCAGACAAAAATCCCGCTTTTTCTTTAACATCCTGCACAGTATGTAAGGCAGGTGGACACACTGGCTAAAAATTATCTATGCAAACATCTGCTACATGTCCTGAATGACTTGGACAGAATCTGAGCCCAGTGCTTCCCCAGGTAGCTGTAGCTGGGCATTGTAGTCTTCTTTTCTGCTAAGACCTTTCACCCCCTTTTGCATTTCTTCCATGCCTCCACTGTTGAGGCTGACACCAAGATACCAGGCAGTGGGATCAGTAATATGGTTTGGGAGTATGTCTGCCAATGATATGTCTAAAAGCCTCTTTATCCCCCGTTTGAGGTCTCCTATATGGCTTTTAATCATTGAATCTGGACCAGACTTTGAACCCAAGTAGAGCCTAAAAGTCACCTGTACCCTATAGCTACTTTCCATGGTGACTGCCAGTGACCCAGCCACTCATTCCTAGTCAATCTCCACAGTTATTCATTGTGGGATTAAAAATAATGGTCTCATCCATCCCACACACTTACAGGAAAGCATGGGGAAATCTGAATCCGTGATTAAATAGAAACATTTGCTCATTTAATTGGAGAAAGTATTCCAGCTTCCCACCATTTTAATCTTTCAAGAAGGGGTTAGATGGCCACAGTGACTCAACCTTGGCAGGAAAAAACTATACAGAGTTAAACCATGGCATCAGTTTGAGACCTAGCTCCCTGCTGACTTTCAAATGATGATAAAATATGAGGAATTGAAAAGTACTTTGCATATCTGTTTTGAACTCCCTTGACTCAGCAGCCTTCACAGCACTGGTCTAATTAAAAATCTCTCCAAAAATCTCTGATCAACAGAAGTTATTCTTCTCCGAGCAAAGAAGCTGTTTTTGCCAACTTTTGTTCTTAGGCAAAACCCAGTTTGAGCCAAAAAAGCTATACGAAAAACTGTGCTGCATGCCATTGTGATGTGGGTATATTTCTGAAACTCCGGCATGACAAAGTGGCTTTTGTTTTGCCTCCTGTCTTTGCTGATCAACTAAATCAAACCCCACATTGTTCAGAACCAAAGTCTATAAGGAAGCTGCATTTTTTTCTGATAAATATATCTGCTTGCACTGCCAAGATTTTATTCTCCCACTCTACTCTCCTCCCCAGTCTATCCCTGCAATTTGTTCTCTCAAATGTAGCATTAAGTTTCCAAAGCTTTTCCTCAGCTCTGTAACTGGGGTGACTAAAAGGCCCAAGGTCAATATGCAGTCAAGTGGCTTCTTTATAGACATCCTAGAAATTAAAACTTTGCTCAAGCTAATAAGACTAATAAGAATGGTCACTGATAATATTTAAAGCCCATTTTCCAAAGGGGGACAAGATTCAAGAATATTTTAAATCATATATTCTAAACAGCGATCAAGTTTTCCACTTATATTTTAGGAGGCTACCAGTACACATCAAACTACACCACTGGCCATTATTTATGCATGCTTTTTCTACAGCATCCTCTGTAAAGTTTTAAAAGTGAGAAGCTTTTTGTGCTACAAAATTCGAAAAGGTATACAGAGATGGGGGAAAGCTGTTCAAGCTCAGGCACACTACCTTGAAGCCAAAGCTCAGCCAGGCAGTGAAGAAGTGGAGGTTTGTTTTCTGATTTTTATTTGTTTAAGCTGAATCAAGTTCTGGATAATCTAAATCTGTTAGAAAGAGATAACATTATGGTGCAGTTATGGTGCAGTAAAAGGTTTTTAGGTGTAAACTCAAGAAGTCACAAATTAATTATGCTACCTACCCCAGAGAAGGGATAATTGTCAACAAAATATTTACACAGTGGCCTTTATTTTTTTTTTTAATCTGTCTATATATTCCTGCAGGATAGGATTTTTTATATGGTCTCATGGGCTGGGGCTGAATGATCAAAAGGATTCAACTGCCTTCTGCAGAGTCCAAACAATGATTTTGGGAACTAATGTCTTACAACGACCAGAACTACAAATAAACATTTTATTCTACTGGAAAGAGCATTATCCAGTCACAAAGCTCCTGTGCAAAACAGAGACAACAGGAGTAGCTCAGCATTATGCACCATTTACTCTGGTCATAAATCTGGCCCAATATTCCCAGCCCTACTTTCCTCCCTGCCAGAGTAGAACAAGCCAGAGACACAGCCTGTCAGGTTGTGTCTGCACACACCCTGGCTGGCACAACCTTGCCCTTAAGCCTGCTCCTACAAAGACTTCAACCCATAGGCTTAAGGTCATGCACCAATCTTAACAAATCCACAATGGGTTTGGAGAAATGCCAAAGTTGTTAAACAACACAGGGCACTGCTATATTAATGAAAGACCCTGTAATGCTACAAAATTCTGTGTGGTTTTGTATTTCATGTAATCAAATAATCATAGTGTGTTTGTGAACTGGGTATCTGCTGGGGAACAACTAGATAGGAAATGGGTGGAGCAACTCTTTTTCTTAATGGTCACACAGTGTCTCTCAAGCAGCATTACGAGATGCAGAAAGAGGCCTGCAAAACAAAATTCACTTAATCTTTGGATTATCTCCAGGTATAGTACAGCCAAAAAGAGAAACTAAAGCACATATCTGTGAACTGTTCAGTGCAGAGTGTTACATTTATTGATGCAAGAGGGGGATACACCATCACAGTGAAAAATTTAAGGGCTATGTTTGACCTAAGGGGTTTGTACTTGAACCACAAAGATGATGCAGCCTGCGCTGATTTAAAAGAAAGTTCTTCTGCTCACTGACCTTTCTGCCCATAGGGCTGCCCCTGACACCCACATGGTCTGATCTGCTGCCAAGCATCACCCAAACCTAATTTGCATGCTGGCAGTTCCCAAAAATCCAACTCAAAGTGGTACTGACAGAATAGGAGAAAGCCAAAGGAAACTAAGGCCTCGTGGTGTAGGGATGAGCAGTGAGGTATTCGTCAAGGCGTTGTTCATAAAAGAGCATTATAGATACACTGACAAACTCAACATCTACACAAGTCTGTTCTTCAGCAGCTGATGTCAAGCAGCACATGGAGCATTTTCTGAGCTCATCTGTCGATGGTCTACAGGGAGGGTGAAAAAGAAACCACTTCATCTAGTGAGTGCACAGATAAGCTGAATTCAAAGTAGAATGTAGAGCAGCACAAGCCAAACTTGTCAAAAATCCACTTAATTGCTGCCTTCCTCCAAACATGAGCATTTGCACCTGCACAAAGCTGGACACTACTCTTCTCACATGGCAAAACCTGCCTGCCTTCCTCAGGTATTTAGCATTTTCTAGACAGGTGGGGTACAGCCACAGGAGAGGCAAGAGTGTTTTACAAGGGAGCTCATTAGCAAAAGCCAGATAGAAATGCTCTGTTTTTCTTATCTAGTTTTACTTGAAGTAATTTTCTCCCCACCCTTGAAAACATGCATAGTAAAACTAGTTTAGACAAATCAGTGATGCAAGGATTACTTTGTATTTCGTAATAGAAAAGATTCCTGCACTTATCTTCTCCTTTGGCAGAAGCTGCTTACTAAGTAGAAAATAAACGTGATGTTTCAAACAAATATTGATTAAATCCACTGTTTACACGGGGAAAAGTTTGGAAGTAATTAAACTCCTTGAAGCTGATGGGCCAAGCTGGAACCACGGATTTAATTCCCCATTCTCAGTATCTGCTACTTGAGACAATTTATTCCAGACAACATTTTCAGAATTTCACTACGAAGAGAGGGAAAAGAAATAAGCCCAGCAAGGAAAAAGATAATATGCAAGCTCTGCAAAAGTAAGTTAACTGCAATTTAATGTTAGAAAATTTCCTTTAAGTTAAAGAATGACCTGTATTGCTACTCCCATTATGAATGGCTAAACAAAAGAATTGCTGCAATACATTTGGTATGAGTTGTCTGCAAGACACATTTTTTGTTAATTTTTTGCAAAATTGCTAAAAAGAAAAGTTTTGACCCTCCCACCTCTTTCCACTTTTACCCTATTTCAAATCCTTTTCCCTGTCAGGTATTCAGGATGTGGCTCCACAGTCACTTTGCAATGGCAGCAACACAACCTGCCATATAAAAGGTCACGCAGACATTACTGACGGTATAACGCAGGGGGAGCAGGGTGGGAGCAGGCTGCACTCCTGGTATTTCAAAGGAACTACATGCACTTTTACTCCTAGCCACTCGCTGAGGTTACCACAACAGTGACATGGTTATTTATGGGCAGATTTTCCCCTGAGTTTTACATGAATTGTCTGTAAACTTTTGTCTGTGTCTGCATTTAGCCCAGAAGATGGTTCATCCTATACTGCAAATGCTCATAAGGTCAGAGTTCTCACAAAGTTCAGGAAAACACACTTTTGTTTCTCAAAATATCAAGTGGCAGCCATGGCTTTTGGCTCTTTATTTCAGGTTTTAAGTTTGCTAGATGTGATGCACTGTGAGAGACCCAGTGAGCCTTCTTAGGTTGAGTGGACTCACCAAGTTGTGGTTCAACCTGTTCACACCTATGTTCTCTTTCTGGACCGCAGACCCTACTCCCATTCTCTCTCACCTCTCTGCTGGGGCTGTGAACTCAGAAGGAACTCCTCAACCCTATCACCCTATATGCACAAAACTACAAGGTATTAATTTCCCAGTCCCTATTTCCAAGCAAGGTTTAAAACGAGCACTTGCGCCTCTGCCCCTAATTGCACATTCCTTTATATTAACATTCATTTCATTCATATTGTTTGAAAACCCAAGATCATTCTGCCCTTTACTCCTCCTTTGTATCTTATGTAGCACTCTGAGAAGTAATTTTAAAACCTTAAAAAGCAAGCAACAATGGCAACAAGGTATGTAATAAGTTTGCATTCACTCCAGATTCTCAGGTATCACTGCAGTGCTAGTTATGGTCCCCTGATAGGAGCAGCCAAGGCAGCAAGGAACCACTGTCAACTCAAACCAAGCCTTATCAACCACCTGTTTAGGCTATAATTCAAAGTGACAAAGAACTCTTTAAACGTACTATGGGATTTGCTGCAAAATAACTCTCAAGTGTTAACTGAGTTAATTCATTTTAGATTAATCAAGCCTTTGATAAGAGCACACCTGAATACAGACCAGCTGAATATAGTAGCTTTTTTTTTCCTGTGTAGGTGAAATGAAGGCTTTTGTGCTTTTCCAAAGGTCAAAAGGGGAACTTAAGCTATCAGCTGCTCGTTGGCTTTCCCATTCAATCCAGGATCAAAGCAATTTCAGCAGAAAATGATAACAAAACTAAAAGTGAAGCTACACACAGATTTTTTGACTTCACATGGGAGGATGGTGGGGAAGGAAGAGAAAGAAAAGGAAGACTCTTGGAAATATCATCCAGAAGCTTAGAAAGATTGTACCAAATTTTATGCATGAATATCAGGCTACTGAATGCTCCAGCCTTTCTTTAAGCACCTGCTGGTTATCCTCGGCAACACACTTCATTAGAAATTTAAAAGACGAAGATACATCATTCACAAGGTCCCTGCATTGACAGAGCTTTAAACTAGGCTTGAAGGGGGAGGGGGATAATAGCAGGCTTGCCTGCGACAAGCTGTGGGACAACACTCCAAGGTTAGAGGGACGAGGTGCCAGCGAGGGCCCTCAGCCTGTTGCTCAGAGACATGCTGGATACACTGCTGCACAGCTGAACTCTTACGGAGATGAGCCAGGGGCTCCTGAGGTAACAGGAACCAACAAGGAAACACCGGTGAAAAACCCCAAAGGAATTCCAGCCACTCCAGCCAGTCAGTCAGCTTCATTAGGGGCCCAGTTTAGATGCCTCTATGCCAACACATGTAGCATGGGAATAAACAAGAGGAGCTGGAGACATGTGCACACCTGCAAGGCTATTGGCATCACAGAGACATGGTGGGTGGCTCCTATGACTGGAGTGTTGGAATGGAAGGACGCAGGGGTTTTAGGAAGAAGGACAGGGAGGGGAGACAAGGAAGGACTGGCCCTCTATGTCAACGACCAGCTGGAGTGCATGGAGCTCTGCCTGGGGATGGATGAGGAGCTGACCGAGAGCTTATGGGTCAGGATTAAAGGGAGGGCTGGGGCAGGGGACACTACAGTGGGGGTCTGCTACAAGCCACCCAACCAGGGAGACTAAGCGGATGAGACCATTTTTAAACAGATAGGAGCAGCCTCACATTCACAAGATCTGGTCCTCATGGGGGACTTCAACAACCCCAATATCTGTTAGAGGGGCAACACAGCAGGACATTAGCAGTCCAGGAGGTTCCTGGAATGTATTGGTGATAACTTCCTTCTCCAAGTGATAGAAGAACCAATGAGGAGAGGTGCCATACTCGCCCTTGTTCTCACCAACAAGGACGGGCTGCTGGGGAATGTGAAGCTCAAGGACAGCCTTGGCAGCAGTGACCATGAAACGGTGGAATTCAGGATCCTCAGGGCAGAGAGGAGGTCGCACAGCAAGCTCATTACCCTGGACTTCAGGAGAACAGACTTTGGCCTCTTCAGGGACCTGCTTGGTAGAGTACCATGGGACAAAGCCCTGGAGGGAAGAGGGGCCCAGGAAAGCTGGTTAGTATTTAAGGATCACCTCCTCCAAGCTCAGGAGCGATGCATCCCAACAAAGAGGAAGTCAAGCAAAAATGCCCGGAAGCCTGCATGGGGGATGTGTTGGTTTTGCGTGGCAAGGTTTTGGTAGCGGGGGGGCTACAGGGGTGGCTTCTGTGAGAAGCTGCTAGAAGCTTCCCCTGTGTCTGACAGAGCCAATGCCAGCCGGCTCCAAGACGGACCCGCCGCTGGCCAAGGCCAAGCCAATCAGCGCCTCTGTGATAACATATTTAAGAAAGAGAAAAAAACCAGTTAGAGAGTGCTTTTGCAGCCAGAGAGAGGAGGGAGAAGATGTAAGAACATCTGCAGACACCAAGGTCAGTGAAGAAGGAGGGGGAGGAGGTGCTCCAGGCGCCGGAGCAAGATTCCCCTGCAGCCCGTGGTGAAGACCATGGTGAAGCAGGCTGTCCCCCTGCAGCCCATGGAGGGAGGATGAGGGGGTGTAGAGATTCCACCTGCAGCCCGTGGAGGACCCCACGCCGGAGCAGGTGGAGACACCTGAAGGAGGCTGTGGCCCCGTGGGAAGCCCGCGCTGGAGCAAGCTCCTGGCAGGACCTGTGGATCCGTGGAGAGAGGAGCCCACGCCAGAGCAGGTTTGCTGACAGGACTTGTGACCCCGTGGGGGACCCACGCTGGAGCAGTTTGCTCCTGAAGGTCTGCACCCCGTGGAGGAGACTCATGTTGGAGAAGTTCGTGAAGGACTGTCTCCCGTGAGAGGGACCCCACGCTGGAGCGGGGGAACAATGAGTCCTCCCCCTGAGGATGAAGAAGCGGCAGAAACACCGCGTGAGGAACTGACCGTAACCCCCACTCCCCGTCCCCCTGTGCCGCTGGGGGGGGCGGAGGTTGAAGCCGGGAGTGAAGTTGAGCCTGGGAAGATGGGAGGGGTGGGGGGAGGTGTTTTAAGATTTTGGTTTTATTTCTCATTCCTCTGCTCTGTTTTGCTTAGTAATAAATAAGATGAATTCCCTCTCTAAGTTCGGTCTGGTTTGCTCGTGATGATAATTAGAGAATGATCTCTCCCTGTCCTTATCTCGACCTGTAAGTTTTACCTTTTCTCCCCTGTCTAATGAAAGAGGGGAGTGATAGAGCGGCTCTGGTGGGCACCTGGCCCTCAGCCAGGGTCAACCCACCACAGGGGAACAGGTAGCTCCTGGGCAAAGTCAAACACAAAAAGGAAGCCTAAGAGGGTGGAAGCAAGGGCAGGTAGCCTGGGAGGTATATAGAGAAACTGTCCGAGCAGCCAGGGATCAGATTAGGAAAGCCAAAGCCCTGATGGAATTAAATCTGGCCAGGAACGTCACGGGCAACAGGAATAGCTTCTATAGGTGTGACAGCAATAAAAGGAAGACAAGGGAAAATGTGGTCCCTCTCTGGAAGGAAACAGAAGACCTGGTTACCCAGGATATGGAGAAGGCTGAGGTACTCAGCGACTTTCACCTCAGTCTTCACTGGCAAGGGCTCTAGCCACACTGCCCAATTCACAGAAGGCAAAGGCAGGGACTGGGAGAATGAGGAACCACCACCTGTAGGAGTAAGTCAGGTTTGAGACCATCTAAGGAACCTGAGTGTGCACACGTCCATGGGACCTGATGAGTTGCACCCGCGGGTCTTGAGGGAACTGGCGGATGAAGTGGCCAGGCCACTCTCCATCATATTTGAGAAGTCCTGGCAGTCCGGCGAAGTTCCCACCGACTGGAAAAGGGGGAACATAACCTCCATTTTTAAAAAGGGAGAAAAGGAAGACCCAGGGAACTACAGGCCAGTCAGTGTCACCTCTGTGCCCAGCAAGATCATGGAGGAGATCCTCCTGGAAACTATGCTAAGGCACAAGGAAAATAAGGAGGTGACTGGTGACAGCCAACACAGCTTCACTAAGGGCAAATTGCGCCTAGCAAATTTGGTAGTCTTCTATGACGGGGTTATAGCACTGGTGGATAAGGGAAGGGCAACTGATGTCATCTACCTGGACTTGTGCAAAGCATTTGAGACTGTCCCACACAACATCCTTGTCTCTAAATTGAAGAGACATCGATTTGATGGATGGACCACTCAGTGGATAAGGAATTGGCTGGATGGTCGCACTCAAAGAGTTGTAGTCAATGGCTCGATGTCCAAGTGGAGAACAGTGACGAGTGGTGTTCCTCAGGGGTGTTCCCTCAGTATTGGGACCGGTGCTGTTCAACATCTTTGTTGATGACATAGACAGTGGGATCAAGTGCACCCTCAGCAAGTTTGCCAACAACACCAAGCTGTGTAGTGTGGTCGACAAGCTGGACGGAAGGGATGCCATCCAGAGGGACCGTGACAGGCTTGAGAGGTGGGCCCATGTGAACCGCATGAAGTTCAACAAGGCCAAGTGCAAGGCCCTGCACAAGGGTTGGAGCAATCCCAAGCACAACTACAGGCTGGGTGGAAAATGGATTGAGAGCAGCTCTGAGGAGGAGGACTCGTTGGGAGACGAGAAGCTGAACATGACCCGGCAATGTGCGCTTGCAGCCCAGAAAGCCAACCATATCCTGGGCTGCATCAAAAGAAGCATGACCAGCACATCAAGGGAGGTGATTCTGTCCCTCTACTCCACTCTCATGAGACTCCATCTGGAGTACTGTGTTCAGCTCTGGAGCCCCCAACATAAGAAAGACATGGAGCTGTTGGAGAGAGTCCAGAGGAGGGCCATAAAGATGACCAGAGGGGTGGAGCACCTCTCCTATGAAGACAGGCTGAGAGAGTTGGGGTTGTTCAGCCTGGAGAAGAGAAGGCTCCAGGGAGACCTTATAGCAGCCTTCCAGTACCTAAAGGAGGCCCACAGGAAAGCTGGAGAGGGACGTATTACAAGGGCTTGTAGTGATAGGACAAGGGGTAATGGTTTAAAACTGAAGGAGGGTAGGTTTAGATTAAGTATCAGGAAGAAATTCTTTCCTGTGAGGGTGGTGAAGCACTGGAACAGGTTGCCCAGAGAGGCTGTGGAGGCCCCATCCCTGGAAGTGTTCAAAGCCCGGCTGGATGGGGCTTTGGGCAACTTGGTCTAGTGGAGGGTGTCCCTGCCCACGGCAGAGGGATTGGAACTAGATGATCTTTAAGGTCCCTTCCAACCCAAACCACTCTATGATTCTATGTATGCAAATATATGATAACACATGCAAAATTTCAAAAGGTGCACAGTATCATCTGAGGATGTGGTAAAATATGCAAATGTTTGTATTGCATTACCACCCTCAGATCAGCAGGCTTTCTGAAAACTGATTAGGAAAAACTTGGTACTCTCATTGGTTAAGCACCACCCGATAAGGCAGCTCGCAGCTGGCAAGAAGCAAGTCAGCCCCTCCACCGCTCCAAACCCCATCAGGAGGAAAAACCCTACAGTTCTTGGGAAAAGCTATGCAGCTTTTCACACAAGCTACACAGTACCATAAACTTCTGACCACCTGAAAGAATCCTATTTCATCATCATATATAGCAATTATTACAACAATGTTCTGCAAACTTTTGGGGAAGTATTAAGATCCTTCTCAAAAATGTATTATACCTACACAATATGCCATCTTTGTCAAACATTTTAATTTGTACCACATCTTTATAAAGGGAAAATAATACATAGGCAAGCACTCCTCACAGTATTGACAACAGTTATGCGTTCATTGCAAAACTCAGTATGTGGCAGCTCCTTGCAATAATGAAAATTTCAGCTTTCTTTTCAAGTAAATTTCTCCTTACAGAGAGAAGCTGAAAAACAGGACCCAAATGCAGCTCAAAGGCTTAGTAAACCGGTGGTAAATAAACATAACTCAACACATTTGATTTTAAATTCACATGACTTTTAATCAAATCTCGTAATTTTTTCTGTGAATGATTCATGATGTTGAAAGCCTGGGTTTGACAATACTGTCATAATGCTTATTTGCATTCCACAGAGCCTTTGGTAATTCTTCTATGACAAATAAAGCACGTGTGGTGCGTGCATTGAAAATAGAGACAAGCTTATCACCAGGGTCAGCATATTTTTAACTTCCTTTTGCTACCATTAGCAGAGCTTGTATTTTAAGTCATCACCTCTCCTATACATACCAGCCTCATTTATTCAAGTGTCTTACCATGGCTGTAATTGTGATGCCACCAATTCTGCATTGGGTCTTTCTTTAACCTGAGGAAGTGACAGCCTCCAAGGCAAAGATTAGCCAAAGGAAATGAGAGAAAATTAGAAGAGAGTCCAAATAGCGCATCTATAAGTGAAATGTGATATCAGGACCAGAGGAAGAATACTACTAAATGCCTCTGCATGCAGCCTTTAAAATAATTTTCAATATTCATTTATCCACCCTATCTCTCCCTTCCCACTCTCTCTGTCTCCATCATACCACCTCTGATTTTCTTCTTTTCCTTCTCCTGGCAGGAAAGGACCTCTTTAACTTCCATTGCCCAAAATTGTCCAGCAGCTGTAGATACAGAGGGAGCAAAGAGTTCAGTGCCATTTGCCATCACAGTCAAGACCAGGTTTTGGAGGTGGGTTTTCTTCCTGGAGTGTGTAGAGGAATGCAAATGGGAGATATTTCTCTTTTGCATGCAGCTTATCAGGAAGGCAGCTCAAAGCTCATATGGGTGGGCTCCATCTCCCTGTACATCAGCCAGGAACAGGAGGATGGTACACAGGCTTTCAGAGCTGTTTGCTCCCCTAAAGTGGCATATGCCATAGAAGAATCTTACTTGCAAAGATGATGGTTAACCCTTTTTTGTGAGCCCTGCAGTTCAGAAAAGGGGGAAAGGGACTGCCTTATGTCCACCTCTTGGCACACTCCTTCACAGCCCAGTTGGGCCCACCGTTCTTTGCATACGAAGGTTAAACAGCAAAGTTAAAAAGACATCAACAGCTACAGAGAATTAAGCACTGCTAAGCTGAAGCAGAAAGCCTGTCCTCTATGATGGCTTGTTTCACAGGGCCTGCAGCAGCAGTGACCTGACAGACAGCAACACGTGAACTGAAATAGCAGGGTTGCAACTGCATTTGTTGTAGGAAGCGGTACTTTTGACAACACTGGATTTCCTCAGCCTTTGACTCCAGTCACTACTCGCACATATAACTATATGCACTAATAAAATAAAAAAAAAGGGAAAGAGTGCCATTTGACTGAGCAATTGCAGTGAAAACAGCAGCAAAGCTGTGATCTATTTCCTATCTGTAAAATGCGTCTCCAGTGCCTTTTTATTCTGCTCTTGCTTACTTTTCCTTTCTCAAATGGATGCTAACAGATATTACTTGTTTTGCACTAAGAAAATGTAATTTCCTTCACTTTTTGTGCTGATTAAGATATTAACAAGCAGTATAAGCAAGGTCAATTGCTTTTCCCATTTAAAATGTACTGCTCTTGAAAGAATTAGAGTAACAACAAGAGATCACCTATACATACAACTATTTGCACACATGCACACTATCAAATGAAACAAAAATTACTGGCAAATGAGATTAATGGTGAAAGCTGAGTGAGTAACACATTTTTACAAAAAAATTATCTAGGAAAAAGTTAAGTTTAATTGTCTTTCAGATGTGTTATGATGCAATAAATGTCTATTAATGTTTAGCAGCAAATTGGGTTTTAATGATCATTGCTATTTTTGGCTGGTGGATGACATGTAGTTTAAATATAAACCAGATTTATGTTTTACACCAGGATGACTTTCTCGGACGACTCTCCTTGACTTAACCTCTTCACACCCCACAAGATATTTAATATAATTTTATTTCTAATAGACTGGGAGCCAATACGATCATATTTGCTACTAGTGATGTTTTCAATGAGAAATAAAATCAATGAGGTTTATGCTGAAGATAAGTGATTAGTTAAGTCTAAGTGGCTTGGAAAATTTTAGGAGGGTTACATTATCCAACTAGATGATGCAAATTAAGAAAGAGTCTGGATAGAAGCAAAATCTATGAAAAACTGCTGACCTTGCTGTGTTGGAGAAATCTTAGCTAGAATTTACTGTTTTGTGGCACTCAAAAATTAGTATTAGTAGGTAAGAAATTTTGTCTCATTTTTCAGCAGAAGCAGTCAACTTTAAGCATTCATACCTATAATGGGAAAAAAAAAAAATCATCATCATCTTCAACCTAGAGACAATAGAATAGCCCAGTGGGTTGCTAGGAGAAAAAACAAACAGCACTTGATGTAGTATAGAAAGAGCAGGCAAGCAAGGCAAAGCCAGCCCATGGACTGACTGTGAAAGCAAAGACAGTAACACAGAAGCCATGTTCTGCATTATAAAAAAGTAAGAGATAGGCATGCGGAAGAATAAATGTTGCAGCTACATTTCTAGATGTGGTATTTTCCAATGAGCTACATACATAGGAATAATAGAAAAAGCAATAGGCCAAATAACAGAACAGAAAGTATTTACAGTTCCCTACAGCAAATGTCTATGTAGTAATAACAAAGAGCCTGCTTTTCCACATTTTACCATGTTAATGACTTCTGTTGCACATTAATCAAGAGTCTAGCCTCTTTGATCTTTGGAGAGGAAAAAAAAGAAAGAGAGATTTAATTATTGCACTCATTTTCTGCACAAATCCTTTTGTTATAATTTATATTCTGCTAACAGAGGTTACCATCTAACCCAAAGCCTAGTTATGAAAGGTCCTGGGCATTCACACAGTAAGAGGCAGCCTTTCTCCTCCTTCCCCTTTCCTCCCTCATATTATCCAATCAACACAGAATGGGAAGAAAACACTCTTTTGCAGAGAATAGAGATGTAGAGAGATAGCGGCTGGTGATTTCCATGTGTGCCCTTCAGCTCTGAAACCAAGCTACAGCCACTAAATGGACTATATCTAGCTGACTTTAAAATCAAGTGGTAAATACTCAACATTTACTTAATCTCTGCAGAAGCAGCCCTTCCAATGAGAGCAAATGAACCCAGTCCAATCTCTGATGAAAATATTCCCCCCACATCCCCAGTAATTTGCAGTTGCCTTAGCTTTGTCCCTCTCCAAAGGAGTACTTGGGCGATCTTTTAGGTTAGCAGTGAACCCAGTCTCTTCCTAAGCTACTTCAGCATCGAAACTCGATTAGCAAACTGGATAGCAAAGCTCCTGTCAAACCTTATGGAAATGAGGTAATATCCTGAGCATCCCTCCTATTGCCTTCACAATGTTGGAGAACAAGACCACAGCCAATCTTGTGTAAAATGCTGGTAAGCCTGTCCAGTGAAAACATGAGGACTCGGCTATGAGTGAAGGTACTCTGGTGTCACCCCAAGCCAGCCCCTTCAAACACAAGCTGATGGACTGCAACTTCCTTGGTCTCCTTCCTAATGAGGAGCATCACACAACTACACACAACAGCAATACGCAATCTGAAGGGGCCACTGCACTACAGCTGAAAGTCAATGCTTCCCTTGGTACTACAAAGGAAATATGTTATACTAGAAACTCTGGATGGATAAAATAGTTTTCTAATACAGTTCATATACACTTCTCTTTTCTCTTTTGAAATGAAACAAAGGCCAGATATTTCCAGCTGAAACTACAAGAGGGATCTTAACTAAAGAGAACATTTAAACCCAGCTGGAATTTCACCAGGAGCTCCCAGCTGAAGCCTCTGCTCTCGCACCGCGACCTGGCATCACCAAGATCCACGTGGTGACCAGTTCTTCTCCAAAGGGAGTGGCCCCCTAATTCTTGCAAAAGGTATTTTTAGAGGCAAAAACCTTGCTTTTCGCAAAAGAAAAGCAAATTTTACAAAAGAAAAGCTTACTCCAATAAGCATGTGTGCTTTTTAAAGGGTACTATAAAGTTTCTAAACAATAGAACGTTTGGGTGGGTGAAAGGCTAAAAGTAATTAATACCTTGAATACCTTCTTGCAGAAATTAATTGTGAGGACGATCAGGACAAACGTGCTTTTTAAGGTAATTGTCTTGGGCAGCTGAGTAAGGAATGCGAGACACTTGCCCAATTTTCATGTCTCATAGCTGAGGATCAGTAGCAATCAGCCAAAAGAGAAAATACACCTGTTTTGAAATTTGCCAATTGAAAATGTGCCTGCCTCAGTAAGCCTCAAATTAAACACATTTCTTAATGGCCTACTACATAGTAACAGTAGGATCACAAAAAGATCCACAGGAAAATTGAAGGCAGTTCTTACCAAGAAGGTTATCTAAAGTGCCAGAGAATGATGCAGTATCATGTAAGGAAGGGGGGAGTAGGGTGTAGGTGGGGGAGGAAAAAAAACAAACCAAATTCTGAAACTTTCTCAGTGTCTTTTTCCTCAAGTAAGCCTATTCCTACTTGACTCCCCCTGAAATTAAGGGAATGACATTAATAATTTAGATAAATTATTCCAGGACTAGAGTGGCTGTATTCAACAACAGTGCTCTCTTTTGTAGTTTGCCAAACTGAAGCAATGAACTTCTATAACATTTTACATTTTTAAGTACACATTGAACTTAAAGTAATCCAGAAAACAGTGTAAACATGTAACTCAGTCACAGGCATCTGGCAAAATCAAATACCATCAAATACAGTCAGACTGAAATGGGATAGCTGTACCACTGAGACTGTGCAATGAACTTAATTACTCAATTTCCATTATTTCTAAGGAAATGGTAAACAACCTCATTTCCATATACCCTAAGTATAATAGTTGTAAAATTTGCAGCAACACCTTTATTTGTGGAGGTACATATAAAGTATGGAAATCCACTTCTGATTTTACTCTTAATGCAGTGCTTCCACCTACAAAAAGCAAGATGTCTCAGTAGTTGAGGAGAAGAAATTAAGCATCTCTGGCAACTATAAGGCGAGATAATTAATCTGATGTATGGCTTGTCTCTTGTGATATTTTGCAAGGGACTCTATAAATACTAAAATGTAGCTATGTTTTATATGCAAGATGAATTTGGGGGGAGGAGGGAGGAGAATTTTGGTATCTCCTGAAATGTTCCCTGTGAAAGGAAGACCACGTTTCTCATCTTCTGCAGGAGAGGATTTCAAAATAACTGCTCTAATGCTAGCTCATCTGAGGTCACTGGCAAAATGCCACTGAATTCTGTAGGAAGAAGCACAACCAAGTGAGGGCCTTTGAAAACATCACCCTAAGCCTAGCAAGCAGCAAGTAATACCTTTGTTATTTAAGGTCATAGCTGGAAGTGGAACTGCAATAAAGTATTTCATTCAATTATCTGAAAAGCCATTCATGGTAAACAACAAACAATGACTTTTACTACATCTTTACTTTGACTTATTTTACTGTAAGAGGAGTAAGCACTCTAGTTTATAAAACAAGGGGATAAACGACAAAGAGAAATCAGCCCTAAACATTTTGCTAAAGCAATCACTCCTTTGTTCATTCTGTTCTCCCTATAAGGGAGATTCACAAGGGTAAAACAGGAACACAAGGCTTCAAAAGTAACCAAAACTGGCAAATTGTGCAGAAAGATAGATAGTGTCATTGTTTAGCACTTGGCACCAGTGTGGATCTGAGCAAGCAAGAACACAGATCGCCTGTGATGGGAAATCTATCAGATGTAACAGAGCCAAATGATGGCTAAAAATCTAACATTAAGATCCTTTCATCCATTGCTTACCTTACATTTACATAAATTTCACTTCCAAAGCAAAGAGACCCCAAAGAGACAATGTTTGAATTGAAAGAAAACTGTATTACAGCTAAGAGGAAGGTCAAGACCTTCTGGTGATCCAAACTGACTATCAACAAAAAGAGCAATACCGAAAATTACTTTTCTCCAAAGTAATGTTTTTCCATTCAGGCTTTGCCTGAATAGAAATAGGGAGGGAAGACTTGAGTGTGTCTTCTGAGGGCAAGAAGGGGTAGGTTGTTTCCTGCATCGGTGTCCCTTCTGACTGCACAATTTGACACTGCCTTTACCCAAGGCATATGTTCAGTGCAAATGCAGCAAGTATAATTCAGCAGCGTATCATACACAAGCCCACAGAGCAAGATCCCAGCCAGGGCTGTCTCATTATGGAAGAAAACAGAAATAGCATTTGTAAATTGGATGTGATCACCAGGAACAGTTTAGCATCAAACGCTTCAGAAATCTAAGTGTATAAAGCTAAAGTATTACATGCCAGTAGATTTCAGGCTGTAGATAGCTTTAGGGTGAGAGAGTAGGGAGACCCCAAGTGGGACACAGATTGCTATCAGAACTTTATCAAGGAGTTTATGCATGATTTCTTCCTCCTACATTAGGAATTAAAACCACTGATGTGACTTAGATCAGCAGAGTGAAGGATGGAAGGGACAGGAATCCCGAACAAGCACCTTCTCCCAGCTTCAGTCACAGCTAGAGTGAGAAAACAATGCATAGCAAAAGAAGTCCACAAATGTCAGAGATGGAGTCTTCAGCCATGAGGAGTGTTGTTGAGTGCCACAGTCACATACTGATAGCAGGCAACAAAAATGCCTTTTCATGGCAATCAGGTTGGGAAACTCCTACAAATTTCTATTTTACAACTGCTGTTCTTTATAAAACCCTCCCATTTTGAGACAAACACGGCCCACCCCAAACACAATTAGGTGCTTTTACAAGCCTGAAGTCTTTACAAGCCACATCACCTAAGAGGAAGGAGTTACTCATCTCAGAGGCAAGGAAATCATCCCATGTTACCAAGTGGCAGAGCTGAATTTCACTCTGGGGCACCAGAGACCCTTGGCTCGCATGACTGGGGTACAGCAGGAACTTCTCAACCAACCTGCATGTATCAGGGATATCCTGGAAAAGTTACCTTCATATTTTCCTTGAGAATTAGAATTATGTAAACTCTCCTCCAGAACAACAGAAGGTACAGATTTGCTGTTACCCCAGCATTGCTGATCCAAATGGCATTTTTCTGATTTTTTTCTGAATTTTATGTTTTCCTGAAAATAATCAAATGATCAATTTCAATATTTTTTAAATTAGTTTTTCCTATTACCCAGTTAGAAATCACTTTTTCTGAAAATGTTCCAATTTGTGGCATTTAATTTAAAGAAACTAAGGTGCTCTTAGACAGAACAGATTTCAGTTGTGTTGAAACATTCTGGCTGATACATGATTTTGATAAAAAAAAGTCAATTTGCTGGAGAAAATAGTATTCCCTGGAATTTTTTTCCTCCTCAAAATTGCCAATAACTTAAAGTAATTTTCTTTCTACTCGTGTGCAATGTCAGATCACTGTTGCATAAAATGGTCAGACTACATATGAGCTGAGAGGAGAACTAGGAGGAATCACCATTCTTTTGCAAACGAAGGCTGGTGCTGGAAGGCCCTCCATGACCCTGATTCCCAATCATATTTCTGTTATGCTTCCCTCAGCAAAAGGGCAAGTCTTTTCTCCCCCATCCTCCACCAACCCAAAATCCACATGCATTTTCAAGTGCACTTTTTCCTGCTACCAAATATACTTCAGGTTGTATTCCCTTCACCTCTTAAATACCCAGAACCTCCACCACACTGGGCTCAGTCCCAAACCCATTGCATTTTTCCCCAGAAACACTGCCATGATTCCAAGCTTTTCATTACTGTAGGTAAAAACAAGACTGAGGGGAGAAGTAAGGACCAGCACACCACTGAAAGCACAGAGAGTAGTTGAGAACACAGATCTCCCTAGAATTATATTCTCCTTATTTAGTAATTAGAAGTTAACCACAATTAAACCAGAACAGCTAGTCAAACAGTGGGTCTGCTCCCTGGTGGCAAACTCACCGGTACCAGCAGTAAGGATGAATGCAACGTGCCCTTTTGTCCATCTCTGCCAACTTCAGCATTACTCAGGCAAAAAGGTGGGGAATACGGAAGAGAACTGAGAGAGCGAAGCATGTTCCAACATCACCATCCTCAAGTGCCACACAATCAGTTCAAGCACTTTCCTCTGTGAGACTCTCTGGCGTTTCAGCTCCCTCTACGTACTTTAGTTTCCTACCTGCCTTGAAACACATTCACTAACATTTAGCTTTCAAAGAAGTGAGGTGCGAGACTGAAGTGTTCTTTCACTGATCTTTCTCTGACCTAATCTGGGTCTTGCTATTCTCATCTACAAATGACTGGTATTGGAGAGGCAGTGTCAGAGTCTTCCGTATCATGCATGGCAGCGTTGTCCAAGTGAACACTATAGACCTAAAAAGCTCATGTCAGGAATAACTGGAACTAAAGCTCAGGGTTGTCTGTTAAAAAAAAAAAAAAAAAAAAAAAGTGAATCCTGAATTAGTTGGCATAGTACTTTTGATCCATAGGACTTCCTTGTGCCTTCCTCTCCGCAGCATTACACTACCTTTCCCTGCAAAAACAGTCAGTACCTTTGATTCATTTTTGAGTATTAATCTTCCAGTCAGCAGCAGGATTTTATCCAGTTTAAGTGAAAGTGTCAGTCAGACTGGTTCACCCTATCTAATGAAGCCATTGTCATGTATATAGTTTCAGGGAAAACCTGCAGTCCGCACTTCAGGACTATACCAGGACTAAGCCTTCCTCATAGCCTTTCAGCATCTCTACATCTCATCACTGTAATTTAAATTGGCGAAGTTCCTGTGAAATGCAGCAAGCCCCAACCCTTAAAACATGTCTGTTTTCTTAACCAAACAGCAGCTGGAAAGCTTTTCCCATGTTAAGCAAAAGGACAAACAGGAATACTCAGGAACACCTCAGTATGGTTATCAGAGGGAGGACAGAAATAATTGCAGGAATAACCAGCAAAGCAAGAGCTCATCTTCACAAAGCCAATAATTGTGGCTGTGAGGCCAGCAATTCCAAAGGCAGCCTGCATGAAAATCACTGCAAACTGAAAACATGCGACTTGTATCTCTGTGGTGTAAAGCAAAGCTATGCTGTAGCAACAGTGAGAAAACTAAATCAATACTGTTCAGGGCCAATATTGGTAAGCCACTAACCAAATGAGCAGCAATGTGAACCTATTGATTCTGTAGAGACACTACTTCTATGCTGTTTTCTTCACGTTCTGAAACATTTCTATCACCTTGCAAAATGGAATACTGGAGACCAAAACTCATAATTAATACTTCCTAAAAACCTGAAGTCACACTTAGATAATTACAAAAACCTCTGGTAGCATATTCTGCATTACACGTTTATCAAAATGCTTTACATTAAGAACAAAAATTATTTTTCAAATTATTCTGCTGCAGATTTATCAGGCTGAACACTTAGTTATGACAACCTCAGGCAGCTCAGTGAGGCTACTTGGATGGGATCAAGACATGCTCTGCCTGACTGAAAACTGCTCCTGCTGAGTGCACAGGAGTACAGACAAAGCACATCACTATGTGAGGATAAAAGCAGGTAAAATTAATGCATGGGTTTATTTTAATATGCATCCAGAGACAGAAAAGTCTGCGAACCACTGGAGACTTACATGTCCCTGTCTTCCTTCCCAGCCAGGTGAAAGGCTTCTGGGGTTGCACTTACCTTCCCCTCCCTCCCCACTGCTCCCCTGGTCTCAGGGTCAAAACCAGGGCAGGATTAGAAAAAAGCTGGGGGATAAACACATCGGTAAAACAATAAATACCAGCTAGACAGCTATGAGGGTCAGGAGATGTTTAGGAAGATTAGAAGTTCAAAGACCACAGTGGCAGCACATACTGACAGATAAAGTGCACTTCTCCTTCTGAAAAATATATGCAAGTTGCATACATATATATTGTACATACATAAAATCTTTCACAGAAAATGTTAATCATTTTTACTTCTATTTAAAATTATTTTTAAAAAAGGTCTTGAACATGAAGGGTTACCTTACTAGAGCTTTCCTACCACTGAATGCATCCCCACAGAGTGCTGAAATCCCTTCAAAGGGATTTCTTTAACAAGTCAGAGATTTGGGGGTTTTGGCAGAAGTGGCAGGGGTGGGAAGGGGCTGCAAAGGTCCCACACAACTCCCGAGTGGCATCTCAGGGGAAGCCCTTCCTGGTCACTGTGGCCAGCACCCTGGCCCTGCTCCCTCCCCTCATCGGGGACAGCACAGAGGCCCTGGTGGGGGCAGCACCACCTCGGGACACTCAGACTCGCTCTGTGGAGCCCACCACCCCCACAGGTGGTGTGGGTCCTGCCCCACAGCCTCCTCCCCAGGCCCTACCACCAGGGTCCCTGGGCAACCCTTGATCCCAAGGCCTCACTTTGATGGCCCCGGAGCAGCAATTCTCCTCCCTCCTGCCCTCCCCAGCTCAGGCCCCACAGTGACCCACTGGCACAGCCCAGGAGCCCCACAGCAACTGGGCATGATTTCTCCAGCAGCCAGGTCCCACGCCCACAGCACAAAACAGTCATCCTCACTGGTGCCCCTCCTGGAAACCAGTGCCGAGGCTCCCAGACACCCGAGAGAGGAGATATGGTCCCTAATGCTGCTTTCAGACCCCAATCCAGGACATATTAGGCATGCCAAGAGGCCATTAAATTGCTAACGCAGCTTTTAGGCCAGGCAGGCAGGAATAATGGTTTGCAGAAGACTCATTATCTGAAATCGAGTGCCTCAAAGCCATCGGGGAGCTCCGAAGTGCCTCAGTGGGCCAAAAATTGTGGTGAGAAAATGGCTGCCATTTGTCACCAGGTGAAGAGATCAAGCTGCATTTGAGAAGTCAACCAACACCTACAGAAGTACTCTAAAATCAACCAGCCATTGCAAAAAGTAGCTCAAGGTCTACAACGCTTCCCCCTCTCCTCCAAAGTAATCAGATTTTAAACATATCCTTCAGAGAAATGGTCCAGCATTAACAGTAACTGTTTCTTATGTGCATCAGTAAAAGATGTAGTGCTACAGAGACTAAATGAGACTTATAGAAAAGAAGCCATAAATCTTTGTCAGCCTCTCAGAAATGAACACTTAATACAACTGGCTTCGTGTACTTCACTTCTCACTCAGCTGAGGTACCAATTATGGTACCACTATGATAAATTTTAATCATTGTTGTTAATGGCTTCCCCAATTTATTTTATCCCCTCTCCGCACTAATGAGCTGTGCTCAAAGTCTTATGATTCAAATAGTTCCCCCTCCCAGCTGAATGAAACAATCTTTTGGATTTCGACCTATAATACTGCTGACCTATTCAAAGACATATGAAAAGACTCCAGACATTTGGACATACAGAAAGTTTGGGTCAGAAAGTACAGTTACAATGCAGCCAGCAGTCATTTGTTTCCCTTTTCTTGCCCTTATTTCTACTCCCATGCTCCCTTGCTTCTCCCTCACGCCCGAGTGCTTTAATTTCCTTCAGCAGGCAAATACTTTCTTGTCATATTGTAAAAGTCAGTGTAAAACTAATGCATTGTTTAGGGCCACAAACACAGATTGCCTACTAAATCTCCACCACCCTTTAGTTACTAGTTGGCACTAATTTAACAAGCAATTTTACAATCTCAAAAGGGGGAACACATTGCATGCTAGTGAGAAGCCTCCTCGCTTCTACAAACTCAGCACAAATCCAGTCTCCTTATCCCAGTAGTGCAAAGGAAACCAGTGATTCAAGCTCGACAAAGCAGAACCAACCAGAGATATTCCGCATCCATACATCCTGCATATGATGGAAGCACATCAGTTAGAATAGACACCACTTCCAAAGCAACAGCAAAGGGGCTCAGTCACAATGTGCAAAGAGATTCAGGTAGCCTGGCACTGATGTTTTCCCAGATATGACCAAGGGTCATGCAGCAGTGTTAAAAAGCAGTAAATCAAAACATCTTGAAGAAACTCCCCCTGTCCCACCTAAGTCAGGGAACTCACTGCCACAAGAGGGTGATGAAACCAATTCACAAAAGCAGCAGATGTTTATATCCCAGCCCCTAATCCTTGAGAGCTCCGTGTGACCAGGTTACCCTGGAACCATTTATCAGACAATCTGGCAATGTCTTTGCTGCTCAGGATCTAAGGAGAGAGGAAAGTTGCATACAGAAGAACTCTCAGATTTGTTGCAACAGCAAGTGGGTAACATGGATGCAAACGTATTCTGACTAGTTTTTGCGGTCATCCCCAGAGAAACTTACGACAAAAGTCATCCAAGCAAGAACACATCAGAGAAAACTTCTATGTTAATGACTAAAAATAAACAAATAAGCAAGCTTTTATTATTTTTATTCTCCCTTCCTCTCCATCCTATCAACTGCCTATATTCTTTCCTGGCTAGTTCTAGGTTTTTTTTAAACTTCCTTCCTGCTCTGTACCTAGAATATGGGAATTTAAAGCAAAAGCCACTTTCAAAATTCTTTTTTCTTCCTGAAGATGCAGTGGTTTTGATGCACAGTGTATTCCATATCAGTCTTTGGACTACCTGGCTGTCTAAGCTCCAAAACTACAAGGAAAATACATTGATAAATATCCCCAGTGCCCCCTCTGCATGACAACAGTTATCTTCATACCCAGAAGATCCTCATTGTCCTCCACAACGCACCCTCCCTCCATGACTGGCAAAGTCTTCCTTACGATGAAGTTGTGCTCATAAGCTATTTCATACTTCACAGAGCTCTGGACATTGCTGTGACAGCAGCTACCTTCTGGGCTCTGAAGCCATGCAGGAATTTGGTTATGAAGAAGCACCACCTTATTCTGCATGTACATGCACCAATTTCAGGGTTGGACCATGGCAGCGACTGGGTAGGGAATGGTCACGTGAAACACAGCAACACATTTCATGGGGGATTTACTTTTTACTCTCTGCCTACAAACTCCACGCCATATGGAGAGCTGGCAAAAGGGAGAGGACAGATGTCTGGAGACATTATAGTTACTATGTTAACTGCCTGAGAGTTTATTCATCAAAAGGTGATCACCCTTTGTTCTGGTAAGAATTTATTTTAACTTTCTTTGCAGATTTGAGAGGTTGACAGCAAATCACTATCACACAGTTCTCAAAAAGTACCAAGTGATTTGCAGCTTGATTAAAAGGCATCATTCTTGGCCTGAAATACCAAACATTAAGGAAAAGCTACAAAGGCAGAACACAACTATAAGGTGACAGCAGCAGGAAAGGAGATGAAAGGAAGCTCTCTCTGTAGCCAGGCAGGCTCTGCACAGGTCTGCGTACCCATGTACGACACTGAACCAGGCTGGATGTCACAGGGATGTATAGCTATACAAGCAAAAAAGTGTTGCTATGCCAGAGAGAAGCTTCTTTCTCTGCATTCAGAGAACAGGGAAGTTTGGAGCACTTGAACAAGCAAACAGAAATATTCCCTCTTTTAAAAAGAGGGACTTGGATGTGCATGCTATAAGAAAATAAAACCAACTGCCGTAGCTATTCACTTGCCAATGGTATTTTACGGAGATGGAGCTCCCATGAGATGTCCTTTGATTCAACCTGGAGTTCATTTCCTGTGGACTAGGGAGAGCACTAAATCCCCATGTGGTTCTTGGAAATAAGAAAATTGGAAGACTCAATCATTTACAAAATCTCTTTCCAACAGTAAATCTGCTTTTGGAGTTTGCATCCTGTAAGCAACATTTCCTGTGGAGGAGTAGCCATCGACTGTATGAATCTGCAGTCTCACAAGCTGAAGATGGAAGTTCAAGTGAGAATTCAGCTCACAGATGGGCACAAAGCCCAACAGTTGTTACACTGTTTGGAGGAGCATCAGAGATACAAAACAAAGTCAGCTTCATCCAACTCCCATCAATGTGAAGCTGAAGGCAAGCTACCCTGGCATCACCTTCACATGAGCACTGGATGGATTGCAAATGTTCTAGGGTAAACCTTGCAACACTACTCGCAACAAAGAAATCTCAGAAAACAGGTGATGGAGTAAGTTGATAAAAGGGGAGGGAGCTGGTAGTATTTTCCTCAGGTTTGCTACCACCATACCTATGATCTGGACAGGCTGGATGGCTGAGGCCAACTGTATGAGGTTCAACAAGGCCAAGTGCTGGGTCCTGCACTTGGGTCACAACAACCCCATGCAACACTACAGGCTTGGGGAAGAGTGGCTGGAGAGCTGCTTGGCAGAAAAGGATCTGGGGGACATTGGTCGACAGTCAGATGAATATGAGCCAGCAGTGTGCCCAGGTGGCCAAGAAGGCCAACAGCATCCTGGATTGTATCAGCAATAGTGTGGCCAGCAGGACTAGGGATGTGATCGTCCCCCTGTACTCGGGCACTGGTAAGGCCACACCTTGAGTGCTGTGTTCAGATTTGGGCCCCTCACTACAAGAAGGACATTGAGGTGCTGAAGCATGTCCAGAGAAGGGCAACGAAGCTGGTGAAGGGTCTAGAGCACAAGTCTGATAAGGAGCGGCTGAGAGAACTGGGGTTGTTTAGCCTGGAGAAAAGGAGGCTGAGGGGAGACCTTATCGCTCTCTGGAACTACCTGAAAGGAGGTTGTAGCCAGGTGGGTGTTGGTCTCTTCTCCCAAGTAACAAGCAATAGGACAAAAGGAAATGGCCTCAAGTTGTGCCACGGGAGGTTTAGATTGGATATTAGGGAAAATTTGTTCACTGCAAGGGTTGTCAATCATTGGAACAGGCTGCCCAAGGAAGTGTTTGAGTCACCATCCCTGGAGGTATTTAACGTGTGGATGTGTAGCTTAGGGACATGGTTTAGTCGTGGACTTGGCAGTGTTAGGTTTACGGTTGGACTTGATCTTAAAGGTCTTTTCCAAACTAAACGATTCTATGATTCTATGCAAAGAGGCTGCTCTTCAGCACAGCACACCTATCCAATACCTTCACCCAAGTGCTGTTAAAGGATTATAAACTTTTACACAGTCCATGTATGGCTATAGAAGACAGTGCAATAAAAAGGCTGCCTCTGTAGAAACAGCCTTCATTAAGTCAGAAGGGTAGGAAGACCAAAAAAAAAGAAAAAGAAAAAAAAAAAGGGTGAAGCATCCATTCTATATATAAGTACCAATATATCTTGGTGCTTTCTACAATGTAGAAATTATTGCCCTCCTCCTTGAAAGGGTTTATCATTTACAGTGGAGAAGGAAAACAACTGGACACCACACACACTAGCAGTTCAAGGAAACACAGTCTTTGAGGTCCTCAAGATAACACACCATTTGCTAGTCTATCATCTATTTCTTCTGGCACTCAATGAAACTGCCTGCCTGTTTTTTTCCACCAAAATTCAGGCCAGTCACTGTCCCTCATTCACAGTGTCACAGCCACTCTGAAAATACACATCAAAGCATTAGCTGAAAAAGCGAACTGTCAGGCACCGCTGCAATACAGGTCAAGCACACAAACATTTTTCTTTTTTGCCTGTGCAAAAGGCCATGCTTATTCCCCCCAGAACACAAATCCCAGCCACCTGTGAGGACGCAGATACAGCAGGCAAGCGAAAGCTGCCCTCCCACTGCCCCACACGGCCATGGTCTCAGTTAGCATGGAGGTGGGAAATAACATGTCACCTCCCATAGCAGCTCACTTCAACAGGAGGAGGGGATGGTAGAGGACATGCTGAGCAACAGTGCTCACATACAGACCCTTCTCTCTGCTCCCGACTGCCAGCCCGCACAGCCCATAAACATGCAGTGATCTTCCCAAGGCCCTTGACACAAGAGAGTTGTTAAATAGGTGCTCCTCTGAAGAAAAGAAGAACTTATTTAAGAGCAAAACAGAGACTATGATAATGAACTGTTCACATGGGCTTTATCTCCACAGGGGAGGGATTTGTTGGTTTTAAACTCTCAGCCAGCAGATGATGAAACTCCTCTCCCCAGGGTTTACTGACCAACAGTAAACAGTGTGCATGTATGCATGCATTATTTTTTTTTTTTTTAAGCTTCTCTTACTTTAACAGGTTTAAAGAAACCCAACATATATTGCACCTATTGCAGGAACAACTGAGTAACAAATGCAAGACTAAATTTCATTACTTAATCTTTTTTTTTACCTGCTGCAATGCCTCCAAATCACTTGCTTATATACCAGCACAGAGAAGCATGAACATAGGACAGAAACAAAAAGAATTTGCAATATCAAAGGGCTAGGTTCCAGGACCTGGCACCATCATGCCTGATGCTGAGCCAAAATAAAAAAAAAAAAACCACAACCTACTGATAAAAAAATGGTGGGACAAATGCAGCCTATGTTACCTTCACTCTCTGTTCTTTCTCCACAGCGCTATTCCGTAATGCACCTGCTTCCGTTTTTCACACCACTGCTCTTTAATATTACTGTTCTTTGCCTCAAAAATTGGGATTTTTTTTAAAGGAAAAAAAACATGCACACACACTCCCCTTAAGGACTTGCTGGATTGTTCTTTTACCTTTTAGGTTTTTTCAGGTGTGGAGAAGAAGGGGAGATGTTTTGCCTTACCAGAGAGCTGTCTGATCTTTTTTTTGTTCACTCCACAGCTCAGAGACCAAATCCGAAGCTGCAATTCTCATGCAGTAATGGGACTGAAGGAGCTGAGATTTCAAGAAAGATACCAACATAGAGTGTTTCACAATGAAACTGGTGGAAGAGGCAATTCTGAACAGTCATTTCCAGTGGCTCGCGACACCAGCAGACACCACTCCCACGTGTAGAGGCACAACACCTTTTCCCCAGAAGCTGTCCTCTCTTGTGAGAATATGACTCTTGAGCTTCTGCAACAAAGCCAGATGAACCCTCTCCTCTCTTAAGAAGCAGCTCATTAAACTGCGCTCAAGGCCAAAACAGCCAATACACCCAAGTACCACAAAACTGCCTTAGACAGGCAAGGATTTAGCCTGAGTAGATGTTCATTCATCTTTTCCAAGTGCTGCGCTATGGCCTCATCCAGACTGCACTCTGCCACAATAGAGAAGTACTGATGGATATGAATAAATGGGGAACTGATGCCTAGCTGCAAATACGAAACATTAACTTTATCTTGGCCATCATCGTTTTTTTTAATTACAATAATAAATTTTAACAATAAAAAGCCCTATTTCCTGAGACCAAATTGCTTCTACCATAATTAAAGGAAGACTGTGGGAATCAGGCCAAAATAACACTAGAAATGACCTGCAAGCAAAAGGACAAGTCTACCCATGAAGCAACATGCCTATAAATCCAGCATTAGCACTGCACATTCCCAAATACTATGTTCTGAAACAGGTTATCTTATATTGTGTTCCCTAGTAAACCTGTGCACACACTTCATTCCATGGTAAGCAGGACATAGCTTTCATAGGAGAAAACGCTATCTCAAATTATTTCATGTTCCCTACAGGACATGTGTGCCCATAGACTACGATGTAACGGTACAGGGTATCGCACAGTAATTTGCCCATGAGTCAGGTATCTAGCTGCAGGTAGAGCCTCCATGAGAAAGCACATCTTAAATTTCTGAATAAAGAACCGTACTCAGCAAGAGTGGTGCAAAATCCTAAATCATTCTCCTTCCCTGCTCTGCAACTCTGTTTCCTCCCCCAGCTTATTTTGGTTACTTGGATGAGAAGCGGACAGCTCCTAGGTATCTAGACATCAGTCAGCTGCAGCCGGTATGTATTACTACTAATAAAAGTGCTTTATAAAAATATTATAGATTCACAATATATAAAAAACCAGTTCTAAATTAACAGCCATGCACCTTATTCTGTATTAAAAACCAACCAACCAAACAAAAAAACCCCCAAACCCCCATAAATAAAACAGTATAATATCACATTTAAAAGTCACTTAGGAGAAAGATGAGTACTCAGAGCAGGCACACACTGCTGCCCTATGTCCCATGCATCCAAAAAGTTCGCATTTTGCTGCAAGTAACTGAAGTAACCAAAAGCTGCCCTGAGCAATTAGTGGACAAAGCACCTCAACTAAAACATTGAAGCTTCAACACCAAAGATGAGGAGAAAAGAAAAAAACCAACCAACCAAAAACTATACACATTAAGATTATTTGTAAGAAGTACAGGGATGATGGCCAGAGAAGCAAGACCCTGGCACTGCCCACCCTCAGACATGCTTCTTGCACAGGGACTGTTGGAGGCTGTGCTACAGGGAGAAGAGGGAAAGGGTGCCTTGACATGGCTTTGTTCAGAGATACCTAAGAGTTTTAACAACACACCCTTGAGAACAAGCAAGGGTAGGGATAACCACAATACTTAAGAGTACCTAAAACTCAGGCTACAGGGATCCAGAGAGAAGTATCTCGGAAAATAAAAAAATTGTGACATGCTGGAGGTTAAAACGGATGAGCTACAGTCCCTCCTACCTGTAAAAACCTGTAACAGCCAAATCCAAAATGCCAGGCAAATAATTCTCCATCAATTGCATATTATAAAACAAGTCAGCAAGGCACACAATGGTTCTGAAGACGGAAACATAGGAGAAGTTAAGGGGCTTGTGGCAGGCAACAGAGGAAATGACTGGCTCTCAAGTCACCCACTAGATTACAGCTCCCCTTACTCCACAGGCACCTTGCTTTGAGTTTATTCCTTGTTCAGATTACCTTCCAGTATTTCTGCTCCATATTTAAGCCACTCACAACACATGCGCTGCCAAGATCCTATCAATTTCAACAAAACAGTCTGTGGAACAAGAGGGGAAGGTCAGTGCTGCCAGATCCTTGTCTTTGGGAACCTTCCAGGGAGAAGCACAACTATACCAAATTTCTTCCTACTTGTGCCGGTTGGGTTGTTAAAAGCACTGCTTGTGTTTGTGCCATGTTATAGGGCCTCTCTGAGAGGGGGAAAGACAGGTCAACAGGATCGTTTAATTTGGACTCAATAGCTACACAAGAGAGCGACCCTGCTGGAACTGGTTCATTCTTGGGGGCTGAGTTACGGTCACCATTATTTCAGCCCCCCAGAGTGCACAGCAGGCCAGCATACAAATTAAAAGATTATATATAGCACCGAGCAAGGGGTTTTGTTACCATCTCTGAGGCAGCACTGTGCTGACCTGCATTCAGGTTTCACCACGAATCTGAAATTCAGCTTGAGCCCCAAAAAAAGGTTCAAGAAAGTGTCAGCACCACCCCAGTGAAGGCTGTGAATTGGGATAACCCCCTCACCTTTCTCTCACGATGCCAGAGAAGTATTTATGACTTTAACTTGAAGCCAGATGTAAATGGACGATTTTGTACAGTCTTAACCCAAGACCTGATGTTCATGCAAGCATTCACAACGGCAATTCAGCATTCTCCAAGGGAAGAGAGAGGGCACACGATCCCAAACCAGTAAGCACATGCAAGCTTCAAACTCTCTTTCTCCAAGGTAAACTTCATGCCAAATCAAGCTGCTTGTCATATCCCAATGGAAGTAAAGATTTCTTCTTACCCTGCTTGGTTATGAGAAGTTGCGTGGACCGTGGGGCAAGACAAGGAGCTGGGATTTGGCAATCTGTGTTCTGCTTATGCCACTGCAACTCAACTGTGATATGTCCTTGTCCAACTGCCCTAACATACTTGTGCTTCTCACCACTTACGCTGCTAAAATATGTGTTTTGTTTAAGGTCGCTCTTCTAATGTAGAGCATATTCTAGTTTACTTACAAACCTCAAGCAGACTCCCTGATCTTTCAGAAAAGGACTTGGGACCCTCAAAAGAGAACTGGTTCACCATGATTCAAAGATTTTTTTTTATTTATTTATTATTTTTGGGGCCTTCCAGTTGCAAACCAAAATGTTTTGCCTGGAATAATTTCAGCCAAATGAAGACTTAAGTGCTGGCTCAGAGCCCTGCTGCCCTATGTGGTATAACTTCAAGGAGCCAGAATGACACTTTCTACCTCAAAGAGCTCACAATTTCTGCATAAAACAAGTGACAGCTGATGTCAGGATGCCAAATAAACTATAGTGACTAATCCTGCCTTCACATGAGGAGAGGTGTTGTGGTTTAACCCAGTGAGCGGCCAAAAGAACCACATAGCCATTCGTTCACCAACCCCGCAGTGGGAAGGGAGAATGGGGAAGAGAATCAGAAAAAAAAGTAAAACTTGTGGGTTGAGATAAAGACAGTCTAACATGACAGAAAAGGAAAAAAGAATAAAAATAGTAACAATCAAAACAAATTATGCACTGCACAATTGCTTACCACCCATGGACCACCGATGCCCAGCTAGCTCCTCAGCCATGATCTAAACCCCCAGCCAGCTTCCCCCAAGTTATGTACTGAGCATGATGTCACATGGTATGGAATATCCCTTTGACCAGTTTGGGTCAGCTGTCCTGGCCATTTCCCCTCCCAGCTTCTTGTGCACCCCCAGCCTCCTCGTTGGCGGGGCAGTATGAGTGTCCTTGACTTGGTATAAACACTGCCTAGCAACAACCAAAACATCAGTGTGTTATCAACATTATTCTCATCCTAAATCCAAAACATAGCACTATAGCAGCTCCTAGGAAGACAATTAACTCTGCCCCAGCCAAAACCAGGACAAGAGGTCATTAGAATAATGGATCATTTTGCAGGACTCGGCTTTTCACAGTCCTGACTCATTTGAAGTATGGCAAGCATCAGCATAGCAGCTTTGAATTCATGGTCATGAACCTACCAGTTTCTAGCAAATGAGCAAGACAGATGAAACATTATCAATTTTGAGGTAAGACAAATGCTAAAAATGTACCTCTTCATGCAGTGTTTTCCAGACCAGAGGGGAGCATTTCTTGCTCTTGATCCTTCCCTCCAGAGCTTTTGCAGAGGAGCTGTGAAAAGTGACTGGTCTGAACAAAGGAATCCTTCACAATTATCCGGAAGCCTTTAGAAAAGGGCTGATGTTAAATGTCACATTTTATGCTGCTATCTCACAGGCCTCAAGGAAGAATGGAGCTTATGTCAGAGTCACTATTTGTTTTTCCTTCCGCAGAGATGCATGCTTCAGTGTGAAGGCTTCTCTCGGCAAGATCTATTTCTTGAGCAAGATAGCGATATGAAAAGGAGAATGCTTTGAAGATCTCCCTCCCCCTTTTAATTACAGACTTTTAATACAACACTTGGGGTAATAAGACCAGATTATTCCACAAATATTCAAGCTGAGCAGGGTTTAGCACACAATAGCTTTCACCAAAACCCATGGAATTCAGAAAACCAAGTTGCTGAACACAAGTGGAGACCACAGGATCTGGCTCAAAGTGAATTTGTAGAAATAACAGCCTCTCGTCTCTACAGAGGTCATTTAATAATAACACCATTGCCACCGCATTGCTCGAAGATGGCCAATCTCTGCTTAATAACACTGATGCTCTGGGAGGCATCTCTGCTGAGCAAGGATTCAAAACCTCTCAAATCTCTGGCGCGTGCTGCCTCTCCTTCCCCACCACCTCCAAAGAGTCAGTGTTACCCCACGCACCTGCTCTGTACTTGTCCTGCTCCTATTGCTGTCTTTCCACCTAGGCTGCAGATACCTAACCTTGCAGACAGGACCAATGACTAACACACCAGTTTGCAAACACAACCAGACTTGTGGCTCTTCCCAAAGGCATTTACCAGCGTATTTTAGGAAACAGTTTGCACAGATGGCAGCAGGTTGCTGGAAAACCATTTAATCCTCCTCCATGTGCTTTGGAGACGGCATTATTCTTAGAGCAGGCAGCACTGCCTTGATCTGTTGTACCAAACTACAGATTTATCAGCCTTGGTATTATTAGACAGTGGCAGTTTGCTAAAACAAACCAAAACAAACCAAAAACCCAGTGCCAAGGCACTTTTCCTAAGCATTGGTCAGTATAAGCGTGCACCCCTCAGTGGGAACCCAGAAAAGTTGTAGCACAGGCAGAGCTGGGATTGCACCAAAGTGGCAAGGGTTGGCCTGCAGAGATCCCTTCCAGACATGGTCCCACAGACAGCAATGAACACAACGATCACTCGAGTAATGACGCTCACATGGCTGCAGCTCATAGCTAGCCTTGCAGCAAATTGCCACTGCTTATCTAAGAACAACCCCCATGGGATAATCCCCATTCTGCCATCACCCTAGCTGGCTTGGGGATAAGGCTGGCCTCCTCTGCTCCCCAGATCACCCAAAATCCACTTGCGGCCATCAGCTAGACCTCAATAAGGGACTGGACCCCACCCTGCTGCAGAGCATGTGCAGTCTTCCAAAGCTCAATTTTTTCCCGCACTCAGACAACATACAACATGGTTTGCGATATTCTTGCTACCCAAGGATATGTCTCAACTTGAAACCAGCGGGAGCTAACAGCAAAATATCGATACCCTTTCAAGCTATACCACATCTCTTTCTCTCCTGGGGATTCAACCTCCACTGCACAAATCTACAAAATTTCCCATAACCAAATGAAAAAAATCAAATCTCCTTCCATGCAGGACATTCAACCACAAAGCCTCCTTTAGCATCCTGAATTCAGAGACAAAGAGTAAGTGCTGGAGATGTGTCAGGAAAGAGACAGGAACACAATATTTTAAAAAGTGGGTTAAGTTGAGGTAAGTACAGCCCGTTCAACACTGCAAAACCCACATTTCTTTCAAGAGGATCCTCAAGTCAGCTGCCTGAGATGCTACACCTGGGCAGAGCCACCTGCAGCAGTCTGCCATGAAAAGATGAGAGGATCAGAAAGCAACAGCATGAGGGAGCAGTTATGACAGAACAAAATGTCATGGCACAAACCCTGGACATTTCTTGATTGCCATCTGGAAACAGCAAATTTAATTTATTTTTTTATTTAACAAAACAGCCTTCCTGCCCTAAAAATCAGAGGGCCCAGCATGCACAAAGACATGCACTAGGCACTCAGATGACTCGGACCATCTACCTAGAGGGGTACATGCGTATGAAAGCACATCTGGCCAAGCTTCTTTCCTACCGGTTGCACCCAAAAAACATTTGCAAATTTCAATATAATACAGAACAAAATTTTCTAACAAAGGGGAAAAGGGGAAGACTGAGCAAAGACTAAATTGAAAGCATTGCTTTAGAAGACAGCCATTTCCTCTCCAGAGTCAGGAAATGTCTCTCTCTCTGTCCCATCACTGCCTGCCCCTGGTGGAGTATCCACTGATGGCAGAGGATTTAGGATAGAGACCATATGTTGGACTGATTTTGTCAGCTTGTAAAGGGGGAAAAAAGATGCACACAACTTGTTTCAATTTCTAGGCTTTAAATAAGATAAACCACATACTTTCAAAAATGCAGGAGCCTCAAGGCACGTTCATATTTCTGTCAAAGGTGCAACTAACACATGTCGACATACCTACAGTATGTTTAATCAACCTGACTCAAGTGCCAGAAAGAGTGACAAGGGAGCCTTGTCCTGCCACAGCTTCACTGCTATTACTGCCAAGATAGACTTGATCAAAAGTAGGTCTCACACTGCAATTATAATTACAATTTACAGTACTAGCATGTTTGTGCTTCACAGACTTTCAGTATGATTTAATTTGCTGTAGAACAATTTTCCTAACCCCACCTTTAAAGGTGTTCAAGCAATGGAGAAGCCTAACTTTCGATTATTTTTAGTGCAACTACCAGCCCTGACACGTGTGCAGACACAAACTGAAGGTCTCAGGGACTCTGCTAACTCTAAAGGCAAAGCTGCCAGATCCTCTCCTGAATTATTTGTGGCCACTGCAGTTTTCTGCTCAGGGCTCACCTCCGTGTGCTGGTCAGAGAACTTCAGTGCCCCTGGGACTGGCTTGCAGGCCAAGCTGGCACCCCAGCCTCACAGGCAGCAGTGCCATCAAAGGGATAAGACGAAAGGAGATCTCCTTTATAGCCCAGAAATTCCCCACATAAAAAAAAGAAAATACAAAACTGAGGCTGGCTCCTAGATTACCTAGGCAGCATCCAGAAAGCTGGCTCGGGTACCCTAGTGATATATTGTTGGTAGCTAATTATCTTCTGCATTTTCCTGCTTTCTTAGATAATGAGTCAAAAAAGCATTTCACTTTGGGCTAACAATGTGACATTGACATGTACAGTAAGATCTTCTTGCTGTGTAGCTAGCAGTGACAAATTTTAAGAGTACCAACCAGTACCTCTGCTCACTCACAGTACCTCAGCCTCATCTCTCCTGCTGCAACACCTATTCTTTATTAGAAGCTTCTTGCATTTTTCTGTTGGCAGGCTTTGAGACACAGCCAGGCCACAGAGATTAATCTGATCATTTGATTTTCATGATTAATTATCTCCTGATAAGCCACTTCCCCCCAACCCCCTACCTTTCACAAGAGTAGTTACTACCCAGCCCTCCCCTTAATTCATCACATCAAATTTGGTTTCTCATATCACGCTCTGACAAGTTGAGGATAGTCACGAATGAGCACTGCCTTGCCACACATCAGCTAAGCTTGGGGACAGCAGTCAAGATGGAAAACTGACAGTCTGGCTTGATATTAGCTCCAGAGTCAGCCCATTGCCACGGGAAGGCATCTTGTGCTACAAGCAGAGATGCTCACATGAGCTGGCTGTCCTGTGCCCCTTGCCATGGCACTGGTGAAAGAATGATGAGAAGAAAAAAATGCAACCTCCAGCTCTCTGAAGAGGAAAAGTCCTCTTCTTTTTCTTTCCACCGCCCTGCTTCAGACCCCAAAGGGGTGCTGCTTCCAATACCACCTTGCTGTGCTGTGCCTTCAAAGTGCCACTGAACCCTCGCTCTGGTGACAAAAGGAGAAATTGCCAGCAGGGATTACAACACAGACAGCAGTGGCCACAACCAACCTAATTTTCCCCAGAGACAGGCCATGTATGCTTTTTGTTGTTCAGAGCCATCTGCAAGGAACTGGATATTTGCAAATAAAAGGAGATTAGGACAAGGCATTAATCCAGCATCTGCTGCTCACTCATGCTGTCCCCTGAAAGAGAGCCCAGATACAACGTTTAGGTCGTAACACTCAGTTCTGAGCTGCTGGTAAATTTAAAAAAGATTACGATAATTAACAGACACACAAAGTTTGGATATTACTTTTTATACCAGTGAAGCCCCAGGAGGGCCGTAAGATGTGGAGCTGTTTAGGAAACAAAGTGAGATTCCCTTTGGGAAAGGGCAGCTCCCCTTCAGCTGTGCCCACTCGTGCACCAAGCTCCAGCAAAGAAGATGCAGTATGACCAGGAACAGGGTTGGAGCAGAAACAGCAATAGCTTATCCAGAAACCCTTGCTTTTAGGAAGGCCTAACTTCTTGAAGACCACCAAAATAGCACAGCAGGGCTATTGTTCCCAGAATTGGATGGCAAAGGCTTCTGCTACCCATGGGAATTGTTTCTGCTGTCAGATGGAAGACCACAGCAGAAAATGGCATCCACAGCTTTTACAAAAAGCTCTGCTCTCTGCACAACACGAGAGAGCAAGTGTATCAAGCCAGCAAACTCAATCCTACTTTTTATTTGGGTTTTCTTCATATCCACAGTAACTATGTGGCTGCTGTCAGTGCTGCTTTTCTGGGGGAAAGAAGAAAAAAAAATTAAGCTTGGGGAAAAACATCCAGTTCAGAAACATAGATGAACAGCATTTCATCTCTGTGTATTGTCTGTATTTCTACGAGCAGCCACTTTTCACAGAGGATTTTGCCCAACAGAACTGATAGGTGCTCACCACTGCTCAGAGTTTGATACCTTTCAGATGTAGCTGGTGCATTTGGCGTTCAAAGGCATCGCACATGTAGCACCACCTGCATCCTCTGTCTCGGGAATTGAGAGCACATTTCACATTGCAAACACTGACTGTCAACCACTGCCATCTGAAGCTTCCTATTCAGCATTTTTTTCAGCTTAATTTCATTTACTTTAAGATGGAAAAAAGATGGTTCGTTAGAGGCACTTACCACAACCTGCCTAAAGCACTGATGAGCCGACATACATTTTCATCTGTCCAGGTCTCATCGCTTTACCTTGCGTTGCAGATAGCATCCAGCCAGCCCAGTAAGCACTGCTTTACAGTGCCTCATGGATCCCTACTCACAGCACCTCTGCAACCTGAAGAAATTCCACCTTACTAATGCAAAAACATTCCATGCTCAGCTGTGTTGGGTTTGCGTGGCAAGGTTTTGGTAGCAGGTGGGGGCTATAGGGGTGGCTCCTGTGAGGAGCTTCTAGAAGCTTCCCCTGTGTCTGACAGAGCCAATACCAGCCAGCTCCAAGACGGACCCGCCGCTGGCCAAGGCCGAGCCAATCAGTGCCTCTGTGATAACATATTTAAGAAGGGGGGAAAAAAAAACAGTAGGGGGAAGATTTTGCAGCTGGAGAGAGGAGTGCAAAGATGTAACACCAAAGTCAGTGCAGGAGGAGGGGCGAGGAGGTGCTCCAGGCGCCGGAGCAGAGATCCCCCTGCATCCCATGGTGAAGCAGGTTGTTCCCCTGCAGCCTGTGGAGGAAGGATGAGGGGATGTAGAGATTCCACCTGCAGCCTGTGGAGGAAGGATGAGGGGATGTAGAGATTCCACCTGCAGCCTGTGGAGGACCCCATGCTGGAGCAGGTGGAGGCACCTGAAGGAGGCTGTGGCCCTGTAGGAAGCCCAGGCTGGAGCAAGTCCCTGGCCGGACTGGTAGACCCATGGAGAAGGGTGCCCACGCAAGGGCAGGTTTGCTGGCAGAGCTTGGGACCCCACGCTGGAGCAGTCTGCTCCTGAAGGTCTGCACCCCATGGAAGAGACCATGCTGGAGCAGTTTGTGAAGGACTGTAGCCTGTGGGAGAGACTCCATGCTGGAGCAGGGGAATGATGAGAGGAGTCCTCCCCCTGAGGATGAAGAAGCAGCAGAAACAACGTGCGATGAACTGACCGTAACCCCCATTCCCCGTCCCCCTGTGCCGCTGAGGGGGGAGGAGGTTGAAGGTGGGAGTGAAGTTGAGCCCAGGAAGATGAGAGGGGTGGGGGGAGGTGTTTTGAGACTTGATGTTATTTTCTCATTGCTCTGTTTTGTTTAGTAATAAATTAGATGAATCTCCTTTCTAACTCCAGTCTGTTTTGCTCCTGATGATAATTAGTGAGTGATCTCTCCCTGCCCTTATGTTGACCCAAGCCTTTTGTTATACTTCTCCTCCCCATCATGCTGAGGGAGGGGTGAGCGAGCAGCCGCGTGGTACCTTGCTGCTGGCTGGGCCTAAACCACAACATCAGCAAACCAAACTTTCCTGCCACCAGCACTCATTTCACTAACATCTTGGAAAAAATAAATTCAGTTTTCAGGTGAAAATTCAGGCAAAAGACCTGAACAGATTTCACCTTGGAGGAAATGTTCTTTAGCAATTTCTGGAAGAGACTTAAAGGGGTTTTAAGAACATGAGTTTCAAATATGTGGAAGAGCTGATAGCTGGTGTCAATCAACCCCACCATTCCAACCAGGGGAAGGAGACAAGAGACACAGCCTAATGGGGTGGCTTCAGCTGGTGAAATGCAGTGGGGAGACATGTATGATAGCCATGGGAGAAGACTGGGAGCAGGGATAGTCATGACCTTTTCTGCAAGTGGTGTCTCACAGCCCCATATGTGACAGACCCTTTATACCAAGCCAGGTCCAAGGTTTAGCCAGGCTGTGAGGGCGTATGCCACTACCCACACCCACTCCAGGAGCCATTTTGGCCCACCATCACACAGTCCCAGTCCTCCTCTATGACCTTCAATTACAGCCCCCAGCAGCTCCAGACCTCCATGGCCCAGCCACAGTCTCCCTTCTAGAAGGGCAGCACTTCTTGCTTTTCCCCTCACCCACCTTCCCAGCTGAAAAATCCTTTAATTCCCATTTGGAACCAGCAAGTCCAAACAGCCTAAATGCCTTATGAGACAAAACAGGGTCATCAACATTCAAAGAAAAATAGGTATCTACAGCAGAGCACATCTCTCATAGATGTGAAGACTGCAATGAGGTAGACTTACTCCAGCCTGGTATGGCCACGTCCTCTGAGGTGACTACTAGGTCAGATGGCTGCAACTCCTGGAGAAGCTGCCCTCAGGACACACAACCATTTCCCACACCTCCCTCTTCAAGTTTTTGTAAAACCAGCCCAAGCATCACTCAACCCAGTGATGGCATCCAAGTGGCATTAAACCCACTCTTGTGTTGTCACGCCATTAGTTTAAATCAGTTTTACAGCCAGTTGCCGATCAATAAAATGCAGAAACATGACTGGAGAAAGGAATTAGCATCTGTAATCCCATGATTACATAAATCCCTTTGGTCAATCAGTTATTAATGGCTGTTATATTTATTGGGGTTTATAGCAGGACTACAAACCTGAGCCATCAGAAGTAGACACCGAATAAGACACTGTAAAAAAGCTATTTGATTACTGACTCCTCACAGCAAGTGCTGACAGAATACAAATTTGGCTCGCTTTCCCTCCTGTTAGTGAGCCTGCTAATGAGCTTGCCAATTAAGAGCCAATCTGAAGACCTTGGAGGGGAAGCTGTCAAGAACATGAACTCCCATGCCTCTGAGGAGCAGCTGTGGGACTCGTGACGAGGGCCACCTCTAATGCTTTGTGCTGATGCCACCCACTGACCCCTTTATCTCCCACAACTCATTCCTCTCACCCAGGAAATACATTTGTCACACATGCATATTATGGCTTCTAAGGCACCAACACTGAAAATAAACACATGCTGAAGAGTAATAAAACCTCCCTTGCTCCTCGTCATTGCAGAGACCTTACTAGGTCAAATGCTGGAACTACTAGGAAAGTGAACAAGCTTTAAAATAATAATAATAATATAAGAAAAAAGTCACTAATTACACATCATCATGTCTGTCTAATTATTTTGGGATACATTTTGTATTTTTGGATGTGTGTGTTTCTATTTAAGGAATCGAGGACAGTTCGGGCAAGAGAATTTGAGCTCTTAACTCCCTTTGGATACTTCTGTGCATGTTCCTCCCCTCATCAGCAATTAACTTAATGCAGTTTATGAAAGGAAAGGCAAAAGCATAGATACTACACCAGCCCAAAATCTCTGATAACAAAGCTTTATGACTTTCAGTGCAGCTGGCTCTGGGGACATGTACAATCCATTGCCGTCTACAGCACGAACCACTGCGACAACTGGACGGGGTGCAAGTACGCAAGGGCTGTGAGCATCTGACTCAGCAGTCAAATCTCTGGGGCCTCAGTACAGGAGAGACATGGAGCTGTTGGAGAGAGTCCAGAGGAGGGCCACGAAGCTGATCAGAGGGACGGAGGACCTCTCCGGTGAGGACAGGCTGAGAGAGTTGGGGTTGTTCAGCCTGGAGAAGAGAAGGCTCCGGGAAGACCTTATTGTGGCCTTACCAGTATCTGAAGGGGGCCTACAGGAAAGATGGCGAGGGACTAGCCACTACACTGGGAGTGTAGTGACAGGACAAGGGGTAACGGGTTTAAACTGAAGGAGGGTCAATTTAGATTAGATGTTAGAAAGAAATTCTTTACTGCTAGAGTGGTGAGGCACTGGAACAGGTTGCCCAGAGAGGTTGTGGATGCCCCATCCCTGGAAGTGTTTAAGACCAGGTTGGATGGGGCTTTGGGCAACATGGTCTAGTGGAGGGTGTCCCTGCCCGCAGCAGGGGGGTTGGAACTAAATGATCTTTAAGGTCCCTTCCAACCCAAACCATTTTATGATTCTATGATCATTAAGAAGCTATTTCCAACACACTCATTTGAGTACTCTGGCCTGTCATTTAAGCAGACAATTTCATTTCAGAACCACTCTATGCTGTATTTCTTTGCACTTTTCTTCCTGTCTAGTCATTCAGTGGGTAACTAACAGGGGCGTTTCCAACAGAGAACTGGGACCAACACACTTCACCCCTGAAGTACTCCCTGGTGATTGCACACAGAGGTTAAATTTTATTGCCACGCTTATGTCCAAGGGACTGTCGGGAAGAGAACAGGAGCTGGACTCCTGGTCTAGGTTTTCTTCCAGATTTATCAGTCCCCCATTTATTTCATCACACCACACGATTAGTAACCCTCTGGAAATAACCTTTAGCAGAAAGCTCTGTTACCGAAATAAAGAAATGCCATAGTTTCTCTGAAACCGTATCCTTCTGCTGAAACTAATTATGAGAAAGCTGTTGCTTAATGAAAGTTTGCTTTAATATGACTTATGCTATTCATAAGTTTGCTTTGGACAGCATCCAGGTTTTTTAAATTAAATATTAGTCTGTTAGCCTATCAAACAAACCTAAGCATGTCAAGTTAGTATTTTAATAGTGTATTTCTTCTCCTCCCAGCCTAGGTTTGGCTTCCTAATTGACTTTCTGCTTTAAAGTCAGTAAACTCAAAAGTCTGAGGAGAAGATGTCACACTTTAATGGTTTAGGAGTGCACACTTTGTCTGGGTGATTGATGGATCAAATGTGTGCTGAGGAATGCTGCAATGTTTCTTTCATCATTTCTGCTTCTCACGGGGCTGAGAACTGGACTATCTCTAAACCTCTTTGCTGCTAGCAACAATAATCAAATTATCTCATTCATTATAAATGTAAAATCCATCTTACTGTCCTGAAGGGATGTTATTGAACTGACATTACCATGTGAGCATCGACAAAGGTATACGTGCAAATTTATCACCTAGGATCTGTTGAATATACACACCAGGCGTGCTAGCCTCTCTCTGGCTCATTACACTCCTTTCTGGTTATTGCCAGCCCCATCCTGTTTGGCGAATGAGATATGGAAGAGCTGCACAGACACAGCAGTGACAGGTCCTTCAAAAATGCAGGCAGTAAGTGGGATAACATTCACAAATGAATGGTAAAGAAAGGCTGACGCGTTAATCGAGGGTTGCACATCTGACAAAAGGCACAAATGTAGATGGAGAGCACTTATTAAAGCAATATTTAATATTTTCAGAGTGCTTTTCAACTATAATTATTTACTTTCAGTGCTGCCTAATCAAGTAAAGGACTGCAATGTTTCTGATCTCACGATGAGGGCTGAAAGGTAGAAAAGGTTTTAAAATCGTATGTATGCTCTCCAAAATGACTAATATAGGCTACGCATATATTCATGCACCTATATCAAATTTGCTAGTGCAAGAACAGTATTTCTGACTGCAGGCCCTGCCAGTGGGATGTGAAAGTCGGGCAGGTTCTCTAAAGCGCTGACATAGCATTTATTAAAGGTTTTACATATAAAGCTTAGTTAACAAATCCGCTGACGATGCATGAGCTGGAATAGAAGCCTGATCCTTCTCCAGAGCAGGGAGGCTCTCCCAGATTAAAGGCAAGCAGAAAAGGCATTGAAACTCACTGAGCTCAGGTAAACTGGCACAAATATACACACCATTAAGGACAAATCTGCCCAGTGGGTCCCAGAAAGAGAGGACTGCAAGAAATCCCTTGGAATGCAGAGTCCCACACACCTGAGCATAAGCAACCAGAGGAAGAATGGAGCAGGAGGGATCAAGAGCACTGCCAATACCCTTCGGGCCCTGAAATAGTAGAAGATTTGTTAAATCCCAGGGAGTGGCTCTGGCTGTATTCGGCAAAGGAGGATAAAGCAAAGCCCCTGTGGTGCTGGCAATCTGGAGGGGGTGGTAGTGTCCTTCCTCTCCTCAGATCTGGGGAGCACAACTTGAGTTGACAAGCCAGGCTGGACAGCCGGGTAGCCCAAACACATTCATGCTCTCACAAGGAGCTGCTGGCGCCTGCCCACCACTGAGGGACAGGGGGTTTCAGCAGGACTCAACTTGCGCTTCGGTCGCCACACAAAAGTGTCTGTTACTGATGTTGGTTGGGCATTTGTCCTTGCTCCTCATTTCCACAGCTCCTTCAAAGTCCCCTGTGAGCCTGAAGGGGGATGCTGGGTGCTTTAGCCTATAAAAACCTTCCTGTCCTGCCTCAAATGAGCATGGTTTTATTGCAGTGGCTATGTTTCTTGTTCATTTTTTTGCATATCACCCATAAAAGAAGGAAAAGGTGCTGTGTTAGATACAGTCTTGTGCTTCATCTGACTGCATTACATACCAGTGGTGAGGTGGACTCAGAGGACCCAGCTGTGATTTTTCCTCTGCTCTCCCCACTTGTAACTTGTACATCGTCACATTTTAGACATATGTCTGAGACTGGTCATTTATGTAGAAATCATTATCACCATAAAGACAAATCAGGAATACCGACTACCTCTCTCCCCCTTGCTCTATAGAGAGGCAGAGAAAATGAAGCAGTGGTAACACAAGTATTGCCTGGTAGGTACATGCTTCTACTTTTGCCTTAGTAAAGAATCAAGACCAGGGCCACCCAAAAGAACAGTCTCCCCTCTCATTTTTGGGGAGGGGACATCAATCACATCTGTGTGCACACTGCAGCGCTGATGACATCTTATAGGACAACCTGCAAGTACAGCAGAGATTCAGTCACATCCGAGGAGAGCTTTGCTGGCTCGTCCTAGCCAGGGCCATTTGCAGGACAGTCGTGCTTTCCTTTGTTCTCCATCTCTTTTATTCAAGCCTTCCTGGTGTTGCCTCCCTTCCTCCTCCCATGCTCTGGCAAGGATGCTGAATGCTGATGAGACAATACTTGATCCATCTTCAAGCACTTATTTTCGGGCAATTAACTTGGCATCATAGAAGCACTTAAGAAACCTGGCTTTCCGGAGTGGGAGACAACTGACTAAAAAGCTAAGCAAGGTAGTAAATTATTGTCAAATGACTAAAAAAGAACAGGAAGGGGAGAAAAAAATAAAAAGAAACTAACACTTTGATAGAAGACATTCGCTGCTGTCAGACCAAATCTGAGATGTGACAAAAAAAATCCAGTCTAACAGTTTGAGCAACCGTTAGCGTGCGTCCAACATTGGACACTATCAATTGAGTCTATAACAATTATGCTTTGCCATTCAAGGGTGGATGCTCTCTTTTCTGACATCTCCTGATTGTATGTCACCGATTTATCCTTGGAATAATTAGCCAAAGCAAACCATCTATCTATTTAGATAGCACACATTACTCTAATGTGCAAAAGCTTGCCGATCACCAGTGGTCTTTCACCACTAACTCTCGCTGCTCTAATACGTCTTTTCTACTTCCACAGGCAATAATTTACACATTATCAAGACTGTACTTATTTACTGGGTCTTAAATTCAAATCAGGGGAGCAGAACCAGAAGCAAATAATTCCATTTTCCATAAACCAGAAATTCTCGAGTCTCCCTTGTGGTGTTATTTTCCTGTCCCCAAAATGACACTTCGAAGATGCATTTGCCTTTCATCCCCTAGATGCCAACATCATGGCTGTCACTGGTACCCCAGAACAGGGCATAAGAAAAGCCAGTCTGGTACTGCCCAAGCAGTCCCTCTCTGCTGGGCACCCAGGTCTTCCCTCCCATTCCCTACTTGGTTTTGGCAACATTTGGGATTCTTTGGAGATCAGAAGCACGTTGATTTTGCAGGCGCAACTTCAGAACTGTCGTGGCTTAACCCAGCACACAGCTAAAACAACCACACAGCCAGTGGGATGGGGGAGAGAATTGAAAAGCAAAAGTAAAACTCATGGATTGAGATAAAGACAGTTTAATAGGACAGAAGAGGAAGAGGAAGAGGATGATAATAAAAATAATAGAATATACAAAATAAGTGATGCACAGCACAATTTCTCACCACCCAAAGCCAATGCTCAGCTAGTTCCCGAGCTGACCTGCCTCCTGTCCAACCCCCCAGTTATATACGGAGCATGAGATCATATGGTATGGAATATACCTTGGGCCAGTTTGGGTCAGCTGTCCTCACTGTGTCCTCTCCCAGCTTCTTGGGCACCCCCCTACCTTCTCGTTGGCAGGGCAGTATGAGAAGCTGAAAAGTTTGAGAATGTTTGGCAACAACTGAAAACGTCAGTGTGTTATCCACATTATTCTCATCCTAAATCCAAAACGCAGCACTATACCAGCTGCTAGGTAGAAAATTAACTCTATCCCTGCTGAAACCGGGACAAGATCTAAAGTGAATAAATAAATATCACTCTTTCCATCCACATTTTTCAGTGGATCTCACTGTATACCCTACAGCCACAAGAAACCTACAGACATCTGCATAATAAATTGTGCTTTAAGGGAAAAAAAAAAGTTAAAGTTCTTCAACTTGCAATTTATCCTACTGGCCATTCCAGCTATGTCCTTACCTCGTACGTATACTGCTGCTGTCAGTGAGTAACGTCCTGGAGCTGGAGCTCCAGTACAGCGCTCTGCAGGCACAGGTACCAGGGCTGCTTTCAGAAACAAAGAGGAAGAAGGTAGAGACAGATAGAGAGGGAAAGAAATTCCCTTATTCTCCATGTTTTCAAAACCTGAAAATAAAAAATGTTTCCTTTTGCCTCAATGAATTGACATAATGATGTAAAAACAACATATGAAAGTCCATAAGGTGCATACGGAAAAACCAGACCTGCCATCCTCCTATCCATCGACTTACATAACGAAGCAGGGATCTCAAACACCAAGTAAGCTTAATGTTGTAGTTTATGACTTATTCCTATTCGGTGTTATAAATCAAGCCCTTCATGTTCTAATACTTTATATAAATACATCAGAGTTCTTGCACAATAGCATCCTACTTGCATACATTTACATTATTCCCTCAAAATAAATGTATATTGAAAAAAATTTATTCCATGAAACACTCTATGCAATCCTCTTAGAAAGGGAGTTTAAAGGAACAAAACATAAAATAAAGGCAGGCAATATCCTTAAGCGGAAATACCTTTAAGGTCCAAGTGGGGCATACAGCAGTTCCAGGGCACAGGGGCAAACTTGAAGCCACAACCCTCTACATATTATAATGTACAACAAACCAAGAGTCAGGGTATGTAAGAGATGGAGCCCAAGACAAACAGCCCTGCTTTCCAACCTGGTTGTTTTCTTTCTACAAATAAACACTGTACTACTACCTGGTATGAGCTGGTATTGCTCCAGAGATACAACAGGGACAAATTCTGAAAAAGTACCTGGCTTGTTGTTTTTGCCACGAAATTAATTTTTAGGGGTAAACATGGACACGTACATCATGGCTGAATTATCAGTTGCATACTAAGCAACTGAAGAGTCTTCAGGAAGAATTATTACACCCTTCACTTCCCTCTCCCACCTCCAGCCCCATCATCACACCTGCGTGCACTGGGCTTCAAGGGCATCAAGCCATGACATGGATCATTGCAAGCTGCCCCAGTCCTGCCTCCCAGGAGATCTAACACAACAGTTCTGCTGCTGTGAAACCCTTTGTGATTACAGCACGATGGTGAGGGTTTATCCATCAGTCTTCAATGCTGGAAAATAAAAATGACATGCTCTCCTGGACTTCTTTCACACTCTTGGGCATGTTCATTCTTTCATTTAACTGAGAACATCACACACTTCAGCCACAATAGCATCAAGGGAAACAAAAAGCTACTTTCAAACATCTATTACCTCTTCATTCAAACAGCCATCCTAGGCTAGACCACAGGTCTAGACATGCTATTATCTTCAGACATCACCTACAGTGGATGCCTAGCCCAGAGCATTAGGACTAGACAACCATTTAGCCATAGCCCTCCGCACACTCTCCCAGACTCGAGCAATCCAGGGACCTGAAATTAAGCAACACACAGTTCTCCACACAGGTCATTCCAAAACTAATGGTTTTCATTAGCACTAATCCAGCTGCAAAAATATTTGTCAATGGTTCATTAATGCCAAATGAGCCCTGCAAGCATGTAGGTTTTGTTAAGAGATCCTGAGATACTTGAAAGGTAGGGTGGGCTTTTTCCTCTCCTGTTTTGGTTTCCTTGGCTCTTCCGTCCTCCCCTTAAGTTCAGAAGCTGGTAGCAATTTACAACAATTTATAATTTAGAAGGTATGCATGTACATATGTGCCTGTGCATGCACACAAGCCAGAGAAGTCAGTGAGTCTCTTTTAGGGAAAGAATCCCACCGCAAGAGTCTGGACTCAGTCCTCAATGGCCAAAACGGGGTGTTTGCCGGCTAATCCTAATGAAAGCTTCAGGCAACAGATTTCATCCAGGCAGATGTTTCTCCAGAAAGAACACAGCAACCATTATATACCAGAACAGACTCAAGTTTGGAAATGCTTAAATCTCCCTGCCCTGGAGTTCCAGGCAGCACGCGCCTATAGACTAGAGCTCCTCTGTGCACCAACTCTACCTTGCCATTGCCCCAAACGGGAAAAGCGAGGGATTTTGGGCCTGTTCTTTAGCACTCAGGGACTTAAATACAAACACCATTCAGGAAAGCATCACAAATTTACCTTGTGATATTTATGCCATTCAGGGATATATTCACCCACCAAACTCCCCTACCTACATGAGCCAAAAAGGACAGATGTCTCAACGTCTTATCAGGGGTTTGCCACAGGGCTAAGCAAGCAAATACTTCTTTAATGCCTTTCTTCAAGTCCAATGGACCATACTAAGGCACGCTTTTCTCTCTCCTCCACTCACGCCTACACCATGAGGCTGGACACACCAACACCATGGTCTGTGCTTACCTACGTGACGTGCATGTTTCAACATGCACCTTCAGCCCATTCATTCGGGGTTTCTATCTGCTCAAAGACATGCATTTTGTCAAGGACCAGGCTTAAGTCACCCAGTCTACAGGAGGAAAGACTGATGAGAACAAATAAATCTTTGCTGGGGAAACCAAATGAAATGGAGCAGAGAAGATGGCATTTGCACGTGGACATTAACCCACGGAGCCTCAGAGCAAGATTGAAAACACCACCTCCCTTCACCACAGGCTTTGTAGTCCTCATGAGCCCGAGAATGATGGATTTCAGCATGTTAAGACCCTAAAAGAATACCGAAAGAAACAGCATGCCATGTGTGGTTATATGATCTTCTGGTTTACCAGAGGATTTTGCAAACTCCCCCAACCCTTTCATGGCAGATCATGAAGATTATAATGGCCATCCACACTCTGCCAGGGATTTTCAGGTCTCTCGACCTGCAAAGACAGACTCATGGGCTTTACAAGTACTGCCAACTGGCCTGCCTAGCTTTTAAATTTCATGAGCCCTGAAATGAACAACTAACTCATGGAGATTATAAAACATATCATTTTGCTAGAACAGTTTGTCAGCTCAATAAAACCTGAAACAAAGGGCTAGCAGAGTATTTTAATTTCCACTGGAGGTGTCGCCTGCAGAGTTTACAAGGTGCATCGACAAACTCGGACCCAGACACATTTTGTAGTCTCAGATTTGCACAGGTTAGGAGGAGCGCACCATAACCAGCACAGAGTTTATAGTATGCAAAACTTACAACATCAGCAGAGAAAAAAAAAAAAAAAAGAAAAGAAAAACTATTAAGTTTGTATATTCCTTCTGTAATGCCAGGGGACCTCAAACTCACCAAAGTACATACTGAGATGATACACAGCCAAAAGACAAGGCCTTTGTCTTCTCTTTAGATGCTGATGCAAAAAGGGAAAAACCTGCAACCAGCATTTTGCAAACTCTGATCCCCAACCCCTAAAAGTAGTTTCCATGTACTCTTGCTCATTGAGAAAAACAGCAGTAGACTGATACACACTTGAATAGACCCGGGTCCTTTGTGAATATTAAAAGACCCTTTACATAGTGAAGAACCTTTTCTGAAAATGCTTCAAACCCTCCACTGGAGCAGTGCTCTGCTTTTCCCAAGCTATTTCCTTGGTCAAGAGAGAAACAGGTCAAACCTCCAAAAGAAAAAAAGCCCTCTAATCCCCACCTCCTGCCTCCAGAAATTGCTGTAGAGAGGGAAAAAAAAAAAAGAAAAGAAAAAAAAATAATTGTTTCAAATTGTTTTGTGGTTTTCCCACAAAAGTTTTAATAGCTTTCTCCAGGTTGTCAACTCAGTGTATAATATTCAGAGCTATCCAGATGAAATTTCAAAGAGTTCAGCAGTATTTCTAATTGCACCGCTTAAAACGATTCCCTGTTGAGGGCCCACGCCAAAAGTAGGTTAGAGGCTTTCGTATCATGGATATTTCAACGGGTAGATAGAAATTTAGATATAAAAAGGCAAAGCAAGGAAGCACACAGCATTTTTATATACTGTGGCTAGTTAGTTTTTAATATCCTCACTGTCATGCTTCTCAGAAGTTTTCAAAATATCGCTTATTATACATCTTCGCAGAACAGGCAGACTGGGGTTATTCACATCTTTGTAAACACGCACATTTTAACAGACCATGAGTCTACATAGCTCAGAGGTGTCAAATGAAGAAAGAAATAGACTGCCTCCTAATGAAGTTCAAATAAGGAAGGCATTTAATTATGCAAACTTCTCCAATGCTTTGGACACTGCTTTTAAAGGAGAGAAAGTGTCATAACTCAAAGGTATTTAATCTAATGAAAACCTGCAATTGTTCAGGCTGTTTCCAATATATTCAAATAAAAGAAGATGGGTTGAGATTTTTCCCTTGAAGAACACTCAGGAAATTACATCCCATCCAGCCCTTCCCCCTCATCTTTTTGTCAGCAAATCCTATAAACCCACAAAATGCCAGGAATTAAATGCTAAGGTTGGCAATCTGTCATTGACATATGTTCCTGCCTTTTTTTTTTTTCCCACCAAGTCCTAAGATAAGGCTGCAGTTTCAGCCTTAGCATGGAATTTCATAGCACCAATTAATATTTGGAGGCTTTCATTCTCCCTCTTCCCCATCCCTAATCAATGTGATTTACTTTGCTATCCTACTAGCCAATTTTTCAGGAGTCTTTGGGGAAAAAATGACCCAACTTGCAGGAACTTGAAGGCAGTCTGTACACGCAACAGCATGCTCTGAAGCAACGCCATCAGCTTCCAGCATGACACCGGACAGCCCCATGATACGCTGCCACAACAAAATAGTTTCTTCCCCTTGGGAAACCCTCAGCGCAAGCTGTCCAAACATTATTTACTGTTTCAAGTGTTGCTTTATTTATGGCAGAAATTCTCCCTGTTCAGAAGAGAGAGTGACTGAGTAACTTACTAGGAATGTTCCTGGGGAATGGGGGAAAGGGGGAAATGAGATCATTCATAAGTCTAGAAACATTTACAGCTTTTATGCAAAATTTAAAATTGGAACATTATAAAAAAAAACAACAACCAAACAACCTTAAGCTGGTAGCTTGCCAAGCTACAGGTGGGTTTTGTAAGGAGGGAGAGGATTCCAGCTTGCTTGTTTGGAGAAGAGAGAAAAGCATGACTTCTGGGAAGATGAAATACTTGAGGTAGATATATTTACGCAATATGTGGGAAGTGTGAACAGATGCTACCTAGGAGGCCTCTCTTATGACAGCACCTCCAGAACACAGGAGGGTTTTTTGTTTGCATTTTGTTTGTGTGGTGGGGTGGCTTTTTTGCAAGCAACAAAAATAATTTTTAGAAAGTGTTTTGCAATAGGAAATACTGGCTTTTAAGGCCTTCCGAATGCATCTATTAATAACTTCTTTGGTAATTAACAGAAATAATTATTGTAGTCTTCTTACCTGTAGATTTCCAATACAGACTGACTCAGTTTTAATACTGAAACTTAAAACCGTCAGGTCCCGTTTGCAGCGGTGGTAAATACAATCGCTCCCACTGACATCTCTCCTGGTTACAGGTGCTCCCCAGAGCTGCAAACTCAGTCCTGACCCCAACCTTCCCAAAACGCTGGCCTGCAATTTTGCTTACAGCACAGGTTTTCAAATCAATGGTACGGAGATCATTTCTTGCAAAGATACCCTAGGATAAGAAAGGCATGACGAGGCTCGTACACGGCCAGATGGGCAAAGAAATCAATGGGAGAATTAGGAAGAGCAAACAGGATGCATGCCACCAGAACTTCTTGTGTTTAGTTCACTATAAAGCAGGTCCTGTGACAGTAATGACAAAAAAATGATATCATGATTTGTTTGGTTACAGCTACAGGCATCATCATTTTGTGAAGAGTTGGCAGCTCCCAAATAGTTGACTTCCAGAGAGTTCAGTTAAATATAACCCTCTCTGCCTGAGCCAGGAATAAAATCCATTCCATTTAATGTAATTTCAGCTAAATCTGAAGAGTTAACAGACAGAGAGCTACATATTGATTATGCCACTTCCATTCTGATGAAAAGAACTTTGAAATAGCACCCAGAATCCAATATTTTCCTTGATTCAGTTCAGCTACCAAAGGCTTTCTGTTTATTATTTTTATTATTAAGTAGCATACTCACAGGTATCCTTTCCAGGTTCCATGTTGGCCCAGACATTTACCAACCCATACAACAAATACACACATACAACCATATCCCCATGCGCACAAACACTCATTCCTCCACGTATGCTCCCCTTTCATATCCTTAGGGTAGAAAAAAATATAAAGGAGACTGAATGTGTTTCAGTGGCTCAAACCAGCAAGGAAATTGGGCATGCTCTATTTTTTTCAGGCTGTTGGCTAGACAAGAGTTACTCAAGGCTCCTAACGGGAACACAGTCATTCATGCTGCTTTGTAAAAAAATAGAGAAATAAAAAAAGTGTGATATGAACATACACGAATATCATATACACCAGAGAAACTGCCTGGTTAGATAACCTCTTCTACCTCTAATGCTTCACAGTGATTTAGCTCTCTACCCTGAGGGCTTGTACATAGATAGGCAGGCAGTTTTAATACTCTCCCATAGCTCATTAAAAATATCAATCAGGGGAGCTCTCTTCTGACATTGAGTGAGCATCATCCAGGTAAAAATAATAAAAAGTACTTCCCACCGAGGTCCACGTGGCATCTGTTCTTGTGCGTGGCCAAGGCAAATGGTCATTCGTCATAACTAACTCTTAATATTGGAAAGATAATTTCTTCCAACTTATGTCACTGCAGAAAAACTAAGAGGGAAAAAAATACCCCAGGATGGTCATAAATCAGACTGTTTTACTTGCTGCAGTCATATCTTTAACTGATCTTTATCCAAAAAAATAATCACAAGTAACATACTGTTCTTCTGGATACCCATAAGCTCACTATGGGTATCATAGTCATATGGGTATAAGGCTGAGCTATGAAGAGAAAAAAAGAAAAAAAGAAAAACTGAGAAAAAAAAATACAGCAAATTCACAACTGAGATCCATGGCTTAACTTCTCAGCTGTAGTAGCAGTTTTTGATAGGTGAAGTTTTCTTGTACTTGATATGGTTCCTTAGTACTCTAAAAAGTAAAAGAAAAATCAAACAAACCTTGTATTAGGTTCATGAAAACAGCTAAGGGTAAGGGCTCGTAAATATACTCCTGCCCACCTCTTTCATCAGACTGTCAACCATGAGATGCCTGAATGTTTGCTCACTGTTTGCCCTGTCAGTGGTTTTCAGCTCCACCAAATTCAGACCAAGAACCATGCTCATGACAAAATAATATAACTATGAAAAAACAATCTAGCAATTCCCATTGCTGTCCCATAGGACTGTGACAGCACCTAGACAGCTGCAGATGAGAAAGCCAATGATCCCACCTCTGTACAAAGACGAACAACCCTCTCCCTGAAGAGGGCTTAGGCTCAAGAGATGGATAAAACCTCCTTTGGTTTTGATGCTGTCCTCTGCAGTGCCTGATCATCTTCCAAACACAAAAGGAGAAAGCAAGTCTGGTAACATTTATTACCTTTTTAATCCAGTTTCAGTATCAAAAGAAATCATCAAAAACATAACTCTTCACGATCACTTTTGCCAGGCACACTAGGAGAGCACTATTTCACCTCCTGCAAGGAGATGCAGAATTTCTAATGCAAACTTTAGTAGCATATTCTAAATTTTTCAGATTTTCAAATTTTCCCCCTACAGAAACATATTTGCTCCAACAACAGTATGAAGCTGATCTGCATTTTCTGCTTGCTTGGCTGTATTTTCTAGTCTTCCTGCCCACATTTAGAGAAGAAAGCAGGATATCTGGAGGGGAGAAGCCCTGTGATGTCATCATTTTTGACTGGTTCATCAGTGGACAAATAGAGCTGCTGAAATTGGTGGCATCTAGTTAACAAAAGAAGTCAAGATTTAGTGCCAAATTAGTCTGCAAACAGCTTAGCATGACTAACACTGGGCTCATGCATAATTCTTCTGTCTTCATGAGCCCCCCAAGCAGTCTTAATCTTTATAGACCAAAAACTGTCAGGTGAGACACCACCAATACAAACTGAATGCGTAAATCCCGCGCAGTCATGCTATAGGGAAAAATGAGCTGCAAGAAAAACAATGTATAAGGACATCATATGTTAGCCATTCAAAGTAGGTATGGAAACCCAGTAATTATGCATTTGCTAAAAAGGCTAATTTCAAGATGGACCTAATCACGAGCAAGAGCTTCACTGGGGCCGGGTGTCCCAGAATTAAGCCTGCCACCACCGCCCTCTCTCTTTCTTTGCATAGAAAAAAAGGTAGGGTCTTATGTCTTGGGAGTATAAAAATAAAAGCGCATCCTTCTTCCACTTTCAGCTTCTTCCTCCTCTGCTCTACATGGAAAGCTTCCCCTTCCATGGTCAACCACATCTCAGTTCAGAAATCAAGAAAGTTCAATACAACTTTTCCTTTGTTTCTTAACTTTTCTCTGTATCAAGCTACAGACATGGAACAGCACCTATGTGCAGTTCCCAACTAAAATGCTTAACATAACATCCAAATCTAGCCCAGCCAGAGTCCCAAGCAGAACTTTGGAAAAGCCAGTGGAGAAACTGTTAGGAGAAAAATCCCTCCTCCCTCTTTTTCACCCTGAGCCAACAAAACATGGCAGCACTACTTGTTACAGAAATAATCCTCTGTCCTGCACTTAAGACATCAGTATTTTGGTCAAATTTTCTGCTCTCTGCTGTGCATACTCAGCTCTCTATAATGCAAGACCTCAGGGGTACCGCACAAGTCAAAGCTGAGAGTACAAATAGCAGGCCAAAAGCAATAAGTTATCAAACATCAAATCCAGCTTACTCTTTAACACTGTTTTTTTTTAAAAAATGTTCAGAAACCCACATGGCTTTTAACTTTGGTTTGGCACAAGGATAGCAGCCTAGTTTCTGGTCGCTTGAGCAATATGTTCCCAAGATCCAGGCTTGCTCCTAACATCATGTTGTCTCCGTTTCTCAGTTCACACAACTTCAACTCAATGCACAGCTCCAGCCCTCGGCAAACAGATGCCAGAGGTTGGGGACTGATAGCTTCCATCCAGCCCCCACGTCCTCTTTGGGGAACTGCCACAAGGAAAGCTGAGTGGGTGTCAGGGAACGACACACCTGAGTTACCGTGACCACCATCTGGCTCATAACTCTGCACCATGCTTTTGCTCCTTACTGCTTTGATTTAAAAAGCTCCTATGTAGGAATCCTTAAAGAATTAAAGGCGGGGGGGGCAGGGAATGAAACACCATTTGTACGGTTTTCAAAAATTAGTGTGTTTCCTCCATAATCATTTTCAGCCCTCATTAGACTTCAGTAGGACCAGATTTTAAAGACAAGCACGAGTTACTTATAATTCACTGGGAAAGCCCCTAAGAGAAATGATCTTAAAGATACTCGTTAACTCGGATATAAAACATTAACCTGCTCTGCGTGGACAGACCAGAAGACATGAACTACAGGAGAGGGTCCATCGAGAAGGTGGCACAACAGCTACTGTTCAGGAAGATGAGGCAAGGAACATCGTAAGCTATAGATAACTGTACCAATGTCTGTTGTGTGCTGCGTTACGATACCCTGGGCCTTTTAAGAGTAATTCTTTATTTGCTTAAAACAACTGATGGTTCACTTTGTGTATTAATATCACCACTCGTTAAAGATCCCACCTATGGCTACAAAACAGATTTTGTCCAGCCTTGGAAACTGAGGGGACCTGGGTTTGGCTACTGCTTGGATGGAAGAATAAACTGGGATCCTGAGCCCCAAAAGCAAAAACCATCGCTGGTCAACTGATGTTTCCAACTGTGGAAAGGGTGGGCAGAGACTAACAGTGAGGTTTTAGCAGCAGCCAAAGACTGGATAAGAAATGGTATTGTAAACACCATTAGTCTCCAGGTCCTTATTAAAGCAGTGTCACTCATTAAGTGACTGATGTTGTTAGAGTTATGCCAGCAGCAAACCACCACAAAGACACAGGGCTGTAACCTTTGAGTTTTGTCTGTGCACCTCAGAGTTTCAGACCTTGCCGCATTGTGAAGCTGCCGTTTGAGGGAGATAACGCCACAGTGCGTTAATGCTGAGCACCAGCTCAACCCCAAGCATGACTTCAGAGTCCCTAAGCCAGTTTCCTTTTAAATAAATCACACACAGACTCATGCTAAGTCACCTCCCTGTTTCAGAGCCTAAAACAAGATTCCTATCTGCTTAATGTGTAAAAATTAAGCCACTCCGAAATTAATTATAAACATTTGCTTGCCTTAGCTGAAATTTATTTGGCACAACAGTCAAGAGTCAGATTAAAACTCCAGCCTAGCCAGCTCATTTCTCTGACTTAAGAAGTTAATACCTTATATTACAGGTGACACGCTCACCTCATTCTACTTTACATAACATTAACTGCCGATGTTTTTCAGTGCCTTGATTGGGAACAAAATGACCTACATACATACATGCTTGCTCATGTACAGCACCATGCAGAAACGAAATCCAAGCATCTTCATATAGAAAAAGTGTGCAAATACGGGTAAGACTTTTCTTATTTTAATATATAGATGCATGTATGAATATGCACACACATACAGACATAGAGAGTAGTTTGCTGGCAGAGTGTTTTATTTTATTTTTGGCAAACACTTAGCCTGCCCTCTTGTATACCAGGAACATAAGTTAAAAAATGTTCTTGGAGCTTCCTCTTAGAGAAGTAAGAGGAAATTTCACTCCTGTATTCCACTATGTTTCTCCAAATGGGATTACTTTATAGGCTGGTAAGTCTACAAAACTAGGGAACTTTGTTTTTCCTTTCTGCCGCGGTAGAGTCCCTGTCAAATAAGGATAACTCTTCTTTTCTCCTACCTTTTGTCCATCTTGTCTACCTAGAGCTGTATGTTTTTCAGGATCAAAATAGCATTTATAACCAAAATCAAAAAGGGCTCTCACCTTCACCCTGACAAAGAAACTCTACTCTTACAAAGAATAGCTACTCTGCTTGCATTTTGAACTATGGGTACAACTTTCATAAAAATTTAGAAAGAATTAAAATATTTCACTGAATTGCATGATGGGTTCGGGGAGTAGAAAGAGAGGGCTTGTCTACACTGGAAAGTAACGTGTTAGAACATCACACTTGAAGAGTGCCATTAACAGCTGGGATCAGCTTTTCACATGGTAACATCTGGCACTGCTCCTATAATTTTTTTCCACGATACTTGCATCAGATACAGACCTCCTTCTTAGTCCATAAGGGAACAGCTGGCTGAAATCACAAGTGCCCTCTAAGGGTACAATATTTTGGGGCAGTTCAAACAAAACTGACCCACACATATTCCCCCAGAAAAAAAAAAAAAAAAAAATTTCCAAATGCTTTTCCAGACCTAAAGTTTAGCCAAGCTAAACCAACAATAGCAGAAGAAGAATTCGTACTATGCCTGCAGAAGCACTGGGTCTTCAAAAAAGAAGTGCTACAGAAAAACAACCAAGCCAGCACAGGGTTTACAGTCAGTGGCTCCATCCTGCCAAGTGCTGACTTTAGATATAGTATTTCTGGCTGTTTGCAATCCATAACCATGTGTATCCCATCCTACCTCCTTCCCAACACATCTCAAGTTGAAGATGGAGTGTGGGGAAAAAAATTGCAATTGTTAAATTAGACAAAAATGTTGTTCAGATACTGTTCTGTGAGAAGTGGTTGAAGGCAAAAGAAAATAGCACTGTTTCGTTTGTGTTTTTTTTTTTTCTCAGAAATGTTCCTCAAATAAACTAGATAAGGAGCTTCTATGCAAGAAGTTTTGCTGCAAAAGGGTTGCCAGTATTTCTTATTTTCGAAAACATGTTTATCCACTCCTTGCTAGTGGTGCAGAGGTCATGACATGAGACTTCAGCCTGAGGGCCAAAAAAAAGGTCAGAGAAGGTCTGACGTGTGCTGTTCACAGAGAGCTACAGCATTTCCCTCCTCCTCCATCGAAACCCTGCCCTACATTTCCCATGCTTTGTGAGTCAAAACCACTTTCTCCAGGCAATGGAAAAAAATTCACCCAAAGCAAGGAAAGCCCTGCTACGTGCAGAAGAAGAACCACCACTGTGGATGTTTGGGTTACTTAAGATGGGCATGTTTTCTTTTCCCTGTGGCAAAATTGTTTAAATGCATATGGGACGGTAGATTGATAGTCACAGAAAAAAAATACTATTCCTTTTTCTTTCCTTGCACTAACTTACAAGTTATAAAAAATAATCAATTCAGACTTATGTCCTGATAAACAAAACTGAAACAGAGAGCAGCATAATTTCTCCTCTATTGCTGCTGTCTACCTCAGCTTTCTTAATTCATGCCATATTTAATCTACATGTAGGAAGTCCACATTTGTTTCTAATAAGAGAAGGAAAGTAATGAGATGTCAAGGAACAGTTTCCTTAGGCCAGAGACTTCAAAGGTGAGTCTGGCAGCTTGTCCCACATTTATCGTTTGCGTCAAGCTTAAGATTTTCTAAAGAGCAACTGCCCATTTAAAACAATTATAAGCTGCAACTTAAACCTGAACTGCACATGAATGTATGATAAAACACTTACACCATCGTCCAAATTTTGGCGTCAGCCCTATATCAGAGAACACATAGCTCCAGATGCTGGATTAAAACAATAAGTACAAGCTGAAAATGAGCGTATAATTCTTTCAGCTAATGCAGAAGGGTCATGCTGCTTAATGCAATAGCAATGTTAAATGAAAGTATGGACTACATTATCTCAACATATGAGCTGCAACAACAGCTACTTCTGGTGTGTCTATCAGCTATATCTATCCTGGAGCAAGAGTCCCCAGTAAAAAAGTAATTCCACTGACAGATTATTTTTTTCCCCTGACTGTTCTTTTAGTCAATCTTCTGAATTATAGCAGAGTTGGGGAAAAAAAGGGAATATATGAGGAAAAAGAAAAGACACCCTGCATATTGCTTATCCTGCAGAAATGTACTGCTCATTCAGGATTGAGTCTTGCTGCTCCTGAAGCCAGTGCAAAGGCTCAGCCAGGAAGTGGAAGCCCTTAAAACAAGGGCCATAACAGAAGATAATAAGCATTAGGATCCAGGTTCAATAATAAAAATCAAAATAAAAAGGTGCTACCTCTGCACTGATAAGCACAACACAAGAAAACCTTCTACAACGTGCAAACGTTGAGGTAGAGAAAACTATTAAATAGGCAGCCAATTTGTGTATCGCAGGCACCATTGCTAAACACAGAGTGTACCTTCTAATTGATACCATTTTTTTAATGTGTGTGTCTGTGTGCATGTATTTATAAACACACACACACACTTTATTGTTTATCATCTTTCAGCACACACTCTGAGTCAGCAGATAGAGGGAAATATGTTTGAGCGGTGTTTAAAATGACACCCTTTACAAATGAAACCATCTAAATCCGGTGTTAGAGAATTAATGAGCTTCTCATGTAAATCACGCATAATTTACAGTGGAATTTGTCCTTGTGCCAACAACCACTTGCGCTGCATAATAATGAAGGCAGGGCTTCGGAGACGTGAAGCTATCCACAGCCTATTTGTGTCCTGCCTCTGCTTTTTCCCGAGTAAACAATCCACTGTAAACCCTTCCAGAGAGCAGGAAATAAAACAGTCTTCATCTCCCATTTCTCCTTTCCGCCTCTGGCTGAGGAACATTACAACCACCACCCAGGGACACTCATTTTAAGAGCTATAGATTCCCATTTAGGAGCATTTTAAGTTTGGACACAGCCCAGTTTTGGGTTGCTCACATGAGATGAACATTAAGCCTTTGTTAGACCACTGAAGGCATTACCTGTGTTTTAGGCAAAAGGAGGGGCAGTGACAGCATCAAGGAGCGGAGGAGAGCAGAGAGGACCCCAGCACACCAGCCAGGCATGCATGAGGGATGCAGCTGATGGGCATGGACTCAGGGCCATATTGCAAACACATCAGTTTTGTTTGACTCAAACCCCATTTGTTGAGGAAGAAAGCCTGAAAGACCTCACAAAGAAAGCCCTGAAAAAGTACATTTCTCTTTTTGCTGATTCGTATTAGCAATTGCAAAGCCACCGCCGCACATACCACCACCCTCACTGTCATCAGCCGGGAGCACCCCAACAAGCTGCTGCAAAGCCCTCCAACATCCAGCCTGGCAGGCTTCTGGCAGGAGAAGAGCTAGAAGCATCCTGGGAACCATAACACCTCCTTCCAGGGGAACAAGGCAGGGCTGGGAGCCCAAATTTGGCACACATGGGCAGTGAAACCTCCCTGCTCTCTCCCTGCAGCTGCAGTACCAAAGCCAACCAACTTCTTGGTTCCTTTCCTTTTTGGGGGACCAGGGCCTGCACGTGCTGCATGGGCTCAAGGGGTGCGCGGAGACCCAGCAAGGCTCCCAGGATGCAGGAACAGCAGTGGGAGGTATGCACGGAAACACTTAATTGTCCTTCCCTCCCAAAGACACAAATACAAACCTGCTTCTGTATCACCTCCACAGCCTGTTCTAAATGTATTTACAAGGGATCTCCTGCCTGTTCCTTTCTGTTATTACAAAGCATTAGTATTTGATGCCTGGGCAATACAAAAAGGCATTCACCTATCCATTCCTACCACTCTGCTTAGCAGCCCCACAGAAGAGCTCATTAATAACCCCCACCTCACCCCCCCATGATGAAGGAAGCCTGTATTATAAAACCTGGAGGGATCACACTGTTGCATTGTGCAAGGCCACGCAGGAGGAAGCAATAAAAACAGGAGTTTGATTTTTTTAAACAAAGAACAGATTCTGCCTGGGCATGCTCATGGCTCCCAGTAGCAGCAGCCATCACTGCTGATGGAGGTTCTGTTGGGTTTGCATGGCAAGGTTTTGGTAGCGGGGGGGGACTATAGGGGTGGCTTCTGTGAGAAGCTGCTAGAAGCTTCCCCTGTGTCTGATAGAGCCAATGCAACCAGCTCCAAGACAGACCCACCCCTGGCCAAGGCCGAGCCAATCAGCGCCTCTGTGATAACATATTTAAGAAAGACAAAAATCAGTTAGAGAGAGCTTTTGCAGCCAGAGAGAGGAGTGAGAAGATGTAAGAAACTCTGCAGACACCAAGGTCAGTGCAGGAGGGGCAGGAGGTGCTCCAGGCGCCGGAGCAGAGATCCCCCTGCAGCCCGTGGTGAAGACCATGGTGAAGCAGGCTGTCCCCCTGCAGCCCATGGAGGAAGGATGACGGGATATAGAGATTCCACCTGCAGCCCATGGAGGACCCCATGCTGGAGCAGGTGGAGGCACCCGAAGGAGGCTGTGGCCCTGTAGGAAGTCCAGGCTGGAGCAAGCTCCTGGCAGGACCTGTGGACCCATGGAGAGAGGAGCCCACACCAGAGCAGGTTTGCTGGCAGGACTTGTGACCCCGTGGGGAACCCACGCTGGAGCAGTTTGCTCCTGAAGGTCTGCACCCCGTGGAGGAGACTCACGCTGGAGCAGTTTGTGAAGGACTGTAACCCATGGGAGAGACTCACGTTGGAGAAAGTTGTGAAGGACAGTCTCCCATGAGAGGGACCCCACGCTGGAGCAGGGGAACAATGAGAGGAGTCCTCCCCCTGAGGACAAAGAAGCAGCAGAAACACCATGTGATGAACTGACCGTAATCCCCATTCCCCCTCCCCCTGTGCCGCTGAGGTGGGGCTGAGGTTGAAGCCGGGAGTGAAGTTGAGCCTGGGAAGATGGGAGGGGTGGGGGGAGGTGTTTTAAGATTTGATTTTATTTCTCATTCCTCTACTCTGTTTTGCTTAGTAATAAATAACATGAATTCCCTCTCTAAGTTCGGTCTGTTTTGCTCGTGACAATAATTAGTGAATGATCTCTCCCTGTCCTTATCTCGACCCATAAGCTTTTCATTATACCTTTTCTCCCCTGTCTAGAGAAGGAGGGGAGTGATAGAGCGGCTCTGGTGGGCACCTGGCCTCCAGCCAGGGTCAACCCACCACAGAGGTGGAAGAGCAGCACATGGAAGAATATTGCCATTAGCCCAAGTTAGGTATCTGGGGTGTCAGCAGTCCAGTCCCAGCAGCTGTAAGAGCTTTTTCAGGTGCCGCATGTTTCTCCTGACTTGTGCTTTTGATGCTGAAGGTCCCATCCACAACTACTGGTTGGGGCATGTATTATTACTGAACAAGGCAACTGGGTTTAGCAGCATCATATCTGGATTTCTTCACCTTTCTCCCTTCATTGCTAATGGCATCGCCCGCCCAGTCCAATCCAGTTGTCTTTACTCTTTTGAGATTTTCCTGCCTCCTTTTCTCCTTCCAAGCCTTCTTCTCTGCCATCCTGACTGGTTAATAACTTTTATTAGTACCAGCCATTAAACATCCAGCTCTGAGACAAGACCAGGTGCCCAGAGAAGTCCAAAAAACTCACTGTACAGAGTGCAATGTGTGTCCTAGGGACATTAAATGATAATGTACCCACAGCTTCAAGTGGAGCCAAGATATCACCTGAAGTCCCTGCTTCTCAGATTTAATTATTAAAAGAAATGAGAATTTCCTATTTCACTATTGGTTTGAAACTCTCATGTTAAACCGACATGAAAGTATGCCTCTTCTGCCACCTTCTTTTGTATTTCTTTGTTTTTCTCACAGAGTTGGCCTAGCAAAACCTATGGGGCTTTTCGGTGGTGAACTCTACTCTGTGGGAATGAGCACAGCATGATCTGTGCCTCATTTTGCAGAGCAAATTCGGTATAAGCAGAAGCACAGGTGAAATTTCACTGCCGTTGGGCTGAAGAGCATCAGCATCAAAGCTGATGCCAAGTCCTCTCAGAAATCCTACAGCCTGTCCCAGCTGAGCAGCCGCTGAACAAACTTCTTCCAGCCACCACCAAGATCTGGGATTTTCCTCCAGTTACGTGATTTTATAAAGGTATCTTGCAGGCTGGAAGCAAAACATTCGGGCAGCCCTTCCAGGGTGTGAAGTGAGTCCTGCACTCATCTGAAATAGTCATTAAATAAAATTATAGAAATAATGGCCTCTTTGCCTGTGGGTGGCCAGGAAATAATGAGTTAAAGCTCTAAGCAGCCCTGACTTCTCGTCAGCTTATCTCAGTGGTCATTAATTGGTCATTACTGGTAGAGATAGAGGTCCCTAATGCTTCCCTATAACGTAGCATTGGCCGCACACCTCCACATTGTCCTACCCTTACGAGGGATTCATGGCAGACAATAAAAGTGTAATCTCATGCCATATATTCACAGACATCACCCCATAAAATAAAAATCAAAAAGGAAGCAAATCCCTGTGAAATGACATCCCATGAACAGAGCTGGTAAAGGGGGAGCAAGCATCCCTCCCTCCTTCACTTTGCAGCCTTTCTTCACGACTCGTCCACTCTTCGTTACACATAAGTAAAATTAATTTCCGCTCTTGTATTCCTCCTAATGAAGCTTCTCAGTGCAGCCCAGAATTACAAACATTTACATAATGACTTAATTTTTAGAATCAATTAGGAATTTTTAAGAAGTCTCTCCATTGCCAAAGCTCTGCACCAAGCCAGGTGCTTTGCACCCCCTCCCTTGCAACTGCAAGTAAGCTTCCTTCAAATTGCAGAAGGCAGGCAATGCTCCTTTGGCTTTAGAACCCATCAAATTACAAATGTCATGACTGCGTAAAAAAATTAATTACCTTGAAGGTTCAGCAGAAGTTCCACTTTGTTTAAATTACATGAGGGAAAAACAAACAATCAAAAAAAACCAAAAACAAACCCACCAACCAACTAGCCCACCCCACAACAACAGTTAAATTTGTTTAAAACAAAAAGCAATTCTTCTCCAGCTCCCTCAGATTTTGCAGTGTAACCTCTGTTTGCATGTTTCCTAAGGAAGTGAGAGCAATGTAACCGCCCTTTTTTTTTTTGTTTCGCCTATTTGTCTTCCTTTCCCGCCCTGTACCTCTGAACCCACTGGTTGCTTTCAATCACATTTGAAAGATGGGTAGAAAGATAAATTGAATTTTTCATTATTTGTCAACACTGGCAGCTGGACAGAGGAAGAGATGACAATCAGCCTGCTGCCTAGGGAAAGGCAGGTAAAATCCAGCTGTTAAATGCAACTTGAAAGTGGATGGGTGACTAATTAGTAGACACAAGCAAAAAAAGCTAACGTTTCACTCAAAAATTAAAACAACAGACTTAAGCAAAACAGGAATTACAACATGCTGCATGCAAAATCTCATGTTAAAATCTGCTTGAGCACCATAATGCAACTCAGAAAACCAGGCTTCCTGCAGCTCAAAGTGACACTATTCCTGCACCGAGGAGCCTGGCTACGCTGCCCTCCCTCCTTCCAGTAATGTTTTATTACAAAAATATTAACCAGTATGCAAGAAGCATCCTGGGGGATGTTCCCCCCCGCCCCCATTTTGTCCTTCTCCCTCCACTCCCCAGGGACACTGCCGCCTCCTCAGTGTGGCCCTGCGTATGCTCTGCTGTTTGCACATGGTCCCAGCAGGTTATTCAAGCTCACCAAAATCCAGGTACACCTCGAATACTAAGGCTGTGCTGTAAGTGCACAGATTTTCCTTGCTGCGCCCCAGAAGGTGCTCACAGCTTTTTTTATATGGAGCTCACAGCTCCCTAAAAAGTTTGAGCCCTTCCTCTCCAAGGACTCATGTTTTGTTTACCGCAACATCCTGTCCTGTGGCCTTGCAGAAAATCATCCTGATGCGTTTGTTTTCTTTCAAAACACTGCCATGAAGATCCTTTCCACACCTTGCTGCTTCGACCACATCCCACTTCCATGTTTTTCTTTCGTGGTTACCTCTACTTCACACATCCAGAATAAATGCTGTGCTTTTAGCTGGAAGGTTTTTTTCATGGCCTATCTCCAACTTGAACATCACCTCTCCTGCTACAGAGATGTACTTCTACTCTGCCACTGACAGCAACATTTGCCTCTGAATTTCTATATTCAAAAACCAAACAAACATGCTTTCTCCTACACTGGCATGCAGAGAAGAGCCACTCATTGCTGAAAACCTCTCTCTGGTCCTTCCCTAAACTGCAATGCAGCAGACAGACCCCGCATCTGTTTTTGAAGTCCCACAGACACAGATACGCACCAAGTAGGGTATAAAAAGCACCCCTGGCCTTGTAACTGCCCCTAAAATCAACACATGCAGCTCCACTTGCAGCTATAGTGCATTTATATGGTGGATTTTTAATACATCTTGCTTTCTGGCATGCCTAGGCTGACAACTGATGTGGATCACTGTCCCACGGCCTCCCCACACCCTGTCTATAACAACACCTTACAATCAGGGGGCTCTGGGGCAGGTGCCCCTCTCTGCTCTGCAGTCAGCACCTAGCACATCTGGTCGTGGTCCACATCTGGGGCTCCCAGATGTTACAGGAACTGGATAATATTTGGATAATAACAATAACGTGCTCTGCTGTTTGCATTACAGTACCTTTGCGGTCATCAGCATGCCTTATGTGTTACATCAACTTGCCCCTTGGTATCTCTAAATAGCAATTTTGGAAGAGTCCTAGAAAGCCTGATTTCCCCTAAAATCATTGATGATCCAGGGGAAGGGCCTGAGTTGGGAGCCAGCTGGCATTTCCAGCAGCTCTCAGCCCTCTCTCTCCCCTCCAACACATTTTTACGTCCTCACTCTCTTCCAGCTGGGTCACCTCCTGCCAGTCAGAGCTCTGTTTATTTTCAGCAGAAGGCAGGAGGAGCTCAAATTAATAGAAAACTGGTAGGTTTCTGGTTTTCATCGAAATCCACGGGGTTCTGGCCCACGTGGACAGGAGAAACCACTTGACAAGGGGCTTGCAGGACAGCAAAGCAAAATCACAGGGATGCTTGCTAGAGTGAGCCCATGAGACGCAAGTGCTGCTTCAGCCAGGGCAGCATCCCTGCATCCTCAGGGAGCAAGCATCCAGGTGAGAAGAAAACAGGGACTTACCCTATCTCCCCCACCTCAGCCTGCTGGGGATCAGTGCGTTCAGTTTTGGAACTTGAAAACTTGTAATTCGACAATGAGTGTGCACGCATGAGCCAGTGTCCAAACGTGTGCTGTGTGAATAGAAGTGTGTTGGGTTGGGGTTGTTTTTTAAGAAGCTTAACTTCATTATGGCTTTTTTAATTACGACTTCTTAGAAGGCTGCTGTAATTTCTCCATACATTAAACAGCACAGATGAGACATGTTGGATGGCTCTATCAAACTTGGTGTCAAATTTGTAGGAATGACATGAAAGCAAAAAGAAACATTAGGTTCAATGTACTTCTGAGTTCCTTAGGCTCCTTTGAAAGCAATGTAAGGAAGAAGATTTTAAAAAAAAAAAAAAAACCAAACCCCGACAGTTAGACATTAACATTATTTTCTCCCTGCACACTGTATATCTTGATGAGCTATTTGGCATTCCAAACCTTGAGTCTGCAAAGAGTATAAAGGAAGACAAAATGTTCTGCAAATGCAAATATACAACTCTACATTAAGCTGAGTATCTCCTGATATCTCTATATAAAATGAAAGCAGTGCTTAAATTCTAGTTTTGGAATACCTGAACTCCACAGAGGAAAAACAGTTCTTAAAAAGATCTATTACTGAGCAGTCTGCAGGATGACACATCTGCTTGTTAATATATACGAAGCTGGAAAGGCTGTGGCTGTGAGTGATGGATTCTGAAGTATTGCCTATGTACATCAAATCAGACTGCTTTTTGTCAAAGGAAAAACAGAGGTCTCAGAAACCAAGAGCGGGAGACAGAAGTTTTAACAATAAAAATATAACAGTAATAATTATTAGCCTCCATTGTTTCTGCAGACAAAAGGGCAATCACACTAATTCTTCTGCATCTTGCCAAGTATCTTATTTCTTAAGTCTAACAATTAGCACGCCAAATGAATATGAACCAGGATGCAATTACTGAAGAGCGAGGGAGGGGGAGACAAGGGCAGAATGACTGCATACTCAAATTATTCTACTTTAAGGAACATCTCAGTGAAACCAGCTCAAGCGCACTATTAACTGATGTAAAATGAGATGAAAAATTAAAAAAAAGAGATGTGAAACTAGATGAACGCCCCCCCCCCATTCCCCTTCCTATATGGGCTGTGTATGGAAGAGACCTATTCCTACATCCCTATCGAGGATTTTGTGTTTGCCACTACTGCAGGCACGTCTCCTCGCTGCAATGTTGATGGAAACTGATAAAAGCAAAATGTTTCTTCTTCTTTCCTGCCAGCTGACATCTAAGACATACATATATCTCATGTCACCAGCATCCTCAAATCTTAACAATTGGTTTTGACAGCTTAAGTCAGAAATTAGGTACATGCAAATTCTACATTACCTTGCATCTGCATAAGCCTCCATCCCCAAGACAAATACCATTTTTGCAGAAATAAAGAAGTTCTTTTAGCAGGTTAATATTGATACAATTTTAAAAACGTTTCACAGGGGAAAAAAATCTAAAATCAATTTTCAGAAATTAAGATGAAATACGTATACATAGTGGTTTTATTTTGTTTCCAATTACCTTTTCCCAGTGTTAATGTTGCCCATACAAACAAACATGCAAACGGACCTCTTTAACATCTGAAAGGGAGGGATGGTGGCAAGGCATTCACAGCATCACAAGGCAATCAGAGACAGAGGGCAACCTGGAAGAAGGGTCCAGAGGACTGCAGGATGAATAAACTTGGGACTCACTCAATACACACACATGTCACCCAGTGATTTTTAACCTTTTTTCAGCCTACAGAAAATTAAAAATGTTCCAGTTGAGCTCACGTACTCTACCGTTACTGCAAAGGTCCTCAGTGGCCCTTATGGCCATAAAGATCACCGAGGACACCCATGGAGTGACGGGGGTATATAATTTTGAAGTTAGGTCAACTTTGCTTGGAAGGAGGCAGAAGTTTCTTGGCAGCTGCTCTGGGTGGACAAACCTCCAGCTCAGAGTGTAAAGGTAATTTTGCACTTACTTCCCTTTTCTAGTATAGCACGTACATACACATTACCCACATAGGCATGTGCATGATTATATAAACCTTCCCAACCAAAACATTCGACTCCACATCCTTCTTTCCCTGGGGAGGAGATGAAAGAGCGCATACAGATGTGCACCACTGGAAGCTATTTGGAAACTGCAGCAATAAGAGCGATATCAAGGAACGACTGAGGAGAGAAAAACAAAACCACACGAAACCAAGGCAAAGTGGTGTGTCCACCCGACCCAGCCAGACTGATCAAATAGATTTGCTTTCAATTAAAAGTGACTTTAGATGGAGTGTTATCAGTCCATATATGTGGATATATAATACACATTTTTTATGTCCAAACACATACGGAAGAAAAAACACGAGAGTTCCGCCAGAAATCCTAACTGCGAACTTCCCGGTATAGCTGCAGCTAAGCCCCTGCTTTAATCATGCATGTGTTTTGCATTATTTTTTATTGACTTTTCAAACTCATAAAAGCAGAAATTAAAACAAAATCTCAATGACTAGTCACACAACCAATCTTTCTGGGCTCATAATCCCACAGACCTTTACAACACAGTCTTATTTTAAACACCCGGGTAATCCTGTTGAAGTCAGGGAGACTACTCACGGACATGAAGTCAAAGATGTGAATCACTGGGTGTCCCTACTGAGGACGAGGCATGACTCCTATGGAGACACTCTTGAAATGCAGAGACATAATGGTGATTTTTTTTTCACATTTTTTCAAGGGGGAAGCTAAAATAAGAAGCAACGCAAGCATGAGATGCATCGGCCGCTCATCTCAGGTCTGTGGAAAATCAGAAATACCTCAAAGGTAACTGAGGAGCTGAGGATGGGATGAAATGTTTATGCAACCCTTGCCTGACCCACAGTAACAATGTAACTGCTAAAGCCATAGTGGATTCTAGCCAATAATGAATATAACCTGCAGCGTCTTTACAGAGAGTCAGCAAAATGGTGACAGGAAGGTCACCAACTAAGTAAGCATCAAACAAGGGATTACCTTAATCTATAACGAAGTCATTCCAGGAGAAAACTGGACCAGGCAATTTCCATCTCCAGTGGGATCATGTCTACCTGTTTGAGCTGAAGGGAATCAACTCCATCAACAATAATCCCACTTAAGGTCAGTAAATATCAGGCTGCTGCCCTGGAAGAGACACGTGTTCCACAGACACCTTTTTTTTTTTCCCCTTTTGCTGATTTCCAATTCAAGTGTGGACCACTTCCAGCCCTGATTCTTGTTTAAAGTCACACAAACCCAGGTATAATATTTCAAGCATCCAGGTTTGGGTTCTTTAATTGCAACTTTCTGCGACTTCATGATTTATTCATCTCAGGATACACTCAGAAGTCTAGTGTATCGCTGTGATCCCCGCACAGCATAGTGTTAGCTTTAAAATTTCATAAACCACCATGTACTTGACAAGTTGAAAAGTTAACAAGGGTTATAAGGCAGGGGGAAAAAAGCGCACCCCGAGCTCTGATCAGCTCAGCCCCCAGAACTCCAAGCTTTTCAGAAGTGCAGCACACAGCTTGCTATTAAAAAGGGAGACTCTGTTACAATATTGGCTTTATGGCCCATGTTTCCTCATTCCTCAGCTGAGATAAAATACATGTCTCCTCTTTAATGAAAGCCATACTGACTTCATACATACTGGCTGTAAACTATCAAATAGGATCTCTGTCTTACGAATAAATGAAGTCTCGCTCACAGCTTTTTCTAAAGACCTTTGACAAGAAAATGGCCTGTGAGGCCACTCGCTCCTACACACCCAAGTGAGCAGTCAGGAGCCACCAAAACCTGCCCTTCACCCCCACCCAAATCAGTGACCACCTCTGCGCTGAATTTGGGGTGCTCTGGGGGAACAGAGAAGAAACCTTGCACATTTAGAAATGAGGGATCCCTTAGTTGAAAGGTCTACTCAAGATGTTTTATTTAAAAGAAGCAGCCTCTTCATAGAAAAAGAAGTGCCAGAAAACACAGCAAGGGAAGGTTTCTACAAGGGTAAATCAAAGTTCTCAGCCTACAGTCAGTAGAAAAACATTACAGGCAGACACAGACAACATCAGGTAGAACAAAAAATAAATACACAAATATGACCATGATACTTTAGCAACATTACGGGCATTAAGTTGTACCTAGATGGACTCAGAGAGGTTTTGGGTTTTTTTACATGTCTACTGAATTATCCCACCAGTTTTTGTGAGTTCACACTGATGCTAGGAACTTTTGCTATTCAGAAAGCAGCTCTTTTCCAATGAGCAGGCAGTGAAATGAGAAATATATGGTAAATCTCTTCTCATCCCATCAGTGATGATGCAGCTCTCACATGCATGCTTAGGCTCAGTGTCGACTACAGCAGATCTCCCTCGGAGACGAAAGAGCTTTGGCCGTACACATGAACCACCATATGAAGTTTTAGAGGATGACAAAACTGCCTTTTAACTGGTTTTCAAGTCAATAAACACACTTTCAGAGCAGCATTTGGTTGTCCTGTGAACGGACTTCTTCAATGGGCAAGCAACAACAGTAATTCACTTTCATCTCAAACAAGAGGACCACTGCTAAACCAGAAACCATGTGTGTACAGCACCAGAGTATTTGATTACCGCTTCTGAAAATATACCTGCCTGGCATGAAAAATCTCCCAGTGGACCATACTGCACCGTGTTTTTATTTTCCAAATGCAAATTGAATTTAAGCGGCTTTGCAAAGCCTGTTTTGTTAACAAAAACAGCAAGCAGTGTGATGCAGTCCTGCCTCTCTTTTGCCTACATCAGCAAGGATGGGCTCAAATTTGCAGGATGGGGCAGGAGGGGAACACACAGGCAGCCAGTGATTTGGTTTCTGCACCAAATTCAGAAATTAGGCAGGCTGGTGAGAAATTTCAAGCTTACTTGGTAAACACTGAGCTTATGAGAAAACACAGATTATTACAAGTCGGGCTGCAGAAGGCTCTCCTTTAAAGAGCGATGCTGGAAACTCAGAGGCATAATTTAATAAAATGCAGTGGGATTCAGGCTAATCATAAAACTTGCCGTGATGAGAAGACTGAATGAAATTGCTTCTTCTCATCCATTATGTCTTTATTTTTTGATTAGGGAAACAAAAGCTGGGAATCAAAATGTCAGGCTTTTTCATCCCCGATGAGTTCCTATGGATACTGAAAAGGAAGAGAGTGCCTTGATTCTTGTAAAGATAATTAGCATACCTTCAGAGTGAAAAATAGGTAGAGCCATTAGTGGCAGCCAGACGGCTCACGCTTGGATGCAGAGTTCTGGAAAGACCCTTTAATAAAAAGCCGAATCTTATCACTACATTGATTTCTAAAAGGAGTACATAAAAATACATTTATTTCATGCACTTGCCATGACATTTCATTACTTTCCAGAAAATTATATGCACTGGCTCTTGTTTCTTACATGCTAAAATGTATACCACACTGCACGCTGGCTCTTGTTTCTTACATGCTGCATTTTGAAATACAGAGTAAAAACCTCCTTGGACAGAGAGGGTAAAGGAAATGTATGACTCAATGCGAAGCTTAATAAAGCTAACTGGTATTACATGCAAAATTTTCCTTGTGTTACACTCCCCAAATCCTTACCCTCTTTCTCTTGAGGCCATTAAAGATGTTAAGGTAGGTTTCTTGTAATTTCTATCTCCACGCTTCTCAACCAAGAAAGAAAACGCTGATTAAAAATCTCTGATCCTTCCTGAAACGATACTCACTTGCATCTGCCCAAGCGTTTCAGCAGTGAGCCTGCTGTCACGAACACTCTCACCATAAATCTGTCATCGGCTGACTCCCTCCAAGTGCCATTTGCATACAGAAATAAAGCCATGTCACTGGATTACTCTTTTAATTACTCTTATTTATGAATGTCAGTGACATCCAGAAGGCCAAAACCCCTGCTTTGTTGGGTATTTCTTCAGTTATCCGCATGTGAAGTTCTCTAGAGCAAGATAGCCTGATTTCTCCTCTTCCACGTCAAAACATGATTGCATTGGTGGTGGTGATGTTTAAGGACAAAACATGCAGTTAGATCACTCTCTAAATTGTCAATACAACTGTCTTTCAGTAGGACTACTGCAGCCTATATGGATAAGATGATTAATCACTTCAACTCTACCAGCCATTATTTCTAATTAAAAACTAACCCATAAATACCTATTTTATCGCTAGGTCTGTGTGGTAAATAAATTCAAGCAGTCAGTAAAACACTCACGAAGGAAATTACCTTTAAAAAATGACTTTTCATTTCCAAGCGTATCTTCCTAATTAAAATGGCTGTTTCCCATACGTATCCCAGCAGCACAGTCTGCAATAATTTAAGAGTCTTTGAAAGCACAATTCTCAACAATTGTGAGAATATTAAAATAACTTCTTGCCATCATCTGTTCAACGGAAACTATAGCATTTTAATATTATACTACGCTTCTCAATGTTGACAACTTTACTGCTTCTCTATCTATCTCCCAGCCAGGAGGTGAAGAATTAATGCACAAGCAAAAAGAAAAACATGCAAAATGTACAACTTCCTGACCAGGCAACTTTATACATGTAGACTAAATTGTGCCCCCCCCCCCCCCAGTGTTGATGACAGACGCATATCTCTATGGGTAATTTTATCAGCCTTGCTTTCCAATTATATCTCAAACCTAAGAGTTTCTTGGGCACCTTGAGGCTTCCCTGGTAAGAAAAAAGCCCCCTGTTTTACAGTGCAAAGAAGCTGCTTCGAAGCAACCCCCCAGGGTGGGACTGCTAGGCCAAGACACTGTGTGTGGTCGGCATGAAAATGCAAATGTTAACACCCTTCTAATCATTACTTCATATCTAGCATAGTCATAACTTACTTTCTGTATACAAGGAGCCATTAAACAAACTCCTCTGCCTGAGAAGCCCCAAAAGGACACACTCCATAGAAAGCAAACTCCTCCATTCCTGATGGAGCACATGGCAAAGAAATGCAGCCCTGCTCCTTGGTATGGCTTCTGTGACCAGGGCAGAAAACAGGACCCCAGACCCTGAGATGTGTTTTTCACAGCTTGAGTTTCCAGAGGATGAAGCAGAAGGACAGTGCTAGGCACAGGCAAGGTTTTCAATGCAAAGGAAGGAAGGAAGGAAGGAAGAACGGCTCAACTGAGACATGAAAAAAGGCAAATGCTGCAAGCAAAGTACCAGCTGAACTACCAGCTATAAATATTTGAATTATTCTATGCAACATTTCAGAACATAACAAACAGACAGCACTGGGATTTATATTAAAATTATCCCTCTGTGTTGGTTCCTGTATGTGTATATGAATCATACATATTCTTCTTCAAATGCACTGCATATAAAATTATAGATCGTATAAAAAGCTAAGGACCAAATTTTCAAAAGCGCTCGGCACCCGTTTAGATACTGTCAGCAGAGAGACCGCTGAAGAAATCAGCTGATTTTTTTTTCGAGGACTCTGAGGATGGCAGAAACCACCACCAAGCTCTTGAATTTTGCTGATACACAGCCTGAGTGTTAAGACTTTACCAAAACCAGGCCATCTAACTTAGACTCTTAAGTGTGTGCTAAATACACTTGAGAAAACCCGACCCTAAATGGCCAATTTTACCTCTGCGGACTCTGTTCAAAACCACAGCAAAGCCGTAGCTTAACATCTAGCCCAACTACAATGCACTTGAAACATTTATAATGTGCCATATGTATTACTAGTTATTTATTCTTTAGTTTAAACACTTAAAAAATTAATTACACGCTCTGTCAGAGCTGTCTAATATATAGGCAATTTCAACTATAAAACACCATTGTGCTCTGTTCTCTAACCTCCCCCACCCTTTGAAATTACCTTCAGATGTTTGTTAAGGGACATTAATGCCTCTGAAATCTAGCAACAGCAAGAGGTAAAGTGTTGCACTCAGTTCAGTGCCATGTATTTAATTCCTGCATCATTAACTAGTGACCACTAATTCTATCCTTAAACGATGATACAATTTTATGGGACTCTTCCAGAGACCAATTCTTGTAACTCTTACCACTTTGGGAGGACAGAAAAAAACCAAACCACCCCATCCAAACAAGTCTATCCTGAATTGCAGTTCTCCAGCTTACGTGGTTTTACAAGGCTGTAAGTGCACTGCTATGGGAGTTTACAGCGCAATTCTCTCTCTGCCTGGATGCACACACAGCAAGAACAGCTCTGGCAAACTCATCTTCAGCATCACTTCCACTGAGCTGCAAAGATCTCCTTGGAGGTAACCAGGAGTCAAAGGCTGGAGCGTATACACAAAGCCACGCTGGACAACAACAAAGCATGGGAAAACTAGCTTGGATATATACATTTTTTTGAACTGAGAGAGGAAAAGGGGGAAGTGAATATGAGTAAAACTTAACAGATGACCTTTCTAGCATGGGATTTGTTGAAAATGATCTCTATACCTTGGAAATTATGCAGCAGGAAATTAAGACAATGCATTTACCGAGAGGTGTTTTTCCTATTTCATTAACTGCAGGGTGATTACCAATCAGTTATGAAAGTTATTAAAGCAATTTGTAACTTTAGGCATCTAATGGCGTTTATGCAGGAGGGAACTGGCAATCAATAGCACCTAATGCAGCTTGAGGTGTTTCTGTTTTTTATCATAAGCGAATTACAGCTGCACCTCTAACGATACTCCACATCTGAATCTGGCTTTTAGTTTGTCCTATTAATTTGCACATTTTAAGCTGACTGGAACTAACAACCAAAGATGGCATAAGACTGTTTCTCACCCTCCTTGCTCCCTCTTTTTGACATATAGCCAAGAAATTCCTCAACACCCCATTTTGCTCTTGAACAAATAAAAATACACTTCAACATGCAGAACTCCTTTGAATGAAGTAGAGAGCTATTTACTAAAGTATCTTACTCCTACTCAACTCAGTGGGACTCCTTATTTCTCTTGCCTGGAACAAGATGTAGTAGAAACAAGACCTGCATCAAAGCCAGATGAAGGGTTGCTGCAACAAACATACACACTTTATTATTTAATCAAGTCAATGAGTCCACATCACCCAGGTATTCCTCTAGCTACTTTTCACCTCCTTCAGACAGACTTTTCCTCCTCATTAACCTGAAGATCATTGAAAATATGGACACAACCAGCCAAACAGAGCCGCTTTTGATGCCAACTACTTCTACCAAATCATTTCACGGGTTTAGCAGACAATTTTAACAACTCCAAATACATTATGGTATCTTCCATTTCCTTGGCAAAATGTTTGCAGTGACTTTAGACTTAACTATGCAGAGAAATGAAATGCAGAGTTACAGGCAAGCATCGCCAGAACCAGAAAGAGCACTTCAACATACATCATCTTATAGGATCGCAACTAATCAACGTAGCAAACACAAAATGCTTATAGAAATCAATTACTCATTAAGGGCATTTTGTTTTTTTAAGTCATGAATAATTCTGAATAAACAAATAAAATAAACATCATATAACCCTGTCCTTTTAGTCCATAATTGCCCATTATGGACTATTCCCACCTATGAGAATATGGGCCAGTATGTTCTCAGTTGAAGCCCTTTTGCTAAGAAATAACTGAAACCTCAATCATCTGACATTTAAATATAATATTGACTTTTGAATTGCTATTTTAATGTTGTGGTTAAGCAGCATTAATACAAATGTGTTATGCAGAAATAAGCTGATGTATTTCCACCACTGAAAAAAAACCAAAAACCCACAACCAAAAAAACCCCCCACCCCATGGCACTATTTTGACTGCAGTAAGCTTATTACCGCCTTCCTCACTTTCTAAGAATTTTTTTTTTCCCTTCCGGGTGTGACAGTAAATCTGTCTTCTTCTCTTCATTTTTATAGACTTTAGCCCATGGGCATTTGCTAAGGTATGTGTCTTAATTTCTGACATCAAGCACTGCTCCATTTCTGAAGAAGATTTTGGGAAAGAGTCGATCCGTTCTGCATGCCTCTGCATCCTCACAGATGTGCCTTAGGTATTCAAATCAAAACGAAACTGTAGTAAGAATGACCTTTTTTTTTTTTCTTTTTTTTTTTGCAACTCACCACCAAGCAGCTTTTGCTACAAACGAGGAGATCTGCTGGCTTTTGATATCTTTGTAAAATGGTATCTGCTCTAGAGAGCAGTTTCTATGATTTAAATCCTGAGACCCTCAACTCTCCTCTCTTTATATCCAGCAGGTTTAGATACCCAGTCTGAAAGTAAGGTGAAATTAGTGACTGCAAGATGCTTGTCAGGGTCAAGGTCCACAGGAGCATTTCTCCGTGCAGGAGACTCCTCCTCGTCTCCTGTTATTTTCTAGGCTTCGCTGCGTCTCCATGGCCTGGAAGGATAAGCAAGATTTTTCCCTTCAAGGGTTTTCATTCTATATTCACCAAAAAAAAATACAGTTTTACTGCAGGAGGGGGAGAGGAAGGTATGGTGGGGCAGATAGTAAGTTGATTTGAAAATTTCTGAGAAAGGCTTTTTCTCCCTACATATAACTCAAGACTTACTGAAGTTTAAAATTTGAAATGTTCAGGTTAGCTAATCCCCTCCGGTGCTTTGCATTACCAGTAAAAGTTATGATGACAGAAAAAAGACCCAGATTAGAAGTGGTTACAAACTCCAGTTTGTCTGGGAGACAAAATGGATGGGGCAGCACACAAGGGAAAGAAATTTCAGAAAAATTCCAAGTTTAATACCATGACACAGGTAATACTGCAAATCCACTCTGCTGTTTCGGCCTCTTTTTTGGTTTAAATGTGCACTTTAACGCATGCCTGAAACAGCGCATGAGTATATACGCATAGGTAAAAGATACCCACAGGGTAGCTCAGTCCATTGGGCAGAGAGAGGAGTTGTATTGGGATTTTCAAAGAAATCGTCGGCTGTCCCTGTGCAGGCAGAGGGACCACTGCACTGCAGGAGAGAGAATAATGGAAGCATCCTCCAAGCTGTAACTCCAATGAACCAGGACATGACAGAAGGGAAGAAAAAAAAAAAGTACGTTCAGGGTTTTTCAGCTGTTGTGACACACAGCAAGCCTGGTCTGTAATCCACCAATTCATACTACCTCTCTCCTCCTCACAATTGCTTCCCATCATGAAAATCACTGAACCAAGCTCACAGCCTAACATGTACAGTTCCAGTTATCTAGCAACCCTGTCCTCTGGGAGAGAAAAAAGAAAAAGAAACCCAAAATCAGGAGAGACAAGTGACAAAATATTGCAAAAACCAAGAAATACTTAGTCCGTTTTCAAAGAGCTATGCATACAGTGTTTATGGATATATTGGGGGGGGGGAGAAAAAAAAGATACATAAGCTGTAAAACTTTCATTCTGGGCATTTTCTAAAGTGCCTCTTACTGTCTTATACAGCAGTGTTTTTATTTGTACGTTGTGCTGATTTATAGCCTTCCCTTCTAAAAAAGAAAAAAAACCCTGTCTGTTGTCTGTAAGAAGGGTTAAGTGTTTAAACTTGTCACTTTTTCAGAAAAATTACAAATTGGGCTATGAAGCCAGCAAGAAATAAAAGAAGGGGGAAAAAAAACCCTTAAATGGATAAGCCGTTCCAGCAAGCTCTGACTGCTGTATTCAAAGTACTATCTCTTTTTTACATTACATGAGAAATCTAATTAAATGCTTCAAGGGGGAAAGGCAAAGTAGTTCTCAGGCTGACTATATCTGACCTTTCTTCCTTCAAGGTGACAAACAAACAAACAAGATGCTAATTACTGTCTCAGCTTGAATTTGCACTTGGGGAAAAAAAAAATCAAGTTTTGCTTAGCTAAGACTATAGGGAAAGCTGTAAACTCACAGAAACTATATAGCTCAGCTTGACTTTGTTTTGGCTTTTGATATCTAAAAAAACATTCACTCAGGATGCCTTCACCAAGCCCATAGTTTGAGCAGACCTGTCAGCATGAGCATCCAACTCCAGTCAGCTCCACTCTAACTTGCCCAGCTGGAAATCACTTGATACAAAATTCAGTATGATTAGGACTGGGTATGTATTGAAGAACAGCCCTGTCAAAGATTGCTTTGATCAGATGGGTTAAAAATGGACTTGTGTGATCTCCAAATGTAGGGGAATGGAATAATTTAGTTCCAGTTTTGGAAGAGCCCATCAGAAGACATGCCTTTTGGTTTGGTAATGTTCCCATTATAAAGCCCTTGATACAAACCACAGATTATAACAACTGCTTAGACCACTCTCTCTGGTTAGAAACCTCCTCTGAGGTTGCCCCAACCATGTCTTCTGCACCTTTCTATACGGCCACATGAGGACCGGGGCAGTAGGAACAGCTGACCCTTGAGAGCCAGCACCCTCTTTCAGGGGGACCACGTGGGTATTGTCAGGAGAGGTGACACGAGGCCACGCAGGAGCTCTTGGCACAAGAGTCTGAGGCTGCTTTTGTGTAAAGTCAGGGCGTTTTCTTTCTCGCTCTGGCCTTGAAGTCTATCAGGGTACACATCCCCTTTAATCCTATTCAGGGAAATCCTCAGCCTGGTGAAGATGATGGCAAACCTCCCATCATCACCTTGAGAGGGGGCCAAGATTTCACCCTTAAAGCATTCGGCAAAATTAAAAACACCACGGGAAACTCTGAAAACCGGAAAGAATTAGAAGTGCAAGCCCCAGCCTCTTCCCTTGCATAGGTGTGCTTCAACATTTCATGTAGTCAATCTAATAGATAAATTAGTCAATAAAATGGTATTAAGCCATGGGAGCTGCTGAGATGTTTTATTTTCCTAGATGTGTAGAACATCTTCCCTGTTCAAATGCATGTGGCTTAAGCAAAGCTCTTGGTATGCCACTATCCCACTTCCCACACCAGAACCGGGTGCCCATTGCACAGACACGTGTTTTTTAGGTGAAAAGTAGCACAAAGATTTGCTGAGGCAGGAAATTGAAAGCAAAGAAAGGAGAGTATTCCCTTAATAGCTATTGATGTCTATACAGTACAAGTCATTGGTCACTGTCATGAAATTTTTCTAATATGAGCTGAGCATCAGAAGGAGATTTATTTAATACAAACAGGACATATCCACCTGTTTGCCCTTTGGCTGCAACCAATAGGCAGCATTTAGGAGCCACATTATGGGTTTTGAAGAAGGACGTCCCACTAGAAACAGCAGGGATGTCGTGCTCAGAAAAACACCTGCATGACACAGCCCAATCCCAGGCTACTTGAGTATCGACTGAAAAATGAATCAAAAGCAACAGGTCAAGGCACACTGAGAAACACGTGGGAGGAAATGCAAACAAAAAGCTATTAAAAGAAATCAATGCCACAAACACAGGTGAAATTATCAATGCCTCTTGCAGTGCCACCAGTTGTTTGCTCACCTTATAAAAAGCTCACGAGCTGTATTTTGCCCAGTAAGGCAGGGTTCAGCAGTGAGTTTAAAAAAAAGTCAAGTCCAGGGTCAGGAAATAGCTCCTCAAAATATAATCTGCTAGATGCAGCCTAGAAAGTGCTTTTAGAGCCATAAAAAAGACTTATGTTGCAGGTTCTTTACGACGTGTTGGGAAAGAGCTTTTGTTCCGTGAGACTGTATCAAGAATTTCTTCTCCTTCTTGATCTGTGCACTGGTACTTAAGCTACAATGAAAAACAATCCCATGCACCTTTAAATATTTTATTGTTTGAATCAAAATGTCTCTTCTATGCCTAAAATGGACAGAGGTTTATTTTTATCGGGAGATACTGCAACAAATCTTTTGGAAATCTTTTATCAGTGTTCCACTTTGCAACATCCCCACCGTAAATTTTACCGTGAGGAATTCATTACATAATTGGATGTGGCTCTACCCAATTTATTTTTCCTTCCTGAGAATCCAAACATAATTCATGATTCATGTGTAAATTATACACAGGAGCAAGTGATCTGAGTACAAACTGCATACTGCATTAAAGAAGACTGCACTGCTCAACTTCAGTGGGTAACATTTTCATCTTAAAATGGAGAATAAGTATGAGAAAGACTTTCGAGCTTTCCTCGATACATGAGAGAGTGAAACATGGCAAACTCAAAGGGTGAAGCCTCTGTCAATCCAAAACAATGGAAAAGAAAAATGTACATTAGAAAACACATAATTTATATGCAAACTCCAGTTACACCAATCCAGAAAATAAGTTAATCAAGACAACCAGTGAGCAGGAGCTGGCACTGCAGAGAGTTATAAATTGAGGAGGGGAAGGGCAAGATATTTTGCAAATTTTTTTTTTTTCCCTCTTTCTCTCTCATCAGGTTAGCATATTATCCAAGAAAGTAAGTCCAGGCTTTTAAAATAGGTAGAATAATTCCAAGATAAGTTTTTAAAAGTTCTTGGCTTCTCCAGTCAGGGCCAATTTTTCAAAATGTGTCACATAAAGCGAGAATAATGGAAGCTTCTGAATGTTAAGCTCTTCTGAAAAAGTTTTACGTTCTTAATCTTTTAGCTAGAAATGATGCCTCCAGCCTGCAAAAAGGTAAGACAGGCCCTCTGACTTTGTTTTTCTCTCTACCCAGAAGCAGGGCAAAAACTAAGCTAGCTGGAAAAGCTCCATGAATTTTGACATTTCATCAAAACTCCAAGAAGAGAAAGTATCAAGCAAAAACAAAATTCCCACCAGGAAACCTAAAGGGATTATTTCAAAGAAATTGAAAACAAGTCAAAACTGTCTTGGAAACAGTTTTCTATCCATTTGTCCACTACAGTGCTTCTTGCAGCGTTAAAATGCTCCGTTTTCTCCTCTAGCCCATGCTCCCTTGATAAAGCATCTCTTTGCTCATTTACCAGAGGTTAGCGTGTAAACCACACGGCTGTAAAGCATCTCAGGGAAGGCAGGCAGGCAGCTCAGCCGGTGGGGGAAAAGCCACACAGTACTTGGGAAGGACCACCTAGCTCAGGATAGAGTGAGTCAACCTTGGAGGGACGATTTAAAACTCTTCTGCGTGGTCTTTACTGTAAGTGGTCTTTCTCTTTTTAGTTTTTCCCACCCACCCAAAAAAGTAGATGTTTTCTGCAGCAGCCAAATCCCTTTCCCTTTCTACCTTTCTGCTATGGGAAAAGATATTCAGCTCACAAGCCTCAGGGCACCCCCAACAAGATATGGCTGGCGCTGAGGCAGAAGTGGGCATCTCCCACCAGAAAGATTTCCTCTTAGCACCGGTGAGCATCTTCCTTACCGGGGCTGGGGAATCCTCCCGATGGGACACAGGACCTACAGGCCCTGGGGACAGCACGGTGCCATTTGGCACGGCTAAAAGGGACTCAGACCAGACAGACAGAGAAAGAGAAAGCCAGAAGAAAAATATAAAGACCATGTATTTGCTGAAGCACTGAAAAACAGCTAAGAGGGCTTTAAAGTAGGCAAGTAATAATCAGCAATGGTTTTGCTCAAACAAAACCTCACACAAAAACTTCATTTTGTCACAGAGCTGCCTATCAGTCACACCTGGGACTAAAGAGGGAGACGGATTTAAGGAGAAGGAAGTTAGGAATGGGAGAGGAGAAGAGAGGAGACGGTGAGCCAAATATCCATGCTGATGAAAAACAAGAGACTGGGAAGACAGGAAAGTCTCACTACAGGAAAGGTGATGGAGGATGCAAAGAATAAATGCTCCATTCATCTGGAGCAGGTGAAAAATAGGGTTTAGTATTCTAGGAATTTGTTCCTAAGCATCCTTTCAGACCCTGATTCACCACTTGCTGCACTTGATTTAGACATGCCAGTGCAGAATCACACAGAAAATAACAGTTACTTATGTCTTCACAAGACTGAAAGCAAGCATCAGGCTTCTTTTACCTGTACGAACTTTTATCTAGCCTTCCCAGAGAAAACCACTAATAACCATATTAACCAGCCTTTCCAGAAGAAGAAGAGATGTTTTATACACTTACAATCTTGACCTATTTAGCTTCCAGCATCCAGAACTAAAATCCACCAAGGTTTTGACAGTCAGAAAACAATCCAATGCTACCAGGTACCCCTCCCACAGCAAATAATTTCAAACATGGATGCAATGAGATTTTCATCATGCTGTTCTCTAGACTCATTTGCAGCAGAACTGAGCTTGCAGTGTCATTAAAATGCCAGTGACCTGCCATTAAAATGCCAAAAGTGCCACCACAACTAACAGGAGCAAAACTTATTATTGTTCTTTAAGTGAAACTCCAATACAGAAGTGTTCTGAGAAAGCAGTTGGGGGCTACTGAAATACCAAAATCTAGTGAAGGGAAATAAAACATCCACAGCGTTATGGCCATGGGCTGACTGCAAGGTCCTCTGCTTGCTGCAAACCCAATCAGAAACATGCTGAGATAAAGGAGAAAATAAAGATCTCTTCTTATCTTTCAGAGTATCTTTTGGAAAGCAATGACTGTTGATAAGAGCCACTACTTCCTACTTCATGAGTGGAAAATTATCTGGTTAAATATATACACACATACCCCCCCCAAGAAATATTCCCATTTCTTATTTACAAGCACTGGGCATAATTTCTATTATAAATAAATGTTGAATTACAGAGGCCTGCTAGAAACATCAGCAAACAGCTTGATTTACAGCATTTCAAATGAACCAAATCATGGCACTCAGACCATATTAAAGCAATTTTTCTATAGAAAATTGGTTTTGCAATTCTCAAGCTCTGCTGTAATAGAACACCGTGTAGTATATTTGCATGTCAGCTGATTCCAGGGAATGATTTAAGCTATATGTTTGCAACTATTCAGTAAGGATATAACAATGACATAACTTTATGACTACACAGGCTAAGCTCACCTCTTAAAGAACAATGCTTGAAGTGTTTTTCTTTTCATATTCATCCTCCACGCACTTTAAGTAATTTTATGATTAAAGTTTTACATTTCTAAAAATTCTTTGTAGACTGAACCAGATGTTAATTTTTAAAAAATGTTCTTGAACCCAACAGAGAGATAGCACCATTGATTAATTACCAAATTTTCCATCATGTCATCTTTGAAGGATAGTTAAGGAAAAAAAAAATCTCCATTGTGAAATGTACTTTTGAAACGTTACTGATGTCTGAATTTCTTTGATTTTCCTTGCTCTCCTTTCACTGCTTCCACTCCATGAAAGCTTATTGGCATCCTTCAGAAACTGTCTTATTTTCTTTTTTTTTTTTTTTTTAAAAAAAAAAAAAGGTTGCTGCTAAGTCAGTCTGGCCCTTTGACTGAAATCCATTCCTAAGGCAGATGCATGATTCCAACAAAGTAAACTGGAATAGCTACTGTTGACCTCGACATGGCCAGAATTTGGCCCACTGCAAACTTTGCAAGAGATATTTAAGAAGGAAATTACTAGACACTTATTCAGAAATCAAGCATGCTATTCAAGGTTTACTCTTGCTATGTCTTTTAGATAATATGAGAACAAACATTAGCTACCATTAGAGTGGGAATTTTTATGGCCTTTATAGCATCACCTTACGCAAAGCAAAACATATGATGGCTAACTATTAAGGAAAGAGCATTAAATATTTAGACAGCTTTGCTGGCTTGCAAAATAAGCCAAAATTAGTGCCTCACAGTATTGCATTCCACTAGGATATTATTTTAAAGGTCGCTATAAGTAGTAGCAACCCCTACAGCTGGTATGCAGGCAAGTCTCACATTCGGTTTGGTGGAAGAACAAGGAGTTTTGGCCACTGACATACAAATTTACATTCTGGAATCTGACACTCCCTCTTGAATTACTCAACTGTTTACCCTCCTCTTTGTCATCTTCCCTAAATCCTGGTAGACACAAAGCATCTGCCAGGAGGTTATGCTGAAATCAGCAGGCAGGTCCCATGGAGGAGCTAGCTCTGATCTACGATGGCTCCAGCTACACAATGCAACCAGTGCCTTGTCCAGCTTGCTTGGTATTCGTCAACCAAATGAGAAAATACAGTCTGATTAGAGGCTGCTTTTTAAGCGAATGCCAAAATAAAACTTCTGCCTTCCAGAGGGACACAGATAATTTATTAGCGATTATTTATCTCAAAAACTCTCTTTTCCAGGAAATCATCTCTTCTCTCTTCACTTCAGAAAGTTTACACTCAGCTTTCCAGGATGTCACTAAAGTGCGAGCAAACTATTTACATTCCTGCCATATGTCTACCGATATCCTGCAGCTGTCTATCTAATTTACAATTAGATACCAAACTTCTGCTTGGGTAATCATTTGCATGCTTCCCTAATTGCATGTTTTTAACACACTTAGGTAGATTTTTTTTTAATTTTATTTTTTAAATTGGGTGTTATTTTTTCTGCCCCAAAACTTAATGAAACCTACACATTTATTTTATTATTTTAAGCAATCAATACACTGGACAGGTCATCAGAGACATAGTGCTATCTCCATCCTTGGAGGTTTTTAAGATACAGCTAGACAAAGCCACTGCCAGGTTGGTCTCATGCAGACAATAGTCCTGCCTGGACTGGGAGGCTGGATCAGTAATCCCACAGATCCCATCCCACCAGCTCTCCTACACTTCCCAGTTCCTAACATCCCTGGCACAGGGACAGGAAACATCATTCCCTACTTCTTTCTGAACAAAGTGGTAAAACCCAAGCCACACACCAAAAAAAGACAGCCCCCATCCATAGCAGACTAAGTACAGTTGTATTTTCAGAGGTCTATAGACACTATAGATGTTAAAACTTCAATTCTGTGTGCATCCATATGCCCACTTCTTAAGCTCAAGAATGTGCTATGACCTGTTTCATGAGCTGACCAACTATACGCAATAGCAACACTCCTTAATTAAAGCCATGCATGAAGTAACCTACCCCACTGCATCAGGACCTGCACTTCCAATGCCTCCACAGCATTTCTTGAGTGTAGATTCAATACTTAGTCTCCAAATGCCCCGAACAAAGACCTCTGATTGATAGCTCAAAGTGAAGATGCAACTGAGCCAACATGCAAACACCACACGTGCAACTGTGTGCAGGCTGAAAGCCACCTGCAGCATAGGAAAACCTCTTTGGAAACTTTGTGGATGAGCACTGGACTTTTTTTTTTGGGGTGTGTGTGTTTTGTGTTGTGAGCAGCTGCTATAAAGGACGGGCAAGTTTTTAACTCTTGTGGTATCCCCCAGTACTGCCTTATAATTGTCATGCAAAGGAAGACGCAAACTTTGCAAGGCCTGGGAAAAAACCTCAGCATATTTGTCTCGGAGATAAACGGCTGACAGGTATTTTCCAGGGCTCCAAGGGGAAATGGGGAAAAAATTAATTTCCTATTCCAAAGAAAAGACTTAGGATTTTATTTTCCCCATAGTCTGAACTAGTATTAAAATTATATATATAGATATCAGAAAAAAAGCTAATCGAGTTTTCCTTTTTGGTGAAACAATATTCTAGAAAGAAAGTCATTTTAGGTTAATTAAAATAAGTTACAGTCAATGAAAAGAAAAAGCCTCACTTTCCTTTTTTTCTATTAAAACAGAGTAAGAGTTACAACTCTAAATGAAAGTCATTTTACACTAAAAAAAAAATTATCAAATCTGCAAATATCAAGAAGACATTCTGACATTTTCCAAATTATTTTTGTCTTACTTCTGCTCAAAAGAAAATTCCATTAAAACTGATGAGCTTTAACAAGCAATTTTGTTTTGAAGAAACAGCCTTTTCTAAGAGCAAATTGTTTCAATGGATTATTTTTTTCTGTTTTGATCACTAATTATTCGAAGACACTGGAGTTCTCTGATCCCGGACATATGACATAGATTATAGTGAAACCAGCTGGAGATTAAATTTCTAACTCACATATGGAGCTCATGACCCTCTTTATGAATCATCACACCGTTTGTTTAATATTTAATGCAACTCTTAGTTACTCTGAAGAAAACGTTGAACAACAGGGGCCCATAAAATTAAAATCACACAGCAAAATCACAGCTACTTGCAAATCCTCTCTCTTCTTTGGGACTTCATCACAAATCTGTCTGATCTAGGTTCATTAAGTTTATTTTTTCACTCCCAAGATGGAAGATATGATGGAACACTAAAATTTCATATAAACATCTCAGATTACAGCTTGTGATACTCAAGAGATCCAGCCTTGCCTTTCACGCGAACCTAGGCATAGTAGTATCTTGAGATTAAAAAGAAATATTTTTGAGTGAGGTAATCTACTGAAGTCTTAGGAAGAGTGGGAAATTAAAACTGTGCAGCTTTAGATATAATTTTACTATCTTAAATGCAAAGACCATGCATACTGGAAAAGTAACTGCCTCGGTTGTGATCTCTCTTTCCTCGACTCCTTAACTCACCAACTTGAAAAATAAATTCAGAAAACTATCAGTAGGTACCTACAGATCTCAATGAACACAATCCTGCAGTCAGGAACACTTTATCTACCTATTTGGCCAAAGTTAAAAGAAATACACTTTTTCTAAGTGTATTCACATAGTTTCTAAAAATTGCCATTGCATTAAGTGCTATTAAATGAGTTGCGCGAGAAGTTTAAAGCTTCCCCCATCTCCTCATCCAAGCAAGGTCAGCAAAGTCAAGCCAAAACCCGCCTCTCATCCTGTCAACCTGAATCTGTCTTTTGTTCAAAGACCTGTTTCCACTCAATATGAAGACACGTCTCACCTCCAGCTTTCAGAATAAAGCACAGATTCACATCCAATCTACGAAAGACCTCAAACCAGCAAATCTCTTTACAGTCATGTTATTTTCTGGCATTAAGCATCCCTCTGCCTTCCTTTTTTTGGTCCCATCAGCGCTCCCACTCCAACTTACCCTCATAATACCAACAAATTGCATACCTCCTTGCCCCTAGATGCCTATTTCAACCTGGAATTGACTGATACAACATTAGTCAAGTCACATAAGGCTCACGTGGTTCGCCGCTAATAATTCGACATCAGTACGCGTAATCATTTAAAAGCTCCTTTTAATAATATAATGACTGGTTGAGTGGATTCAGTGTTAAAATACTGTGGAGTTGTGTCTTCACTCAAAAGTGGTGCTCCAGGCAAGTCTCAAAGCACGATCACCTCGTGCCACATGGAGTTAGGTGTCTAGCTGGAAGACGTCAGCAATCATGCCAGCTTGCAACACCGCTGCTGCTCCTTGGCTGCCGCTGTCCTGCCTGTGCAGAGCCAGCAGCAGGGGATGTATGTACACTCCTCACCCTCTCCAGCACAGGTTACCACAGCCCACGCCAAAGGCTGCTGACACTGTCCTTAAGACCAGATGAAATGCTTTCTCACGGTCCTTTTTGCACTTCTGCTGTACTTTTTCACTCCTGCCAAAGCCAACATCGGCATGGGCAAAATAGTTTTGCATGCAAAGAGCCGCAAGCGCGGAGTAGAGCACTGTGCTTCTCCAAATCCGTATGTGCTGCAGGCAGTTTTACACGTTTTCCAGTTGAAAAGCATTCAACTGCAGCCCTGACTTCTGCACAGACTCTCTCTGCCTCAGTACCCGGCATCTGCAGAGCATTTGCCGGGCTGTTGAGTTACTGTCTCTGCAGGCTTGAACCCATCTGAAAGGGTGGCTGTGGGCACAGAAATCCCAGGTCACCCACCTCTCTAAGCAAGGCAGCAGCAGCAGGGAGATACCCTCTTCCTTTGAAAACACAAAGCACCCGATCAGTGGAGAAAACAGACACGGAAAGGAGATTCTTCTCCCCTGAAATCATTTGTTGTGTGGCCCTTTGCTGAATTATGTATGTAACTATAGACCTCCCAAGCCCAGCAAGACTGTCCTTGCCATCTCTTCCGGCTTCAGCTTTGCAGTCCGCATAACTATTCAGCAGCACTTTCTTGTGTGCTCCCCCAGCAGAATTAATTCATGTTTGCACAGTATTTTGAAGATGAAAATACTAAGCGACTGCTAAATATCAGGCCAGATTCTCAGCTGGTTTAAAAAACTGGCATTTGCAGTGGCATCTGGGCCCGCGATCACCCTGTCTCATTAGAGACACTCTGTAGAGAATGTGAAGATAAAAGAATTAAAAAAAAAAGAAAGAAAAAATACATAAGAAGAAGACAGAAAAAAGAATACAGAAGAATATATAGAAAAGCAACACTGAAGTAACAACCTTCATGTTTTTCTCAGTCCCTCTTTCTGCAGGTGAAGAATACAAATCTGCAGAGCCACGACACCGTTCTCCTTCAAACCTCCTTAAAACTCACCTCTGCTGAGATGCCTACAAATCATTCAGCACTGATTAGCCAGCTGATGTACTGTGACTTCTGCACATTACACTTACCATAACCATCCTGCTCTTAACGTTGGCCCGCCCCATCTGTTTACTCAAATATGCTGCTTCTTTCCTATCCTCTGCCTTGAACATCTGCAGGGGTTTTTTTTCTTATATATAGGTGCCAGGCTCAGCCCAGGGATACTTGGATGCTGACAAAATGTCTTTTCAGTCCTCTGCAGGTTCCATATAATATAGACGTGCAAAAGTCAGTCTCAAAGGATAACCCTCAATAGATTTAGATCCACTTACTGAGATGTGTGTGTTCCTGTATAAAATCGTTGATCACAGAAAGTAACCCAGGAGGTTTAACTCACGCACATGTTATACGTAAAGCAGCTGTGTGCTTTTCCAAAAGGCACCATGCTGCTGCAGCTAAAGAACTAAACTTACTGCTTACGCTAGAATTTTAGGTTGTTTTTTTTTTTTTTTAATAGCAGAAATTGCTCTTAAAATTGTAAACATGTGGTCCAAGAGAAAGTTTTATCAGCAATTCAGTCTGTCATTTGAATAAACTGCAAAAGTTATAAGGCGAGACAAAGTGACTCCTTAAATATTGTAGAGACTGGCAAGAATACCTTCCTCTGGGGGCTTGCAATAACAGCTGGCGCTAAGAGGAGAGCAAGTACCAGCAGACTACATACATCTTATGCCGGGACACCACGGCTAATGGGAGAAGCACCTCCATCGGCTGGACGCGTGCAGGATGAAGCACTAGCCACGAGGAAGATTATCTGAGGGTGAGGCATTAGAACAAGTCGCCTCATTGATTGCAAAGGGACCAATGCTGCGTGCCTTGGATCTGGCCAAATCTTTCAACACATCCACGTGATCTAAGAGCCAAACTCAAACTCGCTTCAAAAAAACCACAGCTCCAGTTATTTCTATAGGAAGCCATGAATGCAAAGGGTGTCAATACTCTTTCCATGGCCTCACTAGACCTTATGTTTTCAGCTCCTTAACTAAATCAGTTGCATGCGCAATTCAGAGATACAAGAGCAGAGCCCTCAAGCCTCTTCCCATGTACAACAGCAAAACTCTGCTCACTCAAATGCCTAAAATAGTACTGGACTTTTAAGTATTAAAATGAAAATGTTACATCAAAAGTGAGTTCCCATGCTGTGAGATTACAGCAAGTGTTACAAATCCCAAGGACACTGCCTTTGCAACAACTCTTTGGTTTTTTTAAAGAAGGCAAAACTGAAGAGAAAACTGGGGCTGGCAACCTCAAGTTTTTCATCTGCTGCACTCCCTCGGTGCAGCAGTACTGATCAAAACACGAGAGGAGAGGATGCCCCTGCCCACCCAAAAGCAGAGAGTCTGCCCATATATACACACTGCTGGCAGCAGTCACAGACACAACCAAGTGGGTTAACTTCCAAGCCTCGTGCCTTGGGCAAAGCTGGATATTTCCCCATCTGGCTGCAGATCTTTCTTACCCCTCCCGTCTGTTTCATGCTCCTGCTTTCCAACTGAAGCCTCTCTCCATTGAGAAACATCCCTTCTGTCTCTTCAGCATGACTTAGGCTGATGCTCTGCACTCATAGCCTTAATCTCTAGAGAGCTGGGATGAGATTTTCAAAAGCACTTAGTGTTGACCTACCTCTGCTCCAAATCAGTCTGATCATATTAGGTTAACTATATTTAAGTTTGGCCATGTATATTTTGTCATAATAAACTTACCCCAAAGGAATGCTGCTGTTTTAAAACAAGATTACTAGACCTGTGACTATATTTATGCATCTCAATAAGGAATCTGATTTTCCAGTTCCAGTTCTGTGGATTATTTTTTTTTTTGAGCATGTTGAATATTTAGTACTGGCGAAACAGAGGTCAATGCAATTATATCCTACATCTTAAAAAGAAACAGTCCCTTCTAAATTCAGTGCTAAAGAAGAGCTGCACTGGAGACCTTAAGGCTCAAAACTCCAAAAACTAACACTAAAAACTAATAGCAACCTCTACCCAGCCAGAATGCATTGTCAGTTTTTTGGGTTTTTATTTTCCCAGCATCCATGAACAGCTCTGCACAACCAAGACCCAAATACCAATATGGGACTTTATCTTTCACCTCCTCCCTTTTTTTTAAAACAAACAAACAAAAAAAAACCCCACCAAAAAAAAAAAAAACCCAAACAGCTAGGCAGTGAGTGTTTCTAAATGGTACAAGAAGTGACTGTCACCAGCTCTTTTCCAACACACAAACACTGGAGAACCACTGCTCAGCTTAGTCCACATGGCACCTCCAGAAAGACCAGAGTAAAAGTTGGAGAGTTTTGGTCATGAAGTTCATACAGGATAGGACTAAACATACCCTTACAGATCTGTTTTTTTTAAAAAAATTACTATGTTGAACCTTCTTCTGCTGCATTTTCTCTTTTGATATATATGTTTTTTAACTGAATCCATAATTGGTCTATCTAAATGATTGACAGCAAAGGTGAAGGAACAGCCTGTTAGTCTTGACTGCTGGGGTAATGAATAGAGAAGCTGACATGTTAAATTTCTTCACCTCGAATTGGAATTATAAATTATAGACTTCTTTTACATTATCATAATACCAAGTTCATCTTAAAAATAGAATGATTCCTTGGGGGTGTATTTATAGTGAAAAAATACATACCTAATGCTGTACTTAGCATGCCTTCGTATTTTAATATAATTGGATTGATTATTCCAATTCTGTTCTTATTTTTGGAAATTAAGAAGCAGAATCAGATCATCTTACATTTTTCAAAAGGTCCATCATTTTGCTTCGGCAGAACATTCTGAAATTTTCAAAAGCTGTCTGTAATTTAATGTATCCTCCTGCTCTCCCTAGAGCTACTTGGCAGGTTGCATCTTCCCAGCTTGGCCAAGGGCCACTTTATCTGAGTCTCTACAAACTTCGCAGGGAGTGGAACAGAGATCTGAAGAAGTCCATAGGAACTAAAGTTTCCACCCCATAAAAACCCCTTTATTTGGCCTTCATCCCTAAGCAAACAACTTCTGCAAAACAAATCATCGAGTTCAAATTAATCAGTTTGTGTGAGAGCAAACACAGCCCATCAATAAAAGCAAAGCAATAAACCACAGGGAAATGCCTCCAAGCCAGACACAGTGCATTTAAACTCTCCAATTTATTTTGCATGGGAGAGAGGGGAGAGAACTCTTAAAACTTTTGTCTAAATTAGACTTAATTCAAATCATGCTGGTATGAAACCTCAAGGCCCCAGCTCCTAATAACGGTGTAATTGTCTGTGGCAGTGCAGAGGAAACAAAGATGATCTGCCTCATGGGATGCCAAGCAGAGGGGGGTGCTGGGGAAGAGGTAGAGGCAGTTACCCTGGCCCCAGGTCCTCTCCTCCAACCCAAGATAAGACCTGGGAAGTAAATCGCTCGACCTGCCTTGATGGCCCCTGGCGAAGCTGCTAAAGTCACAGCAGAGCAAAGTCAAAGCCACGGCACCTTCTGTTCCCCTGGGTTTTCTATACCTTTAATGTATACGGCCCTGTCAGCAATGCTGCTTCCTACTGACTATCCCACAGGAAAAAAAATCATCCTCAAGCCATCTGCACAATGAATTCCCCTACAGCTCAGTTAAGTGCTGCATGCCTTTAATTACATTGGTGTGCCTCAATCTTGCAAATATTTTCAATTTCCAGAACAGTTCAACAACAGGAGAGAGGAAGGGACAGGGAAGAACACACATCCAGGAAAACTTGGCACCGTTCAGGATTTCTTTCACCTCAGCAAAAAATCATCTTAAGACACAAATAAATGTATCTTATTAAGTAGCAGGATCTTCTCTTAATAGTGCCATTAGTTTTTCATGGGAGATAGGCCCATGTACTGTCTTGAGAACAGACTCTCAGGCATATATAAGCACGTAATATTGGCACACTTCTCGCAAAGTAAGGAAAGCATTTGTCATTTCCAGTGTTGACACTGAAAAAGTGGTGTTTTTAAATGCTATATTAGCATCAAATCCCAAGGGACCCCCTGAGAAGCCACTTCTCAAGGAGCACAGTCCTTCATCAACTTCTGTAATTGCCCTTTTGCTGCCTGAAGGAGGAGAAGCACTGCCAGGAGCATCACTTGCACCGGAGGAGGAGGCAGCAAGACGCACAACACTGCAACGAGCTCATAACAAGTCACGGCTAAGACATCTGACAGACTTTGAGACTTTACCTCTTGCAACCAGTTAAGGAGCCTCTGCAGCAGCCCCATCACATCCTGACCTCTCACAGAGGTCTGGAGCTCACCCCCTTGCTTTGCAGCCCTACTCGGTACAACTCGGTACATGTGGACATTCCTGCACATCACCTACCGCTCTGGGGATTAGGAAAACAGCTTTGTTTTATTTCAATTACTGCAGGGCTGGTAAATTGTAACCCTTATCCATCAATAGGATGGTCTTCATTTGTCTGTTCCCCATCATTTAACACGACTATAAGCCATCGCCAAACAGATTATACTGACTATTCCATTTATATCCTGCATTCAGCAAATGGGGACAAAATTGTATTATTCTGGTAACTGTTTAATGTTTGCCACCAGACACATGAGGCAAATGTGTCCAGGAAATGCTTACTTACCCAATGTCACCTGATGGGTAAGTCCAGATAGCCTATTCATTTGCAAGGAAGCCACAAGAAATAACTGCAAAGAAAGTAGAGGCAGCACACAGAGTAAGGAGAAAATGAGCTAATAAATACTGCTGCACCATATCCTAGCATGCGAAGCAATACTTTATTACATGCTCTAAAATTATTATGTGGTATTTTGTTGGTATCCACACATGCTCAAAATGCCTGATCCTTCACACTCCACAAACCTTACATAGTGACAAAATCGAACCCCACTGTCGGCACTTCATCACCTGCATGAAGGCAAAGAATGAAGCACCCAAGCCCCCATCCTTTGTGCATAGCCAATATTAAAAGAAGCATGAGCCATTTTCTTCTTGCCAGATCAGTTTTCTCATCTGGCTCCCACAAGCCATGTTTACATTTCCCTACAATAGTTTTTCCCTGTCTCCTGCTTTGCCTAAATATAACTTCTCAACCATGTTACTGGCCTTAATTAAAAAAAAAAAAACAAAAAACCAAACCTCCACACACAATCCAAAAAAACCAAAACCCTGAAAAAAAACCCCAACCCTAATATCTGAATTGGCAGCAATTATGTTTCCTGTGGCGCCTTCTGTAACCCAAAGAGAAACAGTACTTCCACAGCATAACTCACATCACAGATGGCCTGTATCACCTTCTGAGGACATCCACATTTCTCAACTAACCAGGAGGACAAGGCTCTTAACACAGGTGCCCTGGGTGAGGATGCATCCTCACCCAGGTGGAACTCATTTGTGATTTCCTTGGTTTAGGGTCCAGGTGGGGGACAGGAGGATAGCAATAACAACACAGTGCTGTACAATTTCCAGTTTCTCTTCAGCCTAGACCATTTAATATCTTGAACATCTAGTAACTATTATTAATTACACCTAACTGTAACAGTAGAATAGATGGGAGAGAATGCACAAATAAACTCTGGCACATCTGCAGTTCAGCCCCTGCTCTTCAGCTGGGTTCAGCTTTACCATGTTGAGTTTGACCCATCCATTATATACGTGCTACAACTAAGCGTTGCAAAATCTGTCAATCTGCAAGCCTTAGTACCAAAACTAGCCCAAGAATGTAAGCGGCGATCTGAGAAGATACTCCCCAGGAATTAGATTTTTGTAAACAAACATTTCAGCTAATTGCATTCTTGTTCTCAGTGCAATGAAGGCCCCATTTAGCCAAGCATTTGTCTACGGAGTTTAGTTTCTTCCATTTAATGAACGCTGATCCTGTCTTAGCCTCGACTGTTACATCATCAGGATCAACATGAAATGCTAATGGAGAAAGATGCTTAATATCATTTCAAGTGTTTAAGTTACAACCACAGCTATTAAAGCAAATCCATTTTACCTGTTCCTCCTCAGGCTCCCCAGTGAGACAGATTTAAAAGTTTCCGTGGGGAGAAGTGATTCATAAATGGCTACACAGATCAGAGAAGAAAGCCTTTCACCGTTAATTACAGCCAATGTTTTTCCAGTCTGAAGCTGGTCATTTCGCTGGCACAACACATAATTAGCAAGGCTCATTTTATTTCGTCGCTTTCACAAATTAGTTCACTTTTTAAAAGCAAGGTAGCTGCCTCCAGCAAGTAGGGATAACGATGCTGGCAAGCCAGGAAAATAAGGCTTTGGGCTCTGCTTGTAGTTCACAGCACAAAAATCCAACAGGGTTCCTGTATTTTCAGTCCCCTTGCTGGTTCAATGCAGAAATCACTGTTGCTCACTTGGCATCCCTAACATGAGACGTTGCGGTGCACCAATGTAAGACGATCACGCTGATCTTGGGAATCTAGTTCTTCGTGGTGAGAAAAGGTTCCTCGTTTTTCAAATTTTTCCCACTGCTAATCCAAAGTGCAGGGCGTGAAATAGCCATAGCAGTGAGGAAGAGGAGGATGCTTCCTGTCCCTCATCACTGCAGAGAAACTGCAGCGGGTCCAGCCCCAGTGGCATCCGTGGCATCCTTGCTCTGCGTGCTGTGGGGACATCATGAAAATAACGGGAGGGGATGATGCATTATAAGAGATGCTGTGTCTTCACTCGCCCCAGACAGAACATTCTCAGACACCATCTGCATTTTAAGCAGGACTGTTTTTTTCTTCCCATGGCTCAGACTGCCCCTCAACCTAAAGAGGGACAACAAAGGAGGAGCAACTTCTCCACAGCAGAGGCTTCCGGTGGACGCACCTGCCAAGATCCCGGTTTTGAAACAGGCACCCAAAATACCTGTTGGAGTTCCTGGCGCTCGCCAGACGGAGCACGCTGCTGGCAGCTATCATTGGAAATGCTGAAGTTATCCTTGTGCAGATTTTAAAAGGCCACTGTTTATGCATGTAAATTCTGAAGGGCATTAGCAGCATCGCTGACACACACTGACAGCCAGCCCAGCTCCGGGAAGGGAATAAGCAGCAGCGACTGCCTGAATAATTGATGTGCTTTTACTCTGCCCCATGGCCCAGTTATTACATTGCTCACTCTCTTCAACTGCCTGTCATTTCTAAATTAATTAGAAATCTTAATGTCATGCCAGCCAGTTAAAAAAAAAAAAAAAAGACACTGAGAACAAAGAAGAGAGTGCTTCTTGTGCCCTTGAGCCTTGGATCGCTTACTTTGGCCTGGCCATGCAGGGAATAAAGTGCAGTCTCAACCTCTGAGGCTTTGGACCCCGCTCACCAATGCTAACAGCAGCACAGCATGAAATCTGCTCCACCTGCAAAAAGCGCCCATTTCATGGGGATGCAACACCCTTATCAAGGTCACCTCTCCCATAAGATGGGGCAAAGATTTTTCCAGGGATGGTGCCACATGTGGAGCAGCTACTGTTTCTTCAATACAATGAAATAAGTCTGATAGGTCCCTAGCCCAGCCATCGCAACCTAGTGCCACATGGTACCGAATGAAAGGATGCCGTTGAAGTCTGCAGGAATTACGGAGCTCGTGGTTGTCCTGCTCTAGAGTCGACAGAGCTAAATGACTCTGTGGGATCCCTTTCATGGGCTGGAAGAAAAATTGCATGCAACCACCTGACCTCAGAGACAGCAGAGCTGATAAAAATGACACATTGATCAAATATCACAATGTGAGTGGCCATTTCTTTGCTACATACATACCCTTATCTACTTACAATATTGCTTATGCTTAAACTTTAAAACAATGTCTATAGCTTTTAAGAAACCCAGTGGGAATAATTTCCCCTGTTTCAGCCACATTCTGCATTAAAGCGCAGGGAGTTTCATTCCAAGTCCTGGGAAAGCACTTAGCCGTAATGAATCTGGAGGTATTTTTAGTTTCTTACTTGCAAAAAGAAATACTTGATTTATTTTTTTTTAAATCTCTTTACAACTGTACCAAAAGCATAAATAAACCCAAATGATCGGAATTGTTGAGATAATTTAAAATTGCACAGATAACTTAGACTACTATTTCATCTTCTTATAAAAAAAACTCAACAGCGCAGCACAGTCTTTCTCTTTGCCAACACATTGCATCTTACTGTAATCTGCAGGATACTGAGGGGGAGAAAGGTATAAACCACCTTTCCATTATTCCCCTTGGGAAATTAATGTTTTTTAAAAAATTGGATTTTTCAGTCTTTCTTTTTGACATTGATAAACCAACTTACACTCAAAGCAATGATTTGTTTGAGTCCCCAGTAAAGTTATCCTACATCTGCTGTACATGGTCATGCCCAAACATGACAGTCCCAGGGAAGAGAAATGAGCTGGCATTGGTGACACAAGGCTCTGCACAGTTTTAAATGACATTGTAAATCCTAATGGTACTATCCAACAAAATGAATCCCATTTGTTAGCACATGGAAGATAATTGAAAATACTGTGAGCCCAAACTACAGGAGAGCATGGTTCTCCAAAAACTTAATGTATTTTGATCAAGCTTCTCCCTCTCTCTGCTGTTTTTCCTCTCCTGTTATAATTGATGCATGCAGAGTCCACCATGAAAAAAAAGAATCAAAGCAAGTTGCAAATTTAAGCCCTTTCAGTGTGTTTCAACATCCTTCCTGAGAACTGAGATGGCACTTCCGTTTGCAGGGTGGGAAGATGGGCTTCCAGCACATTGTAATCCTGAAACATGAAGAAGGCAGCATTGGTCCACCCTACGATTTGTTTGGTTTTGTCATCTTCACTTACATACTGCCTCTAAAATGCACGTGTTATTATCGGCAGTATGGCACTGCAGATGTAGTGAACACAAGATGTCACTCACATGCATTTTTAAAATCCAAGCAATGAAATTAAGTGTCTCATAAGAACATGTTACATGTTCATACAGAAGCTTTCCTGATCCCTGCAACATCTCCTATCTGTATCTCTTTGCGTCTGGTTTTTTAAATCTCACTGTGCTTGCTTTGCATGTCTCAAATGCAGAGACTTTCACATTATAGATTTCCTTTTGCTCTCTATACTGTGGCATCTACATGCATCTCCTCTCACTTTGAAGTTATTATATTAATTATGTCAAAAAGTAAGTGAGAGGCTCAGCTCATGTAGATTCCTTTAGGTTATTCACAGTAATAATGAAGCCATGCATACGCTTTAAGGCAGACGTGGGGTCCTGATCCCTCCTCTGGATCACCATACAGCTGGAAGGATGTACGAGCTGAAGCAGGACCACCACTCTTCAACATGGCTATGCCCTCCTTGCCCAACTTCTACAACATTTGTCTCCTGAAAGGAACAAAATGCAAAACCACACAAGGTCCCACAGGGGTGCTTACCTCACAGCCTTGGAAAGAAGGTGGAAGAAAATACAGGAGACAGCAGCGATATGGAGCAGCACAGATTTCCTCGCTGCTTTTCGGAGTCTAGTCTTCAAGATGCAGCCCCCGGCAAAGTAGCTCATGAAAGGTTTGATGAACAGCATTTTGTTTAACACCAGCAACTGAGCCACCAGCCCTGTCGAGCTGCATTGCCCAAGCAAAAATGTCATGACCCAGGAGGATCAGGAGACTCAAATGCAAGAGGCAGGCTTGCAGGCAGCAGAGGAGCTCACAAACCTCTGGAGGAGGGTGCACCACCCCACGTGTTAGTCACAGAAACATGATGAGGCTGCTGTAACGCTGATGAAGACTGAGCCTCCTTCAATACCTCCCCATCGTGCTACTAGGTGGTCTTGCAAATATAGAGGAAGTCAAAAGCTTTTTCTGTTGGCACATACAAACCTTGAGGGTTTTTTTCTCTCCTCTTTTACCTTTCTCACTTCTACATGCACTGAAAAAAATTCACGGTGTGCTACTCCCTACCATTTGCTTCAGCATTTTCATGCTCTGCTGCTTTTGGTCCCTTGCCTCCCTTCCCATAAAGAAATATTCTCAAGAACAACTGTGCCTGCATAAGTGAAAATACACAAAACCCATATGCAGAGATGGTGCTGTAGGCTCATGCAACGTGATCAGGTCGAGCAGTTTAATATTTTAGCACAGCTAACAAATGAGGCTAGACTACATGGTCCAGTAATTACCTTTTCTTGTTCTTCAGGTGCTAAAAAATCCACACACTATTTTTTGCAGAGTAGAGAATTCAGCATTTCTGGAAACAAAAAGAAAAAGAAAAAATTAGAAACATTTATACTTGCCTCTGAGGACTTATTAGGCACTTTCTGCTATACATGCATCAGAAGATAAAGCAATGAACAACTGGTTTTGGTCCAACAGATTTGATTTTTAAAAGCCTGTAAGAACTTTTAATCACTATGAAGCACATCTCTGTATGGGAAGACAGTACTAGCACATAACTAATAATGGCTGGATGAAAAATCAGTGGAAGCCATCACTGTCAATTATAAAAAAACTCTTAGAGATACAACACACATGCAAGTACATGAGTATCTTTTCACCATAACAGACTCCAGTGTGATCTGCATAAACTGTTGTTATACTAGAGGATTTACCAGAGATTTTAGAGGTTGCTGCACCATAATAATAAAGAAATATCTAGTTGAAAAGAACGCAAAATAAATTATGATGTATGGATGTTAATTCCTGTTTCTCAGCACTTACATCTTAAATTTCCTCCATCCCCTTGCATATTCAGTATGTTCTTCTAACTATAGTGTTAGACACTAAATGTAACATTAATTGACAAAAGCATGAAATGCATGGATCCAGGTCAGCCTCCTGGAAGTGTTGGTTTTATTAGGATTAATTACACATGAAAAATTGCTCTTCACAGTTGGGATTGCTACAGATGAAACTTTGGTAGGAATCAGTTTTGTCAAGCCGGGTGGCACAGGACCCTGGGGCCCCTTCCCACCTCAATTAAAAAATTAGAAATAAAATAAAAAATCCACACAGGAGAAATAGCAACAAGTCCTTCTGCCTGAGTTTTTGCTTCCAACATTAACTAAAAGCCCACCTCGTTTTCCACAACCTGTAGGGAGAACACAGGTCATTTCATTTGGAAGAAGTGTATTAAAATGAAAAAACTATAAAGCCTGGTTAAAATAGGATCCAGTGTTTAAACTGGGTCCAGTTGCTCCAAGTGCAGGTCCCAAAGCCTTTCCCAACAGGGACTGCAGCACAGCTTTTCCCTTACTGCCGTGGTCCCATGCCTTGGACCATCCTATACCTTAAAACCTTTGCAGACCCAAAAAAAGTGGTCCTAGGGCTCTGGTTTCGCGGATCAGCTGATCCAGAACAGTCCTACTTTAATCTTAGTGCCAAAAAAGTAAAGTTTCACCCCAAGCCCTACGCCTCCTTGGCAGGTACTCCCTGGGTACATGAAAAGAAGAGAGGCTGAGGCGTTGGTCCCCAATGCATAATTTATCTTATTTATGTACTAAAGGAGCAATCGTTTGCATTCAGTAACCTTGGAAGTCAGACAAGATAAATTAAAACCTAAAACAAGGCTTGAGAGTCCAGCATGCATGCCACTTTTGAGTGATATCTCTATAATAAGCAACTACGGATGCTCTGGAAGAAAGAGAGACCTATTCCAGGTTGCCTGTCAGCAAAATTGACTCTGTAAGCAATAAACAGGTTTTGGACCATCTAAGAAATTTACAGGCAAACTCAGGGTAAGACCAGCTATTATTTCTCACTGTACAAATGGAAAAAGTCTCCAGATGTTAGCTGTTTTCAGCCTTGGAATTTGATCAAATATATATACTTTCAGTAGGAAAAACACTTTTACAAGTGCAGAGCAGACCAGGCAACACCTCATGAGGGCATCCATATACTTTATTTCTAGGAAAAATGCCATTTGTTTAGACTACTCCGCTTGTGTTATATAGCAAAACCTCCACCTAGTCCCAAGAAGCTTTTGGAGAATAATTCTGGGTTGATGGCAGCAGTATAGAGCAGAAAGATGGTGTTTTGCCTAGTCTGAAGAAGTTAATGTTTGTTACCCCATTACCTTGCAATGGCTTTTTTAAATGAAATTAAAACAAGATCTTTGTTTCATTTATGATACCCTAGACTTCACTTCTGCTTGGGAGCATAAAGGGCTAGAGATAGCACAATATACAGTGGTTTATGGCTCTTCTGTGTTGTTTTAGGATTCAGCACATGCTCTCCTCCCAGCTCACCTTTATTTTACCATAATGTGAGCATACTGACTGGTAAATCTTTCTTGCCTTCCCTCCCCAAATGTATAACCTTGAGTTGGCCTCTGCCATATGCTATTTCTATGCAGATTTCAAATGTAGTTTAGGGAATTCTTGTTTTGATTAAAATTAGGAGGGAACAATGCAGGGATTCCTGCACAGCAAAGATCCTGCAAAACAGCTGCTAGAGAGTCACTACAGGAACTACAAGGATTTGGCATAACCCTAAAAGATAGAATAAACACACCAGAGGAAGCTGCTTTACCTCTGACTCCTGTTAATACTTACAGCAGTATAGTGCCTGCCCCATATGCAAGGGAAGCTCGGTTTTATTTTCTTTTACTGCTTTCCACACCACTCAACCAACCTGCTCCCCTCTAAAACCTATACAGTACAGTTCTTCTCAGAAAGCATTTGTCGTTTCTTACCCAGTTCTTACCCAGATGTACTCTGCCTGGACAATCTGGCAAGTGGTTTCACTCAAGATGGTAATGGAGAGGGTAATGTCCATCCCGCATTACCCTGGAGCTCTCGCTGCACAGATTACTCCTAAATGGTAACGTAGATACTTCAATACAGCTCACTCTTACTAACGTGACTGCTGGTGTTCATACGGCTAAATATTTCTAAATCCTCTGCTATGGTGAGTAATGCATCCACCCAAACAGGACAAGGGCATACTGCTCTGCATCACTAGATGCCAGAAGAAGGGCAATTAATCTCCAAACCGGCGTGCTGCTGCACCTCCATGCCAAAACAGAAGCTGCTATTAGGGAGAGCAATGATAAACATTTTCTGTTCAGCAACAGCAAAGGCTGGAGGAGAATCCATCAAGGACGGGATGGCTCACCCTCAAGCAGCTGTCTTCTCTGCAAAAAGCCAAGTCGTATTGACTTCAGTCATTAATGCTCACAGCAGAGGGACCCACAAAACCTACACGAAGGTTTAGGCAACCAGCAGGAGGCTTGTGAAAAAGCCTTGTTTGCTAAAACGTACCAAGTCTCTCATTTCTGGCTCTGTTCAAGCAGAGGAGTGAGCACCCGGTGTCATGCTTTTCGAAATGAAAACCCATATGGAGCAGCACAGCATTGCTCCTGGGCATTAGCGTCTCTGCATCAGTCCTGTGAAACCAAATCAGTAACTTTCATCCATGGTGACTTAATTTACATGCACCCTACAGATCCCTCCAAATCCCGCACATTGCCATCCTCCATTACCAAGCTCTTTTCATGAAAGTGATTAAAGCTAACAATTATAATTTGTGTTAGAGATGCCCCTAGAGGCTTCTGCTAGGCTCAGACTTCATTGTTCACAGAAACAATGCAAAGAAATCTCTCTCCCGATGAGCTCATCCTCCAAGAAGACAAGGCAATCAAGGAATTGCAGAAAGAAGGCTCAGAGGCAAACAAACAGTTGCTCAAGGTCAAACAGCAGGCCACCGACAGAGCTAGAACAAAACGCACCTCCTCTGTGGAGCACTCATGAGGCCGTGCTGGCTCTCCCATACCTAAGCTGATCAACTAATACACTTTATTTATCAAATGTCAAGAGCAGATGAAATAGTTTCATAGTTACTTGCTGTTCCAGTAACATAGTTCATGTTACTTGCTGTTCTGTGCTTGATCATGTATTTTTGTGCTGGCTCCCCGAACAAAGCTAACCACGACAGCGAAAGAGTTACCTTCCATTCACCTTCCAAAGAAATGCTTCCCATACTTTTTTTCTGCACATTACTGACAAATCGATCCCTCTCAATTTTTTTATTCTTCCATCAATGCTTTCAACAAAGAGTGATTGCTCAAGCGCCCTTCTCCACCTTGGCACTTCCAATTTTTTAAGGAATGGTCAATCTCGATATGCATGATTATAATTGCAAATGGATCGTTTTATCTTGTACTATTCTATTTTAATGGGATTATGTATGGTCAAATCTCTATGGTAACATTTAAAGTCAAAACCTCCTACATCATCATATGTGGTTTAGATATTTAAAAATATTAATATGCAACTAGCGATATTAGAAAAGGTTAGATTTCTAACTACCTGGCCCAGTTATGACACCATAAAATCTGAAACAGATTACTAGAAAAATCTTCCAAGGTGGTATAACTGAAATTTAATAGAAGTTCCTGCCATACAATTCATCAGCAAGAGAGTGCTTCTGTTGTGCTTTGTACAGGCAAAGAACGAAGCACGATGTGTGCAAAGTGAGTGAAGCTTTTTAGTCTTTGCAAACAACTTCAGTGCATAAAATATTAAAAGCAATGCTAAAACTAATCTCTGGTAAGAATTGCAAGCAATTTCACTGCAACTCGTATTACGAATGCCTTTGGTTTACCATTTAAAAAACATTAGAGTCTACCATTATGGTTGTGTATCACAGTGCTGTACATTAACCCCTGTAATTTTCAGCATGGTATATTGCAGTAACACAAATTAGGCTATCCAGCAAAAATGTTTAAAAAAGACACAATATTTCAAGCAAGCAGACAGGAAAGCTCCTCGCTCCTTCCTGCCAAAGACAGCAGGAGAAAAGTCCAGTCCTCTTTTCCTCAAAGCAAATGGTAAAATCCCATTAATTTCCGCTGGAACCGACAGATCCGCAGCATCTGGGAAAGGATTCAGTCTAAATACATCGCAGACATAACAGATGGAATGATTTGGGGAGAGGGGTCGACTGCTCTCATTTTAACACTCTGTGTAACAGGAACAGAGCAGGTCATTTCTGTAAGCTTGTGAAAATGCTTTGTGGGCTTTCAGTAGGATTTCCCTTCAGCCTTTTTTTACCTTCTGTCTCCGTTTTCTTCTCACTCGTATGCCTAATGGCTTTCAAATCTGTTACTTGAGCGTACAAGAAGCTTAAAGGCTACCCTTGATACTTACTGTTGTAGGGCCCACATGGATGAAATTTTTTTTCTCCTATAATTAATAGTAAAACATTTACATTTCATACATTCTGGAACAATCATATCCTTTCCACTAAGGAAACAAACTGCAAGCTAATATTCCTCTACACCTTATATGGAAATTTTGATAGCAAGACATCTATTTTAGGTACAGAAAAACAATTATAATAAAATGTTCAACATGTTTGCAAATGACTCTAATTTCCAAGATGAAATTTGCCTGCTCATAAATACACCTCACACCTAAAGCAAAAGATTAATTTGTTTTTTTTTAACAGTTTTCGAATATTTTTTCCCCTCAGTGGGATGAGAAAGAGACTTTTTAAAAGATGCAAAGGAAAAGAAAAAAAAAAGAAGAAGAAAAAGAGGAGAAAGCCCAACACTAGGAGAGCAACACTAGGAGAGCAACCTAAGGCATACTGGAGTCATGCTTCTGCTCTGCGTCATGCAGAACACACACTTAAACTTCACCGCTTCCCCTATGAGGCCGCCGGGATACTGCTCTCCTTCCTATATAACTACCTGGCTCCCTTCCCTCCTATTCCACTAACACATCAAACAGAACCTCCGAAACTCCGTCCAAACCCATATGCTTCCGTAAAATATATTGAGTTTGAGGAGAAAAAGGTCAGCTTCATTTTGTCTCAACCGGCTCTAGCTCCCAGCTGTCAGGACCAACGGCTGCTGGGGTTAAAAGTGACATGTTTTGCGCCTGTCTTTGGAGCAGAAAGCAGCCATTATTTCAAGCTGGCATCCCATGGATTTTCTCCTAAGCAATATACTGGTCCCAAGTGGTTCTAGAAGCAAGCAACCAGGCAGCTACAAGAAGCCCAGGCCCTGGTATTGGAAGACCCAGAGAGTTCCCTGCAATAGCAAGGCATTTAATGCGAGAGGAGGAGGAAGCCTGGGGTCCAGCCAAATCTAATCCTGGCTATATGTACCACAGCTGGATTTCTTTAAGTAGGGGCTATTACACTGGCACACTGCTGACCAAAGTCTTCTCTTTTGTGTAAATTCCCGGCAAAGACCTTAGGAGATAAAACTGATTAATCCTAATTAAAATGAAAATCAAGGAAATGACACAGTCTGTTGAATCTACTTGATGAATCAAAAGCCTCCCTCATTTCTATGTTAATTGTCTTTTTACAAACATGCAGTACTCTCATACGCACAGAATAATGTTTTCATATTTTTTCTTCACTTGGAACATTGCAGGCCAGATGTTAGAAAGCACCCAGAAAGCCCTTCTGCATTATCAGGCCCCTGCAGAAGCGCCCTAAATGGATGCCGAGTCCTTTCTCAGACTTCTCAAGGCTTTAACAAAAATCACAGCCTGCAGCAATGCGACAGCCCCAGACACTGCAGCCAGGAAGGACCAGCACTGGGCAGGACACAGCACCTCCCGAACATGCTGAAAAGTGAGCAAGATGCCCCATTAGCGTTGGGCAGCAAATACGTGATGAGTTAAATTCAACCAACAGAAACCCACCAAATCCCTGCTCTCAATTTGTGTGAGTCTGATAACGCTTCGATGAAATATTGTTACTCAAGTTTTTATCAAAATGCTACTTGCACAGAACATCATATCACAGTAAGAACACTTGGGAAAGCAATCAACCTGCAAAAGACATTCCTGAAGTGCAGAATGCAGAACAGACCCTTTCAAGGGACAGTTCAACTTAGGATGTGAGTGATTTAAAGAGGAAACAAACCAGTACACTGCTAACTCCAGCAAATTAAGAGCTGGGATGCATTTGGCACACGAAGGTCTCTTTCTCTAAAGATTGCCTATGTATGTAAACACATTAAAGAGATTACACATTCAATTTGTATCCAGCCAAAATCATGCGTCGCCTAAAGTTGGGGCGGGGGGGGGGGGGGGGGGGGGGCAGGGCAAAGCTAACCTAAGATAAGTGGTAAAGACACACTGGATGAAATCCAGAATCTGCTGCGTTACTTGCTTAGACACCATTTATTATGGTTACATTTTATTATACAGTAGTAAAAAATTACAAGGCAACATCCTGTGTTATTTCCCACTGGGATAAATGATACAGATGTACTATTAAATCTCAAAACCAGCACCAGTCTGCCAGGCTACATTCCATTTGTGTCTTTATAATGTGTCAATAGGCTGACATTTATGCCTTCCGATGGTAAAGCTATTTACGTTATAGACATTTAAATGTGCCATAAAATGCATAGCACTACACAACCCTAGAACTTTTCCAGTCTACCAAAACAACACACACAAAGCAAAATCGCACCAGGACACCAGCATCCAAACATAGGACATACTGGCTCCATTTTTTCCATGCTCAGTCAATGTTATGAGGGGGTTTTAAAACACCCTTATAAAAGAGGGTTAATGCAACCTTTCTCCTGTGCACAGATTGAACCCATAGTTAATTAATTTTGGTTTATAGACTTTTATCCTTTCCCAAAATGTTTTTGGTTTGTTTTTTTTCTAAATCTAAATCACTGGCTTCATGATGTGTTGGGTGATAGGACATGCCCAACACTCAAGCTGAACCGCACGCCCCCAGGCAGCCCTATCCTGGCACTTGTAACCAAAAATAGGAGCTGCAAGGCGCATATCCCAGCTTTGTATCACTGTCAGTCACAGCTGGGGAGGCACCCTTGAGGGTCCACCACAGCTTGCAACCCAAGGGCACCCTGAACCATGGAAATACACTGGCAAAGGGATGGTCCTATGGGGACCTCACTCAACCTCGTGGACAGCAGATAGGGACAGTCACTGTGGGTCACAGACTATATGTGAACTAAGACACGATCTCAGCATAGTCACTGGCGCTGAGGGTTTGAGTGGCATCAAGTCAAACAATACTGAGTTAAAACAAGCTTTCTCTGCTTAGCCCCCACCAGCTCTGAAAAGGACAGCCTTGTGAGAAATCAAGACAAAACACTCACAGATCTGCTACTAAATGGTCTGCTTGTGGGAAATGCCAAGATAAAAATATGGAGACTAGCACACAATAGTTATCTTAGGCCCATCACCGATCTCCCTTTAAAGCCATCCCCCAAATTTTGTCAAGGTGAAATGAGGAGAATGGCTCTTAAAAATGCAGGTGGGAGAACCAGATTGGGGGACACAGAAATTCATCTTTGGTGCTAGATGGTCACAATTAAAAAGTCCATCCCTGGCATGATTACAGGGGCTGCCTGGGCCAGAAGTAGATTGGGTCACTGGCAATGGTGGATGGGGATGCATAAACAGCAAAGTATAATGGTTTTGGTCCAAAACTAAAGAAGCCCGAGGCTGTTGTCAAGGCGTTTCTTGCACTTTTATCAAGTTCCTCAATAAATATAAAGATAAGCAGGCCAAACCAAAGGAAGAGTTCAGAAATAGGCAGTCTGGGAGCGCATGCTGGAAGGAGGGTCTACATGATCCAGTTACTGTTCCCCCAAGCAACTGGCATGAGAGCATAAGGAAAAGTTGCAACATGCCAATTCAATAGTTTTCTGCAGGGATCACGTCTTGAAATGATTATGGTTGAAATAAGGAACACTGATACTTCAGGGAACTTGTTTTTAAAAAAAGTCCTTCAAAGAAAATTACCATAGAAAACAAGTTGGGGGTATTTTCCCTCCAAGAACAACGTCAGAGCTTAATGTATTAGAAATGCAACTGCATCAGATACTGGGTTAGGATTGCCCATGCTCAAGCTGCAGGTAGGAAAATGCCAGGCTGAGCCACTTCGTTACAGTGCTTACAATCAAAGTGAGGACAGAAAGCGGCTGCTTCTCCCCTCTGACAAGTTTTTAATTGCATCTGGAAATTACCTTGCACTTAAATTTCATTCCAAGATTGTGTCTAATAGAGGCTGCTCAAGATGAGTTTGTTCCACTTCTAAATAATTATTATTAATGTGACACTAACATCCTTCACTATGTTTATGCCACCTAAAGTGTCTTTCAAAAATGTTCTTATCATTAAACTTAGCATCCAATGTGAACTGAAATGCAAAAATTATCTTGACCTTTTAATTCTAAGTGTGTCACCAGTCACAGTTCCTCCTTCATAAGAAGGCCCATCACCTTTTCTATTTTGGTGACATTAGTAAACATCTTTTGAAGTGCAGAGGAATACCTTCCCGCATCAGAGCGTGATTAACCGACACACATGCGCAACCTTAGATGGTATTAATATCCAGTGCAAAACTAAAGGTTAACAGGCTGCATTGTCTCAAGGTAACACAGTCCAATCTACAAGTCCCAGGATGACCAGATTTTCATAAGTATCTTCCATGACCTTTAAATGAGCTTCTACGAGGTCATTTTAAGAGCTTTGCAAACTGTCAAGGAAAATACAGCACGGAAGGATCACCAACACTGCAGCACTGGCAAAGCACGGGCTTCGGAAATCCTGCGCCGCCAGGATCTGAATCCACCAGGGAAGCAGGAGGTCTCTATGCAGACACCCTCATGAATTCAACTACCCAATGATCTGCCACCCAAATTCAGGGAGAAGACCTCTAGATAATGATGAAGATTTTAAAAAGTGGAGGGGGGAGGAAGCCTCCTGCTCCCCCTCAAGCAGGAAACAAAACTTTTCCAAAAGGAGAGGCTCCAAGGAAACTGCAGAGTCATGCCCTGCTGCAATTTTCTTTTGGTTTTCTAAGGGGCAAGGCATCCCACAAGTTTTAAAGATCTGTAAATGCAGCTAATCCAGACACTAAAGGATTTCTGTAAATGAAAAAAAAAATAAAAGAAAATGTAGCATGAAGAAATCCATGAAAGAAAAAATCTTATCAGTGTCTCCCCATACGGTTAGTATTCAATTCCTTTTCCTGAGATGTGAAATACATATAAAGACAGGCATATAAAGACATCTCTGGCTACAGCTATTTTGGAACTGACTTCACGCATCTTTAGTTTATTACCCCAGATACCATGATGTCATCAGAAGCCTTTTAATGTCTTTTCAGACCTTTTTCAGTTATTCTTAAATTATTAGGTGTGAATATGTGCATGCGTGTGGTATTTCTTTATTTCTGCAACCATGTGATAAACTGCAGTGCCACAAGATAAATTGCATTCAGTTTACACATTTGACCTCCTCACTTGAACTCTGCCTGCTAATCCATTTCAGCTGGGACTATTTCTAATATGCCATACTTCCAAGCAGCTTTCAAACAGCTGTAGGGGCTTTTTTGCATGTGTTTTAAAATGGATTTTGCATTAAAAATATTTTCTTCTTTGCACCAGAAAGTGGAACAGATTACAAACAGAAAGACCCTGGCTCCTAGCAGCTCCAGAATCAAGTGTCGGACATGTCCTGAACCAAAAAGGAGCAAGAGCTGCTCTAAGTGTGCAGCAAATGTCTCTGATGTGGGGGGCACTTGCACCTTTAATGGTGTCCCTAACAATATCTGTCACACACCTGCAATCCCCTTAAAATCCTCAGGAGCTATCCCCCTCCAACACTCTGCAAGAGTTTTAATGAAAGTTTAGACACTCAAGCCTGGCCTTCACGTACGTCACCCCTTCTCATGCGGGTGAAGCATCACCCCACAATACAGAGAGGTCTTCTCATGGGCACACAATTAAAACAGGTGCTGTGCTGCTACCTGCTCAACTCCAGCCAAGCAATTTGTATAATCTTCCCCTTTCAGGAAAACTTCTGGAATTAAGAACAAAAGCCTCAACTTGTGCCTTGCAATATAAAAAGGGTAACCAAGAATCAAATCAATTCTGGTTTTCCCTTCGGAACAGCTAAATGTATTTTAATTGTCGTTGCTCACTAACACACATTTTCTCTGTGTGTTTGAGAGGGTCACTGCTTTTCAACAGCTTAATGTTTTTATTTTTTTTCTTTTTACTTTTTAAATTTCCTTGCTTCCTTTCACCCTTATTTTTTTAAAGGTAAACAATAAAGTTTTGTTTGCAGTTCGCCAGCATAAACAAATTATCTCTCAACTACTCACCACAATTTTTCACAGAAAGGACAAGAATAAGTGTTTTAATAACTTGCTTAAATATCCGTGACAGAAGAGTCCTTCTGTTGCAAAGCTGCCGCTTGCATTTGACACACCTGACCAAATAGCAAAAATGCCACTTTCTTGGCTTCTTCTGAATCTCAGGCAAGATGGATGCTCCTAGGTAGCAATTCTCTTTCATTCAATTGATGGGTACACGTACTAGGCATTGCAAAGCATCCAACTGCACAGTTTAAGCATGTACTTAACTTTACATATGCTCTAATATGCCAGGATTCACTGGTGCATGTTGCCACATCATCCTTAACACAGGGCTTAAACCTTAGCATTCCTGCTGCAGAAGGAAACCAAGCCAGCCCCCTTCTCAGCTTCAAATAACTGAGGAGTCTCAGCGGGCATCCGTTAAAACTAATGTGGATGAAAATGAAGCATGTGGTGAAGGGCCCCACCAGACTGGGGTCTTGCTGTATTTTTCCAAAAGAAGTTTGATGCCATCAGATACATAAACATGACTGGCTTAAGCAGTTAGACCTGCATTTGTTATAAACTCCACAATCAAATATTCATTTCATTTGGCAACGTTATCAGTGGTCTGACACAAGCAAAAGCAAATTAAAAATGCAGGAAAGTATTCCAGGCAAGCATATACTTTTTAAAGGAGCTAAATTACTTATTCAAATTACAGAGACATACTGAACAGGATGGCTATGAGAAAAAACTATTGCAGGAACTGGCAGAGACACTGGTTTCAGGTAAATCAGAGCTTTGGTGAGGTGGCCCTTGATAACAAATGCATCAACCCACAGGGTGACATTTCTGTATCCACTCCAAGCCCACATTACAGATCCTTTTGACTTCTAGAAAACTGCCTCATTTGGAGACGGTAGTTAGAACTTGACTATGTTTTAGGCATGTTGGTTTTGGCTGATATGTTTTGCTCAAGTCACATAAATTATTAATCCCTCAAGTCACATAAATTATTAATCCCTTCTGATTTTTTTTTTTTTAAAGGGCATTAAGAAAAAGTGCACTTTTATTAGGTGCTCCTTTAAGGAAGTTTTGCACAAGGAGGTCTCAATGGATACCACAGTTTTATTCACAGCTGGCTTGTTTTCAGATATAAGAGAGGAACTATGGACTCTTAAAATGATGAGCACTACTCAGGCTTTTCTTAACTTGGAAAAGGAGATTCTACTAATGGTTTGACCTGAAAGAAAGAAGGCAGATCTCTAGAATTAAAAAAATGCTTTAAATTTCCCTTCTTTTTGCAGTATCAGAGAAATGGTCCAGAGGTCATTTGGCCAAAAAGCATCAGCTGCTAAACATCACAGAGAAATCTCTGTCTATCCCCATTCCTGCCAGTGTTTCTTCATTGATATGGAGAAGTATAACCAGAGAAACAGTGTTCAGAACATTTTACCAGACCAAGAATATTGGTTGAAAAAACATCAAACAAATGACAAAGGGAGACTATAATTGTTTAAACAGTATGAAAAAAAGCAGTGCTAGCCGTTTAGCAGAATATTGAGAGGCAGTATGTTTTCATCCAGTATTAGATTTATCAGTAAAAACTGCAGACAGAAAAATGTAAAACCATTTGGTAGACTTCAAATTGGGGGATCCCACTCTCTTGATTGACTGGTGATTGAATTGGTGGTGAGACACTAATGACCTAAACGAAAGAAGGATGGACAAACCCACTGCAGCTCCTAGATGCCAACTGCTGCTCCATGCCAGATGGCTGGGGGGGGACCGTGACAGCTGAAGTGAGGACCACCCTGAAAGGCAGTCTGTACACATACCTGACCAGCATCACAAGTCATGTTCAACATCCTCAGATTGTAATTTATTAGGTATGTGCTGGCTGGGATCTCCTAGGACACTTAGCAAAGACGTTCACACCTATTCCCACATCTGGAACAAGTGACTCAAGTAAGCATCGTGTTAGGGCAATAAAAATGATAGCGACTGGTCTGAACTGGGATATCAGCAATCTCTGATGGCTGATGTATAGTTATCATGTTCATTTTGAAGCACTGTAAGAGGTCCCACTGCCCTTGGTGCTAAGCAAACCCTAAGCAGTGGGTGGTCCCAGATGAGAAACGTGAGAAGCTGCTTGCAGAAGCCTATCTCAACCCTTTGCTCAGCCCCAGCAACACAAGAACTTCTTTGTAATTCCTATTTCACAACCTCTAAATTGTATTTCTTTTATTCACATGGCACCAGCAGAAAGAGCATGGCAAGAAATTTGGACTTGCAATGGTAAACAAAATGTAGTATATAAACAGAGTTGCCAGGAAGGTGCATTTTTGCTGAGCAGTATCAGAGAAATAAATTATAAAGAAATGTAACTGCTGCCTATTAAGAGACAGATTTATATGATAGCTAAAGCTTTCATAGTTTATGAAACAATGTCTAAGAAAATGGCACAGCTGTGATTTAGTGAGGTGTTTAAATTCATCGTTACATGTATTTTCTATTTCAGACTGGTCTTCACTACCAAAGCGCATATTGACTTTGCCTGATATACGCATTCTTTTTTGCATATGTAATGAGCTTATCAGCTTCCAGTAGAAAAGGCAATTTTAGAGCTATCTTCTCTTAAGGTTTGCACTTAAATACGCCAGGTGACACATTCACCGTACTAATGTAAATGGTGAATTCAGCAAGGTGAAAGATGTTAAAGGCTGAGATTCTGCGCAGGATCAAGAGCACAAAGAAATTAAACTGAGAGGGACTTTCTTACACAGCAAGGCTTACTTGGGAGTGGGGAAAAAAATCCAACAAACCTCCTTATATATTTTTATCATTTGCTAGGATCATATAGGTCCTTGCATGTCAGACCTTGATCAGGCCGCAGCATCCTCGCTGCTGCAAACACAGGTCTGGGCTGCTAGAAGCCTAAAGCCAACTGCCTTCAGTCACCTGGATAAAGCGGCATCATCCTCTGGTGTGCTGAGGCTCCCAAACCAGCTTTCAACATCTGTGGGAGATGCCGGGGACTTAGCATGTCTGAGATTCGGGAGGCTGTGTTTTAAAGACTAACTTTGGGCAGCATTGCCCTGAATCCTGGCCCAGATCTCCCATTTGCAGGCTGGAAGGGACTGATGGCTCAGCTGCTCTGGGTTTATGTGTAACACCAGTCAGAGGATTTCAGCTCACTGCTTTGCCCACACCGAGTGTAGTCATTGCTGGTCAGCCTGCACCCCACGGTAAACTAGTGGTAACTTCTGTCACAAACAAATTTTTTAAGGTTCAGGGAAGAATGACATCTAACTGATTACCCTTCTCAGTCTCATTATACACATGTTTTACTGTAGCCACAAAAGGAAAGGAATTTGCAGGATTTGATACTGAAGTCACAGCACAGAACTGGAGATTAAGACAGCCAGTTGAATACTGCAAGATTTCTTTCTTAATGGAATCTCTTCCCCATATTTTTCATAAATTTTTAAATGAACGAAACCAGAAAACCACCATAAAAACCGTTTGTCCAGTTGCAACATTTTGAAAATAAAGTACAAACCAAATTTCTATTGGATTTAATTCATGCTGAAGTTCAAGTGAACATTTAGGCAGCATTTATCATCTTCAGAACACTGTGCAAATGCAAGCTAATGCATGATTTGTGGTCCCACTCAGCACGTCTGCAGTCCCTAATTCCGCAGTTCTACATGCTTCAGCCTGACTTGAGTCCTGAACCCTGGTGAGCTGAGAGCCACCCACCACCTGAGCAATGGCAATCTACAAGCATTTGAAATCAGAGACAACTCTGGACACTACACAGCAAGATCCCGCTTTGGCTGTTCTCTATGTTTCATAGCAGCTTCCAAGTCAGAGTCAATTCGCAGCCAAGATTTAGTTAATACAGCTCATAAAATACTATTCCACCCAGCTAAACAGGAAAATAAAAGGGGGGGGTTGGGGGGGGTAGGCAAAAAAGGCAAATAAATAAAAGTGTTATACAGACAAGATCTCTTGGACAATTTTTTCAGCTCCTCTATTTTTTGATAAATAGCAGAGGACTGATTATGCTTATCCCCAAAGATGCTTACAAGACAGCTCTTTTAGTCACAGCACTTTGGAGAGTAAATAATCTTAATTGTCTTACATGTTGCTGACTTACATCAGCAGGAATACGGCAAGGGATACAGCACAGAAAGATAATGGGACATCTCTCATCAACAGGGATGAATGAAACTCAGTGGCTACATTATAAAGAAAGAGAATCTAGTATCACTGGAACATGGGAAATGTAGTTTCTGATGTCTGGGCAAATATTTGCCTTTCCTATCTATGTAGCATATAAACCTATGTCCAACTGGGTACCAAATCCAGTTGTTTAAGATGGGAGATTGGATCACAAAATCAACACTATTGACCCTAGAAAAGTCGTATGTATTTGTATTACCCTTGTCAAACCAAAGGACACACCTGCCTTTCTGAAAGCAGCGATGCTGCTGGTGTTTCCCGTGGGACTTGAATTAGGGACTGGAGGGGAGGTCAGGCAAGGCACAGGCCCACCTTTCTAGAAAAACAGCAAAAGAAAAAATAATCAAATGGTGAGTGAAACCATTTGATAGCCTGGTACTGCAATCAGAGTCATACAGCTCTGAAGTTGTCTTTGGGATATTTGTTAAGCAGAATACTTCAACAGTGGGAAAGTGCTGCAAGGCCTCCAGGTCTTTGAGGGTAATCAAGAGGTTTGGCATTTTTGACAGCAGGCAGGGAATCTTCTGAGCAACGCCCTGTGGTCATTAAAGTCATTGTGGCAGGATTTCACATGCCTTCTGCAAACATCAACCCTCAGCAAGGAGTACAAGCACAGACAGCTTTCCAGGAACTCCAAATGTCAAACAGGGGACAACGCTGCTGGGTGCACTCAGCACTCCTCCTGCAGCTATGTTCGTTCTGGATAATACAGTGGTTTCCCCTTATTTTCTTGGGAACAGAAGGTGAAGACAAGCTACTTGGCTGAACACTCAAAAGGGAAAACAAAATTCTCAAAATTCATTTGCAGATATCATACAGTAACACTCCTTCTCCTCCCATTTCCTCTCCTGACTACACCATACCTTGTGCATTCTCACCTCCCAACGTTGCTTTGGACCCTCTGAAGTAAGAGCAAAGGTCCTCACTCATTTCCTCGGAAGCAAAGTCGATGATTGGAGTCTGTATCTACAAGTCAGCACTTTTCCTGCTATCGGAACTAAAGAAAACCCAGAATCTGTGTACACACAAGAAGAAAAATGCCATCTCTCACCTCTACAAGAAATGAAGAATAACACTCTGCCTCACAAGGACATAATGGTAGGTTGCCTGCAAGGTAAGGCACAAGCACAGGCAACAAACCAATCAACGTCACAGGAGATCTCCAAACCAGTCAGTCTTCTTCTACTAAAGCTTTCCAATGTAACGCCTACTTGCAAACCAAACTTAAAAACCACTACTCAAGAGAGGACAATAATGTTCTTTTGCACTGGTAGCCTCCTCCCTGCCTGAGGGCAGAAGGGACACTTGGTAGTGGGAGCAAGGACCACAACAGGTCACCTTCCAGCAGGGACCATGAGCGCTCTGCAGATATCGAGACCTTTTAGCCTCATAGACTGGAGAAGAGAGGACACTTCACTTTTAAAGGGTTTGCTCTTGGTTAGTATTTCTCAGGCTGAGGCATCCGTTTGCTTGCTTGGTCCACAAGTCGCTACTGGCTTGGCTTTAGCTCCTTGCTTCTCGTTGCCAGACTACGGAGGCAGAACTAAGAGTCCATTGACCACCTCCCCAACACCACAACTTCCTAGGACATTGCACCACCTTGAAAAGAAGCAGCTGGCACACAGCACGGATTAATGGAAAGTGAGGCGTCTGTAGCAGGCGTGTACCTGCGGTGACAGAGATTGCTGGCTCCACTCCGGCCCTTTCAATACAAGGACAGCTTATCATCTGTTTCCCTTGCTTAAGGGCAAAAATATGCTATTCTGCTCAATGAGGCCGAGGGGGAGGCTTTGATAGCTACATTATGCATAAGCCTGGAAATGAGACAACATGAGGAACATGTATTTAGAGGAAGGACTGAGCATTTTAGGAGAATTCCTCTCCTTTCTGCTTCCTCCAATGAAAAAATCTTTCTCCCATAAATACCAGTAAGGCAGAAAAGAGAGAAAGCAATGGGACCCTGAACCAGAGGATTGCTTCTAAAGTCCAGACAAACTTTTTAATCCTTTTAGCCATTTCGTTTCCCAGGGAGGAGGAACTTACTGGCATGGGGAGGATGGCAGCGTTGCTCTCTTCTGCAGGGAAATCGGACCCACATAACTTGTCCACTCTACTGTGAGGCAGCGACTCATCTCCAGCCTGCTGCGTGGAGCCACTTTGCACCTGGAACAAAACATGCCTTCCCCCCTGAGAGAGTCACCACAGCAGGGCAAGCAGGCACTGCTCAGCCAGGCTTCCCTTCCTCTGCCATGGCTGGAAGTCAGCCAGAGGTAGCTTAAGGCTTTGGAGAAACCAAGAATCCCAAGTGCCAGTTAAATTTTTTACGCAGGTAAATAAGAGTAAAGTGCCTAGACGTGATGCTTGGCCACTGAAGTTGGTGGAGCCAAGGTGCAGGGCCGCTCCATTTACCCCAGGCAGGGAGTCTGGGCAGAAGGTTGGATGCTATTTTTGAATGCTGCAGGCAGCATCTCCTGAAGGCTGATGTCCGAATTCCTGAGGCAGGGAGCCTCACGAGGGAGGATGCTGCAGGAAAATGAACTCGGCTGCACAAGGAAAAAGCATATTCAGCAGAATACAGCAGGTCTGGGAGTTGCGCAGAGCTCGGCAGGCAGAGCTGGCAGCACCTAATGAGACGACGGCAGGCAAGAGCTGGGAGGCACTGGGCACTCAGCAACATTTGAGTGGACATCTACCAGTTTCTCTGCTCCAGCCCCAGGGAAATAGAATTAATTCATGTCTCTGGCTTTCCCAAACCAGACTCTCCAGTAAGAAGGTTGTTGGCTATTTCTCATGCTGCCAGAAGCCATTTCTCCTTCCCTTCCAGTCCATCTGCATCACACCTCTCTGCTTAATGCACATGTTTCCAAGAGCTTTCTGGGAAGACCTAAGCTGTCCTGAGGCAGAAGGCATTGATACCATTGATGCTTTCCCAGTCACCAACAGCATCCTTTTCTGGGTTGGGGCTCCCCATTGAACAGGAGTGAATCTGAGAAGCTGAAGTGGGAGTTGAACTTCCAGTAAGATAAAAAATTGTCAGAAAGCTGAAGTGACAGCCCAGGATCTCCACTGCAAAAGTTTAGCACATGTAAAACCACAACTGAAGTCAGGGGAGCCCATGCTTTGAATAAACAGAGCATAACACATGCTTGCTATGTGGGCAAGCCTGACCCCAAACCTGCAGCCAGCATGTAGACCTTGACTTCCCCATCTGCTGAGCCACACAAGTTAACAGATAGACAGACAGACAGATATTTTGCAATGGTAAGGAGAAAATAAATTCATCACTGCTTCTGGAGCACGGTGATACATCTCTGACAAACAGCAAAAAGGAGTCAAAATAATGTTAATAACTGTACCTTCAGCATTTCAATACTTTGCGGGGATTAAAACATGAGGTCAACAGCTGAGGGAATACAAAATACTGTGAGTCTGCTCACTGAATGTCCATTGTCCCTCTTTAGACCCGTGGGACAGGGTTCAGGGCGTGAGGCTACACAGCAGTGCAGGAGAACAAAGGGGCAGGGTTGAGATCCGCAAAGCCCACTGATTTCAGCCTTTCTTAAACTTCTTGAGCACTTGGCTTTCAGAAAGCATTTCAGAAAGCATTTACCCTCAGCTTACCAAGCAGGTTAACCTTGCTGAGAGGGAAAGGTTTCAGAGGAGAGGAGCCCTGGTGCCTTCTTTCCACAGGCCAGCGTTTGGTAGAGATGGGAATCCCCTTTAGTCCTCTCCTTGCACTTTACAGCAAGACATAGGGTTGCATTTAACACTTTATGCTCTTTGGAAATACTGCAGTACTGATGTACAACTCAAAACACTAATGTCTTCAAAGCAATACTTTCCATGGAGGAGAAAGTAGGCTACAGGTGATCCCATCCCATGAAAAGCAGAAAGCAAGCATGAAACTTCCCTCCTTTTCCCTACGTCAGGACCCCCTCCCCCCAAAACTGGACCCTCGGTGCCCACTCCTGCTCTATCATGACCACTAGCAGGGGCATACAGTGCATCCTAGCGTGAGTTTTGCAAAATACAGCTGCTGGCAAAGCTGGCAGATCACTTTACAAAGCTCAAACTGCCGCAGAGGTGTCTGCTCATTTCTTGCTCTCTTGTACGTGTGCCAAGGAGGTTGCAGTGACTATTAGCTACACGATACCACTGCAAGCTAAGGACCTTCTTGTAAATAGTTTACTTAAATTTCGTAGTGGATACACACACACACACACACACACACATATATATATCTGCATATACATATATTTCTATGTATGTATGTATATACAGAACGCCTGGCACGCTATGTGTTTAGGACTAGGATACATAATGCTTGCTTAAAAGAAGACATCATTGACTTGATAGATACCATCCTACAAAACTAACTCAGGAGAAGTTTTGGATATCCTGCTGCCAAGTTTGCAACTTGATTCTGAGATCTTCATGTCCCTGACAACATGGCTTGGTTTGGGGGTTTTCATTTGCTTGGGAAAAACAGGAAAGGCAAAAAACAAAGCTACAAACAGCAAACCTTCGAAGTACAGAGGGGAAATGCAAAGTGAGCAATGTAAAAACATACACTTTCAACCCTTCCAGTCCGTATAAGGCTGCTATTTATAACAACATCTGGTTAGGGAAAAAAAAAGTAATTAGGCAATCAGGTCATTTTTAGGATAAAGGGTAGCCCTTTGACTACACACAAATCTTCTTTCCACCAGTCATTTTATCTGTCTTTGAAGGCTGCAAAGAACTCACTGAAGAGAAACAGAGCATTTCACCATTCACTCCAAATTATGCTTGTTTGCTTATTTGCTGGATTATTTTCAAGGGCTGCAATAAAGGCATAGACTGCCTAAAAGTTTACACTGGATTTCTTTGCCATCTTGCCACATTTAAGGACAGAACAAAACGAAGAGGGGTTTTTCCTTCCTTTTCTTGTTTGGTACAACTCTACTCCAACAATCCGACAGCATGTTTTATTGCCTCAGGCAAGGATACACTTTAGTAGGTTAGGAGAAATAAACTGCACAGTAACATCTTACAACCATCTAAGGTTGGTTTTCTTATTCAGATCTTAATAAAAAGAAGATACCGCAAGAACTGAGATCAGCACAATGATGCTGATCCGCTACAGCAGAAGAACCCAGACAGCTTTCCAACAAGGGCTCTCTTCTTTTTTCACACAGGATTTCCAATAGACCTGTAAGAGGTCTGGCTATTATTTCACCTCCTTGCCCAAGGAGAAGGGAAACACCATGAAACAAGCGGCACCTTGATAAAGGAGCCTTTTCGATGCAGCTGGTGGGATGCATTGCCCCAAGGCAGCACGTCAGACAGCATTCAGATATTCTAAGGAGTGGCAGCATTGCTGAAGAAGACAAGCAGCACAGTACGCAACATTTGACCACCCGTAGGCTCTTCACGCTCCAGGAATAACAAGCCATGGTGAAGAGCAGCAGCAAGGATGCACCAAGAATGCCAGCTTTTCAGTGCGGAGCTACATTCAGTGCCTTTGCCTGCCTCAGCACACAATTTGCAAATTGAACATGCACACAGCATCCCAGCTGTTTTTCCTGCGCTTACAAAATCATCTCTCCTCCTGTCCTTTGAAGGCTACAGTTGCTTCCTGCAGCCAAAAAATGAAGTGACATTAGGATCAGAAAAGTTGAGCCTCCAAAAATCTGACGTATGGATATCAGAGTAAGATTCAAAACATTAAAATCATTGCTGAAGGATAATTTGACCTAAATAGTGATACATTTTCTCATACATTTAAAATCCTTCCAACAGGAAGGAGGGAGGAAAAGAAGAAGAAAGCAAGCATGAAGTGGAACCATTTTCAAAATTCAAGTGATTCTTCTTTACTGGAATTATCTTGATCACTAATTACAAAGACATTGTTAATTCCGGGAGAAGGTGGAATAGAAATATCTACTTTAAAACAGAAATAAAAAAATTAAGGAAGGTGTGTGCTAAAGCATCATTCCAAATATGAGCCATAAAGACTTTGAATTAAATAAGCTCACAGGATTTTATGGTTATGCTTATCCTTTACAGGCATACAATGGGGATTTTCAAACTATTTCCAAGAGGTTAAAGAAAAATCAGTTGTGACTCAAAATAGGGAGTGGGGGGGGATGCCAGATTTGCTTGATGTTTGGAGAACATCATGTGTTTATAACCCAGCTCTCCACCCCTGACAAGCACACATTTTCGCGACAAACAGTTGGAGACGAATTTGCCACTGAAAGTCCAACACAGACATGCAAAAGGCATCTTTTTTTTTTTTTTTTCTATGTTAACTTCGGAAAGAAAAGCTTCATCTTTTAGATCCTGGGATTAAGCAGACGGACCATGCTTCTCATTATTAGAAAAGCTGCTACCCAAGAAAATCACAAAAGATCAAAGATAAATTTTTTCGCTGTCTCTTGGAAGGGGACCATGATCATTTCCCCTGTCCTGAGTGAAAGGTCCCTGATGCCGTAGGCAATACCCGGCCCTGCCGTGTTCCTGCCTCACCACCAAAGTCATGAAGGGAAGAGCTGAAGAAGCTGCCAAAGAGTCAACAGGGCCCCACACTGGCTCCATAATGCCCAGCAGCACCTTTGATCACCAAGAACATATACATCCTTTTTATTGCCAACTTACGATAAAGCAAATGTATATTTTATCTATTCCATCAGATGATGAAGCTCTGTTTAATTAATCTCTAATCACTTTTAAAATGATACATTCGTGAGAGTCACGAGAGCCTCGTTGGTCATGGCAATTGGCACTTCTACAGAAAGCAATTCTGAGAACCAGATGAACTTGCTTTAAAAAAAAATTCTTTAAGAGCCATTCAGTCCAATATATTCTGTAACCATTCCCGAGCAAGTCTAATTATAGATTTTCAAGCAAGCATTTTAAGGTTTTGTTCCAGTATATCCGTTCAAGCCAGGATGTGACTAAGTTTGTGGAAGCTTCAATATGATTCCTGATGGTGGAATAACACCTTAAACTTCTCGAAAGCATGCTGGGTTACTCTTCTTTCCATTTTTTTTTGCTACTCTATTGACTTTTTAACATAGCTTCAGCAAATAACGAGTTTACAGACTGGAATTGTTCCCAAATCAAGGTACCTGCAACTGGTAATGAAATAATAAATGCGAAATGCCCATCAGTTGCATAAGCTACGTATCACCTGTCAATTGTTGCACAGACTAATGGTCACGGGAGACCATTTCAAAGCCAATATGGTAGCTTTATAGGCAGATGAAGGGTCCGGATGGCAAAGGTGATAAAGTGGGAGGAAAGCAGCGTGCAAGGTATCATTCATTACTTTACTACTACCATAGTATCCAAAAAACCCAGTGGAGTCCTAAGCTCCTGCCCGCTAAGTACTACACACATGTATAGTAAAACCCCTTCTGCCCTGAACAATATATATTCAATACATCTGAGAACAAAGACCATGAAAGAGGCAGTCCCTGTGGTGCAGATGGCCAGCCAGGGCAGAAGGAGGTTACACGCCTTGTGCAAGGTCAGATGAAAAATCAATGGCAAGCAAGCACAGGTCACCTGAATTGCAGTCCGGAGCCCACCGCAAGGCCAGCCCTCCCCTCTCTGATGTCTGGGCAAGCACTGCTAAATGCTGTGGTTAGGTACTTCGGGCATCATCCTGGAACGCCATTCTCTGCTATCGCAAGTTGGTAATGCGGCAAGAAAAAAGAAAGCGTGGCTCTGAATGCCCTGCAAATAATCAAGTGTTTCAGGACTGTACTCTGAACCTCTCTCAGGATTTTAGGACCCAACTGATATACGAGGTAATCAAACAGATACCAAGCATAGAGAACACGTATCACTTAAGGGATGTAAAATGTTCTGATAACCTCCCTCAACAATACCTTTCCAGTTACAAAACTCCATCCAGTACTCGGGTGCTCGGGTACACTCATTTTTAGCAAAATTACACAAAAGCAGGAAGGGCCCTCTTTACAAAGAAAACTGTGGCACAAGCCATTAAAACCAGTGATCCACCACAGAAGGAGAAAGAAACTCAATGTCATGGTGCTCTGTGGAGAAGCTAATCTTGGCTCAGCAGGATGGCTCGCTCAGGGGAGGAACAGAATTAAGTCCATTGGCGTTACCCCTGGCCCCTAGATGGAAGACCACGCTATGTTCTCGATTCCCATCAACTTCATGACTGTTACCACCCTGTTCCCCTCTGGAACAGTGGAAGATGGTGAATCCTTGTATTTTATGGATTTGAACATTGACACAAGATCAGTTAAGTTAAAGCCTAACCTGCTGCAAACACGCTTTGCTGTAAATGGCAAGATTTGAGCGGGCCCTCTGTAGCAGTTCCCTGTGCTAACTGTAGATCGATTGGGTGTTTTGTTTACTTTCGTGAAAGGATTTTCCAGAACTAGACTCCCTCATTTCTTAGGATCACCATAGCAAAGAGAATACATCTCATCATTTTGCTTTTCTGTCAGTCAAAGCTATTTATCACAGAGGCTAAGAGTTGACCCATTAATGGGATAAGGATTCCTAATCTATCAAGAATATATGCCAACATCTAATCATTAGATCCTCTGTAAGCCTATACATTATTCACTTTTGACATAACACATTGTACAGCTTTCTTGTACTCAAAATCATTCTAGACTCACACTGCTCTTGAACAGATGAAGACAGCTGCAGAGCGAAAAGTGTTTAACACCAGAAGAAACAGAGAGCCTACATCAGCTCCTCAGATGAGATCAATCAACACAGCCACTGACCTGATTTCAATGGGGCTAAGCTAATATGCATCAGCTAAGCAACAGGCTCATCATCATCAATAGATTTGGAAATGCGCAAGCAGATGCAAAAACCTCATTTGGCATTGAAAGAATGGCAGAAGCTATTATGAAGGTTTCTTACTGAGGGTTTGATTTTTACGGCCCCACCAATGAATACTTGGCTTCCACACAGGGTCTGTGGATCAAGTCTTGTGGATAGTACGACACAGGGTTCTTCCAAAGCATGGTTACCAGTATGAGCAGGGTTTGTCATATAGATGATTTTCATGTGCATCCCAAGGAACCAAGCTGGGTGGGAGAAGGACATAAAGGGGTTAAAGCAATGATGTACTCCTGTCCCTTCATTCAGGTTACCCATTCTCCAACCCAGCACCCATCCTGCAGAATTTCAACCCAAAAAGGAGCTTGGTCATCCAGACTTGTTTGGTGTCATAGTTCTGGAAAAGAGAAGATAATCCAGACTCAAGTAAGAAGATAACTTCCAAATTTAAACAGCTACACATATTTTCAGCCTATTTCAGGAGCACAGGGAAGATAATAAGGAGCTCCACTTTCCAGGCTTACCATGCTAAGAGGATAAAAAGAGAACTCTTGTTAATGCTTGTGCCTAGATAGTAGAGCATTACGGCTTGGATTCACAAAGGGATTTAGGACTCTAAGTCCCACTGAAATCAGGAAATGAATGGGACTTAGGCTCCTAAGGGCCTTTGTGAGCCCCAGTCTAAGTGCCTCCTCCTTTTGAAGCCAATGGGAACAATGCCATGAAGCTTTAACTCTATTAAAAGACTAGAGGTTATCTGGTGACAAACAGGCACAACACCCTTGCTGAAGAGACTTTGGCCTTTAAAGGTTCCACTGCACTCCATCAAATGGAGCTGAAGCAAAGTCCATACCTATCAATGAGAGCTTTGCAGTGAATTAAGATTTCAGTCCAGGTCATCCAGTCAGAGGCAAAAGAGTTGCCACTGTGGAGAGAAACTGTGCCATTAGCAAGCCTGGACCATGCACTGTTACTGCATAAAGCTCTTCAGGTAGGCAGGCAACAGTGCACGGTGGTGTAGTTTCACCAACGAGCCTTATCTTAGTTATCTGTGATTAAAGCTTGGCATCCCCTGATCCACACAAACTTTAAAAATGTTCTATGAAGTAAATACAGTTATGATACTTGCACTTTATTTGCTATTGTTATTTTAAATACACTTTAATAAAGATCAGTGGCATGCTCTCCTGTAGGAGGAAATAGGATTTCCCAGTATAGGTGGTATCAGTGTAACTGAAATTTCCACACCGGTAAGGGGAGAAAAAAAATCTGCCACACTTTCTGTACTCCCATACGAAGGTTAAAAGAAAAAAAAAAAAGGCATTATCTAAGCAGGTGTCAAGTGTTTAAATATTATTAACTACTAAGAAGCCTTTCATTGTGCTGATATAATATGTCCCTTATGCTTATACAGCTCCAGAAAGCTTCACGATTTAAGATAAGGGTATCCCAACCACTGACCTAATGGAAACCACATTTGCATGATGAACCCCTCTTTAACCAGGCACTTGAAGGCTTCTGCTCCTCTTCCCTGTGATCAAGAACTTGTGTATTGAGGCCGATACACAAACTGATAAGTGCTCAGGCCCGTCTGTGGCACTCTTCTGTTTTACCTTGACTGCAGCATGTAGCCAAGAGGACCATGAAGCTGTTTTACATGCTGTAGCATTTTTGACAAATGGTCTTTCTTTAAAAAGCAGCCCTGAAATCTTCCAGTGTGCTCTGCAGACGATTTGACATGGGGCCAAAAAACATTCATCTTCACTGCAGCAATGCTATCTCAACCCCCAGACCATGTATCTAAAGCTGCCTCTGCTCTACCTAGTCAGGAGGAGTGGAGGAAAAAAAAGAAAAAAGGTTTTTTTTAAAAAAAGGAATCAATAAACACCAGCACTTCATCTCTGCTCAATTTAGCCCTTTCTGGGAGCATAGATAATTCCTGATGGCAATTGTCCAAAGTGTCCAAATTCAGACAGTCTGATAGCCCTTTCAGTCGGGTCAGTCCTGGTGGAGACAATAATCAGGCCTCCCACAACGAATTTCATTCAACGAGCGGCGCTGATTACGAGAGTGGTTCGAATCATCACACGGTATTGACCAGAGATCAATTTTCAGCTTGAGGTATTGTGGAGAACATATAGTACACAGCTAAGCTAAAGGCGGGGAGTAGGAATTCAATAGCCTACCCAACCATGCCAAATAAAAGCCTGCACAGATAGATGCTACAATTTCTACCACCTGATGTCTGTGTTTTTAAAGGTACACATTATGATGAAACGGAGCCCCTGAGTAACTGTTTCATCATTACGTTTTGCTGCATCATTAAAATTACCATTTGATTCCTCCACCCCAAATTTATTTCAGGCAATGCGCTTTGGATTAAAAAAAAGACAACTTGCCCAAACGGCTCTTCCTTCAGTCCCATCTCTCCCTAATTAAAATTCTCTGAGCCAGGTAACGACTGCCCTTCCTGCTGCAGATGCCTCGTCTCCCAACACTCCCCTGCTTTTCTTCATCTCCAGCCATGCCGGGCACCGCAGCTTTCAGCTCTGACCCCACACCACCTTCTTCCTTTGTAAAAGAACAGCTGGTGATGCTATGCTCCTTGTACACCCCATGCTGCCAGGCACTGCTGCTCACTTCTAGCCCTTCATGCTTTTAAGAAAAAAAATACCTCTCAGGTGAGGAAATACAACATGTCCTAAAAATAGTCAAAGGAAAAAAAAAGGCTCTTGAGGAGGGATTCCTTTCCCAGTTACACTCACTGTCACGGATATCACAGGATCACTAGTTCTTCAGAGCATTAGAAGAGGAACCAGGGCTTGATCCGTATCAAGCTGCAACAGCGCTGCAGCAAAGAAAAGAAGGTGAAGGTCCATTTTTGAGCACACAGTTTCACAAGCCTCTCTGCCAAGTACCAGCTCCCAGGAAAAGAGCTTTTCCTCAGGGACACCTGCATCAAAAGTAAATTTCTCCTTTGCTTCCCTGGCCCACAATGCCTGGTGGTGTTCCTCAGCACACGAGAGGGGATGCTGGGATCCAGCATCACTACCGCTGCAGAGGGAAGGAGTGGGGTGGGAAGAGACACGCGGAGCTTTGCACAGATGCTCCCAAATCTCCACAGGTCCCTCCTCAATGGGACAATTTGCTGCAGACGGAGCAGCTGTGCAAACACATGACTTGACAAGCCAGTTTGGGGACATGGGGCTTTGACCTGGACAAAACATCTGTTTTACCTGCAGGGGGAGAAACTGAGAACCGGGCACACGTGTGGGACTTGGTCTGTTATGGTGACTGCTTACGGTGACCATTTTTAAGGTGTGCCATGATAGAGAGCTTAATCTTGTAGAGGTCAAGAATTTCTGACTTTTTTAAGTGAAGAGTTTTTTACGCATCCATTATTTATGGAACCTCTTTTACAATTTCCACCAGGCTCAGAAACCAGTAATACAATGTATCTTTTAAAATGGAAGAGAAACTTGAAAATGGTTAATCTAAAAATCACATCTAATCACACAAAATGTAAATTCAGCAGCAGTGAAACTGCTCACAAAGTCACTGAATAACACTATGATGTAACAAGCCACAGTGTAGCAAGGAGGCACAGATTTCCAAACATCTGCCTCCCCACCCAAAGATCCAGCGTATACACAAGCCTAACACAGAAAATAATAAATCAAGAGAAACTCCCAGCTATGGCAGGTGAAATTCTGTTTCTTCACAAATCAACAGCTGTGCTGATTTGACTTCCCACACCCACAAGCAAAAAGCAGGAATTTATGCACAGGGGACTATTTCAATGTTCTGCATAGGATCCTGCTGTTTCTCTTTATTCTCTCATTTTAAGTTTTCTTCTTGTTTTATTTAAGCGATTTAAGTCCTCTTAATTACACACATCTTTTTTCCCCACTGTAACTATTCTCAAGTCTTCTTTGTGTTCTCTCCAACCTTCTTCCTCTACCTTAGTAAGTTAAACATAAAATCAAACCTAATTTGGTCATCAACGGGTAAAGAAATGAAACTTTGTGGTCAAGGGAAAACTATATTAAATGATCCCAGGCAAACCTAGCTGTAAGAGAGGAACTACCAACAGCGTTCAAAAATAGGGAGATGTCAGAAGATATTTTTTTTTTGCCTTTGTCTATTTTTCAATCTGTCAAAAAGCAAATACAAGACAACGACCAAAACAAAGTCACCACAGTAAAAGTAGTGCTGATTGAAACAAGACAGTGAATTCAGTCTTCAGAAACTAAGCTTAGGGATCCCTCATCTACACAAGTCCTCAAGCAATGATGCATGCTAACAGGGTAAAGTGTTAAAGTGCATCTGAGTTGCAAACAGGGGATTGGTATCCTGCAGTGACAGAAAATTACTGCTGGATGACAGGGCCTGCAAAGTTAAATTGTATTGCTTTAAAGCAGAAGATAACAGTAGCGCTAGGAAATGCAGGCTGCTATAGGGTAGAGTATAATGCGCACACACCGGGATCAGAGGTCTCTCTTATTACTCCACTATTGTATTGGCAAAGGCATGCCAAATGAATTCAGGAACTTTGTAGTGGCTTAGAAGTAGAAATAATTTCAATTTAATAAAAAACATATATAAGAAAAGACATGACCTGAAGCTTTACAAATCACAGAATTCCTATTAAGTATTAAAAATATGAAATATGAATTTTACATCCTAGTTTTACAAGTTGCCTCTTGCCCTCAAGAAGAACAGATGAAGTGTTTCTCCTTTTCTAACATCAGCCAACTACACCAGGCTTTTCCAAAGATATTCCTATATTTGTTTCCAGCTCCTCCATTCTGCAGTGCTTTATGTTATGGTGTAGCACTTTTCCCAGGGCTTCCCCCTAGTATTGTAATACACCACATCTTATGATTTTTATACTTCTATTATTACAAATATCTTTAATCACCTAGTTGCTTGTTTATAAAGCAACTACTCCTTTCAGTGTACAAAGCAATTTGCCGTCAGAGTAATCTTTTTTTTAAAATGCTGCATACTTGCCCTTTAAAAATAAAACCTCTTTTAAAAAAAGTCCCAAGTTGGACTTCTAGTAAGCGTGACCCACAAGATCTCTAGTCTGCTGGAAAATCACAGCCATGACTCCTAACTTTAATCCATTGCTGCTTATCTTCTGAAAAGTTCATTCCTAGTTGGTCAGTTCAGCTATCCAGCAATAAAATTAAAAAAATATGAATTTTCATTTCTGTAATATGAAAGTCTCTGTTAATTGAACAATTCAAACCAGCAATCCTACAGAATGGCCAAAGCTTGTATTAAAATGAGAAGAGGTGAGGTAAGAGGAACAATTCAACAAGACCCCTGTTTCTACATGGAAAATTCAGTGCCAGTCATAACGACAGCACTCGGGGGCACGCGGAGACTGCAAAAAAGCTGCAATAGCTCCAGATGCACAACTTAAAGCAGACTCTACTTCTTGCTTATACCTCTGCACCTTCCCCATGATGTGATTTATGGCCAGCCTGATGAAGCTCAGCTGGCTACGGTTAGGATACTGAAATAATTCGGGCCATCGCTGAGAAGCTCTGAGTACCTCCGAAACCTGTTCTGCGTTAACCTCAGTGCCTATTGATGGATTTCAGTGCCCCGGGCTTCAACTGATCAAGGGTCTGTCAATACGTCCTTGGAAACAACCTCCCGTCCTGCAGCACAAGGGCTCATTTGAAAGACCTTGTGTTGATTGCTAACATGTGTCCTCACAATATTTTATTTCATGGTGAAATTCAGATGTAGTTATGATTTCAAGTTTTAAAACACTGTAGCAGTGGATTTGAGTGTATAAACAGACTACGCATAGTTAAGAGTCCAACTGGGAAGTCTTTTTGACTTATTTATGAATATGCAAACACTTTCATGTCACTCAGTCCTGATAAACTCCAGTTGCACAAGCCCGCAAGATGAAGGCAATCTGATACTAAACAAAGCCACAAACTGCAAGAGTAACTTACAAAGAATAGTTATACTGAAGAATTTTGTGCTGTGCAGAAGAAGGTTTCCTTTCAAACAGACTGCTGCTGGGTTCTCCTGCTTTTCTGAAGACCCCAGATACTGTTCTTTGTGACCAGTTTTCTCCTCATAGAAGTGTTTGCCACGTGCATTAAACTAGCTTATGCGTTCCCATCCTTTCCATGCTAAGTGGCCTACGTAAAAGAAGTGGGCTTTTATTTCCTGGCATACATAAAGTCACAATAACAAAAAATACTGTTGCAACTGAAAGGAAGAATTTGCTGCTTGCTTTGTCTGCATGTAGAAAGCTTAACACAACTAAAAATACACCTTGCCTAGTAACACTAAACACGTGTCAATGGCAATGCACGGGGTTTGCAAAATTATCTCATTCTAGCTTAATGCTGAAATCCGCAGTTAAAGTGCCACTGTTAGCGGGGGGGTGGGGGGCAATTCCAGCCATAGCCTTCATTAGGAACACAGGCCAACAGGAAGCATTTGGAGCAACCACCCCCCTTACAGCAATAAATCACTAAAAGTCTGGAAGCAAAACAATGTTGGTTATTGATAGCCAGGATGCATGTCCTATGTATTGCTGTGCGCAGTTGGGGCCACATCCTGACCCGGCCGCCACGTGGTTTTGGCAGCTCTTGTAGCTCTCTCATCCTTGTCCTTGCTGTCATTTCATTCTAAGTACTACGGATGATAAACCAGGGGCTGATGAAGATCTAACCGAGCCCTCCACTCGCATCAAGCTGATTTCACTGGGGTCATGGTTATCAGACATGGCAGGAGGCAGGGGACGGCACAGATGTGGGAAAACATGGCAGCTTCTCCTCCGGGTGGGAGATACCAGAAAGCCCCGCAACCCACGCAGCTGCCAGGAGAGGGGATGTGTTGCCAGCGTCTCGTCAGGGCAAGAGACGCAGCTAATTACAAACCTGAAGATCATAGAGTCCTTGCCAGTACATCTGTCCCTGGACGCAGGCAGATTAAATGAATGTGGCCATACAGGTCTGCAGTGCCCCGGACTGTAAGCTTGGGGTGGGCTGGCTCCTCTGAAATCTACACCTTTAATTCCTGCTTCCTCTCTCGTTAGCCTGGTTTGAGACCACCACTGCAAGGGTATTTTCTCATTAGGCCAAATGCACATAGAACGTTTTCAGAAAGGACATACGGCATTTCCCCATGGTACCCTCCTGCTCACGGAGATCACACAGTTCTGGGAACAACTCCAATCAACAGGTTAAGAGGAAAGCAAGCAGCCTAAGGAGCCAGGGCTCAAAGAAGGGTGGCCCAGCACTGACTGTGAGGACACCCTGAGATCACTGGTGATGGACAATGAAGGAGCAAGAGGAACATCGTCAGACCAAGAGTACGGCCAAAATTAAAACCTCCATCATTGTGTTCTGTTGAGGAAAACTGAGACAGGGAGTTGAACCAAAATGCCTTCCAGGTGATTTATTGCCAAAGCTGCTCCACTCTGGTCTGAGAAAAAAAAGCAGTCTGAACAAGGTTTTGGTTCAGTTTTGTCCTTCGCTTAAAAAAAAGTGCTTGGACTCAAATAGCTGAAAGTGAAAAAAGGGGGTTGATCCTTCAGGCATCTCTGTAGGATGATGTGCTCTCAAACACGCGCAGGAGTCCAACAGCCCTAGGCGCAAGTGCTACAGGATGCAAAAAGGTAGACTTGCTTTTTTTCAGTGTTTAAAACATATTAACCCAAATAATGACTCATTTGCTCCTTGATTACTGAAATATGATATTGTGCACATTTAAGTATTTTGTGAAGCTCTAACAATACAAGATTATGATGATATTTTAGAGAATGTCAAGTAATTATCTTTCCCTCAAACCTCTTATTTAAAAAATAAGGACTTTTTCTCAGTAAAATAACTTTTTCTCTCTGAAAAAACTATTCTACCCCCTGTAAACATAACGTTATGATCAGGAAAAAGATGTGTGAAGGGTCTTGGAGCAAAGACCAGAATCTGTAAAAAGTGTTAATGGATGAACTCAGATACTTGAATGTGAACATACCAAAGGTGTAGACCCTAGAAAAGCAGACTTTTACCACCCGAAAGCACAACCCCTGCCAGGCAGCTTCTAGATCAAGATACAGGAGGTGCTACTCTCCACACAGTCCAAAATAGTGCTTTTGAGTCAAAACAGAATTATAGCCAAGATGCTTGATTAACAAAGACACTAATTGAGGTATGCCTTTCCTCCCTGGATGAAACAAGTTAGCAAAGACCACCAGTTGTGCCAAGAAAAAAGGGTTTCCTAATAGCCAAGAAGCAGAAATATAGGAAAACTAAATCCACACCTACAGCATACTACTTAGCCACAGCTGAGACACAGGAGGCATGTATAAATTCAGCGTAAAAGCAGATGTAGGAAACCAAAGAGAGGATCGAAGTCCACGTGACCAAACTGCAAAAGTCAAAAAGTCAAACCAGCACCTTTTAAGTCAGCTGGTGTGTAGATCCAAGGCAGGTTACATGCAGAAAAATTGACTTTGGTAAGTAAAGTGCAAAATACAAAATTAAAAGAATTTTCTCCCCGCCAACATGAAAAGTCATGTCCCAAAATAATCTAAATGTATCAGATGCAGGAGATCTGGAGAGACAGCTCAGAGATTGTGTGTGGAGGGGCTGGGCAGGGGAAAAGAGGGAGATGCCTGGTTTCATGGGTCACCCAGCACGCTTAAGACAAATTAAACAAGATACAAACACTGTAGAGAGGCTCCCGAAAATAAGAGCAGGGCCTTCAGCTCCCACCTCTTCGAAGGAGAAGAAACTAGAAATGCCTCCCTGACAAGCAAGAATTACACTGAGAAGGCTGAAAAAGGCAGACATCATCTGAGGAGGTTCAGAGCTAGGGGAAATAGAGGAAAATAACTACTTAAGAGCAGCTGCTCCTCAAGAGTGCAGCAGCTCTCCCCTACCTGGAGGACTTTGCCACATCTGCGCACAGCAGCCACAGCTGCTGCCTTTGTCAGGGAAAGGGGATGCTGGAGCGCAGGAAAACCAGGGGACATGCTATCAACCGCTCCCTGCCCCCCCACCCCGCGCTCAACCATTTCTCTGGCAGCTCTCAGCTCGCTGAAACGCAAAGGATAGCTCACGAGCTGCGCTGTGACTGAAATGGTATGGATTTTAATGCAGCCATCTTCCTTATATATCTTTAAAGAGTGTATTTCTTACCTGCTTATGGCATGTCCATTCTAGTAATGAGACTGGCAGACACACTATTTGCTCCTGCACCCATAATATGTTTAATTCATGGGAAAGTTGCTGCAACCTGATACTTTACCACTCATATTTTGTGCATTACATCATTGTAACCCCAGACTCTCTCAAGGAGCAACAGCTGCCCCGAACTCCAGGAGGGAGACCCTGGAGGGTATGTGAATGGAGAAACCTTCTTACAGCCCTAACCGACAGGTAGGTTTGCCCAGGGGAAACCAGATTTTTGGGGTATGATGTACAGGTTTCAGGGTGAGTTTCTCGCTGGGCAGGTTAAATGCTGAAGGAGGGAGCTTGGCTCCATGTAGCCCCCAAGGAGGCATGGGAGGGGCTACCACCCCCATGCCTACCTGCCTCTCCATCCTGGGGTGGCACAGCTGCAGGCTGATGGAGCAGTCCACTGTTCTGGTGTGCAGACCATCATCTCCCAGGCTAATGAGTCTTAGATGAAAGATTCAGCTGCCTGAGAGAGGGTGGCTAAAACACAGCCTAAATTTTCACTGGGCTCCTTTTACAGTTAGCAGAGATTGAGCCACTGTAGTCAGGACCCAAACAGGGGTGTCCACCAGTGTGTACAAGAAGCAAACTGCTTGCCAAGGGGACAGGCCAGCAGAAATTATGTTTGTACTCACAGCCTCTACATAACTTGTGTAGCTATTGCATGAAGATGTAATTATGTTCCTTCTCAGACTTGTGACTAATTTGGCAAAGATGGCCCCAGCAGCTACATCGAGTAACACAGACGAAAGGGATCAGGCCTTATTCTTCATGCCCAGCATGCATTCCAAGCTTTGAAAATGTGAACTGAACACATGTCAGCATACAGGCATCCCTCTGCCCCTGTAGACAGTGTAGGCGCAAGGCTCTGCCAAGCCAGTAACAGTGCTGAAACTGCACCAAGGTGCTGGGCAAGGTCTGGGAAGCTATGGCACAGACAGGCATCACTTCAGTTTTTTAGGAAGTTCATACCCAAAACCTGGAGAAAATATTGCTGGGAAATCTTGCAAAGGAACTTTTCCCCATCAGAATCTATTTCCTTTTTTCATTCTTTTTCTTTTTTTTTTTTTTCCTCCTTGTATTGAGCATATCTAGCTCCAGTGCAAGACATGTTTAGAATTGCCCATGCAGACTGCAGCCCATCTCAATTTGCAATGTGCCTTGGGTGTCCTGGAGAAGATAAGAAGGGATTTTTATGCAGATTCACAAAGACTGCCCAAAAGACGAACTGCTGGAAGAGCCCTTTGCCTACCTCCAGCGGCAACCGGTGCCCAGCATTGACTTCACCCAAGAGGAGCCATCACTCATATCACCTCTCCAATTCTCCTCCAGGCAAGTGCTTTTCCCACCTTGTCCGCAAGCACCACAATAAAGGCACAAACACAGAAAAAGTAGAAAAAACACTCATAAAAGTAAAGAATGGGCAGACAGATGAGTAAGAGACGAAGAAGCCGGGGAGTGAGTAAGAGCTACTTTACCAATAACCAGGCTGGCGCTGCTGGACATGGAGGCTAGGGCCCAGACCACCCTAAAGTCATCAAAAACGTACCCTTTTGAGATGCTTCAGCTATGTGAAGGCATAGGCTGAGAGCCTCTGCTTAAGTAGGGAGGGGTGGAAATAGAAGGAAGAAGGCTGGGAGACAAACTGGGGGGTATGGAGGGTGTGGAAGGAGGGAGGAGAAGGCTCTTTGCTACATGACAAGTTAGGAATGCAGCTCACAAGGCTGGGACAAGCCTGTTGTCTGGGTTTAGAGTTGCACAAGGGCTTACAAAGATCAGATCTCCACCACCCCCAAAAAACCCAACAAACAATGCAGGTAAATAACTGGTAGTTGTGTTGCCACAGCTAAGAGGGGGTTCCCTTGGGCTAGCTGCCTTTCGAGGAGGAAGGAAAACGCAGTCTCTCCTCCAAAGGTGCCACAGTTGAGCACTTTTCCCTTGACTGGGAAAAGAAAAAAAAAAAAAAAAGAAAAATAAATAGGCGAAGAAAGGGCTTGACCATAAAAATTAAGCAGCCACAGCATGCTCATAGTAAGAAATGGTGGAGACTGTGCAGATCAAAGCTCAGCTTTGGGTTGGAAAGGGAACGGCCCTGTTTGCAAGGCACAGAGGAGACAGCAGGTTACAAGGGGCTCCTGTTGCTGGCCTAATATTTAAAAATAAATTATGTCATTTGAAAATACAAGCTCTTTGCGCTTCACCAAAAAGAACAGCCACAAACACAATTTAAATGCTTTTCTTCTCCCATTCTTTTTTGTTTCCTAGTGTACTTACTTAGGAAAAGAAGTGAGGCCAGCTGGGTGGGACAACGAGAAACCTTTGTTTCTCAGAAAGAAAATCCTTACTGAACATTTTCAGACTCAGTTTTACAAGTGGCTAATGTCAGCCTTTGGGGAACAGCTGTTTGCTTCCGTATAGTCCTCATGCTCACTGGGTTTTTTTAAAAAAGAAGTAAATTTTCTTCCGCACATCTCCCATAAACATCTAAATGACTTCCTCTAACAGAATGAACTGCTTCCACACAATCAATAGCGGTTTTCAGTTGCATGTGGCACTCTTTGTGCAGGCGGGAAGAGTTCAGCAAAAGGTGGCAATGTCGCACACAGCCTGGCTGATGCATCGAAAGCTACATGTGCCTGAAAACCCATAGATGGCTTTCCTTTACTCAGCTGAAGCAGGATGTAAATTCCAGTTAGATGAATGAGGCAATGGCACAGGCAGGGTATATCACTTTAGATTTTGGGACAGCACAACATCTGGACAAAGCCAGCTTGGATTAGTCAGCTGCTGGGGAGATTGCAGCACTGATACCTTGCACTTGGATTGGACGTTTATATTTGCATACATCTGCACAGGAAGCTAGCACAAACTGTTTGCACTGGAGATGGAAGGAATAATCCTGCTTTACTTTGTAAATTACATTCCTTATCCTAATTAAAGAGGAAGAACAAAGATACTAACATGATTATTAGCTCCTTGGATGCACTCACTTGGAAAAATAAAACAGTTACATCAAAAAACATAAACTAACAGTGCTGGTTACTCATTTGCAATCCCACTTCCACATCACGAATAACCACTTCACTGGCTGGACTGTGTTATCTCCAAATCTCTATGCATCTCTATGCTTACATGTTAATATACCTGCAAAGGCATGCCAAGTGAGCACCACCAATCCTCCTGTCAAATGTCTTGAACATAGAGAAGATGTCTGAAAAGTAAGACAGTGTGTTTAAAACGCGCTCAGAAATTGGGCAGAACTTAAGACTTAACTCCCACTGACACCGGCTGGAGAATTATGCAGTAACTCTTGGGAAAAGTAAAGCCTTCTGCAACTTTGGCCATATCAAAGCATCCTTCAGAAAAAGATAATTTCCCGAATGCCCAGGTTCATTTCAACACAAATGCTGAGCAAAACTGATCACCAACTTCCAGGCAGAGATATGTCAAAAGCAGAAGATAGCCACATTGTTCTGCACATGCAAGGACCTCTATTTATTATTTTATTATTATTTTAATGCAGAAGCAGTTGTCCCAGTGCTTATTATTTGGCTGAAAGAGCTGAAGTGAGACTCCCCGGGCAGCTGCTGACATAATGAATGATTGTGTGGTGAAGCCCAGAATGTGAATGATGAAGAATTTTGAAAGGCTCTGGAATTTGTGAATAACAAAAGTAGCTACAGTCCCCAAAATCTCACCATTTGTTCTCAGCAACAAAGGAGGACTCAAAGGCCTTTGTTTAACAAAATGATTCAAAAACAGGATACGAAAGGAATTAAGGGTTATCTCTACTGGCACAATACAGCAAGCAAATTCTGTCCCCAAGTAGAAAGAGTTATGAATGTATTCTGTCGAACATATTGTTAACTGAATTACTACGGTCCTGTTTCTTTTATCCCTTTTCCAGTACTGTTACCATGTTTCCTGTGTCAGTAATTCTCAAGGTCTTAAGGCCTTTCAGCCCAGACTCTGCAAGAGGAGGGAGCTGCTTATTCCCCAGGAGACTGGTTCTCTGACGTGCAAAGTAGAAGCATCCAAACGTGCCACCCCCCCTTCCTCCCAGGGTTTCCAGCAGCCATGGTCCCTTGGCTTATCTCACTTCTTCAGCAGTATTAAAAATAACCACCGTTACATTTTCCTTAAGTAAATACTCAATTTGCATTAAAAAAAAAAATAAAAATCACAACCCTATTACTGGTGTTTCCAGTATGGGACAAGAGCTTGATGGTGCAAGGCACTGGACAGGCATGGGAAAAGAGACAGACATGCCCCAAAGCAGCTGCCTTTCCCCGCGAGGGGAAACAAGCCTTCCAATTTCAGAGTGCTTACTGTGGGGATTACGTATGAACTCGGCAAAAGACGAGCCAACCTGATGAAGATTCATGCCACGCTGACAAGTGCTATCCAAACAAATATAAATTCAATTAAAAGACTCTGTTTTGTGAGCAATAAACCAAGAAGTGTGCTGGATCAAGGAGTAGAAAGCCAGCTCACCTGTGAAGGTTGTCAGGCATGAGAAATTAAGACAACAGACACAAGTGATGCTGATGCTGAACCCAAAGGCGGGCACCATAAATCAGACAAATGGCACTCCTGGGTGAGGGGAGGAGGGACTGACACCCACCAAGGGATGGATCCGGCTCCACTCCCTCCTCATCCTGTTTGGGACCCTGATCTGAAGTGATGGCAAGGCTTTAGCACCCTCCAGGCTCTGTTGCCCACAAGCTATGCCAAAAACCTGGCTGTGGCACACACTTGTAGGAATAAGCATAAAGGACTCCTGTGCAGGATGATTATACCAGTTATCTTTTCTTGCATGAAGCATTTAGGCATTCATTCTATTAAACGACACATTTCCTACTGCAGCAGCTGAAGTCAATACTGCCTGTGGTGTCTCTTTTACCAATCGCTGTAATGCTGTAGCTGCAAGCAGTGCAACCCTGACTGCCTCCAGTCAATGCAAATTTGGCAATCCTTGCAAAGGAACCAGGGTTTCACCTTGGGATTCAATTCAGACCAGGAAGAAAAGGTCGCCCTGCCATTAATTTCTACAGGTGCCTTATCAGTTCATCCCATCTCTCCAAGGAAACACTGATTAGACTACAATACAAATGCAGCAGGAACCTGTGGCTAAAGAGCATCTTCAGTTCCTGGCCTCCTTCAGTCCCTTGGGCAGTAGTATCACTCAGAGAACAAGAGAGATTCATCAGCATATCTTTATAAAGACATTAGTGCACCTTTGCTGACACTGGGTGCTAGGTTTTCTTGCTGAAAGTGGGGGGTTTTTTCATGAAAGCTGAAATTAGTATTAAATATTCCAATTCCAGGAGCTGTGCCAGAATTAAAAAAAAAAAAAAAAACAAAAACCCAAACCTATGTGATCCATAATAAAAAAATTCACAAGATACGACAGCAACATTGAGAAGTTGCCTAGAGAATATAAGATGAAGAAATCTGCTATCAAATTGTCATGCCCAACATGAAATAAAGCCCCTACAAAACAATGCAGGCTTGAAGAGGCTGGAGAAGTATGCTTTCCGACTAGTGGTGTCTCTTGAAATATGGTTTAACACCTGTTATTAATTCTGCTGCTTGGCACTTTTGCACTATTACTTCTTCAGTCTCAGCTACAAATTCAAAAGATCGCGCCCGAACCTGACATTAAACTACGGAAATGCTGCAGTCAGAGTTCGCCCGTCCTGCATGTTAAAAGGAGAGCCTTCTGCTATCTACCTCTGTGTTATGTTTAAGAAAACTCCTAATTCCAGTCCCAGACCTATTATCATTCCCTGTCAACCCCATTTTATAGCCTTTTGCCGTCAGCAACAGTAATTTATGGGTAAAGAGATATGGCATGGCAGTGACTGTATTCTAGCTGCTGATTTCCATTGCTTTTATGTATTAAGCCTCTAAAAAGGCACACGGATTCCCCAGTGCAAAAACAAATTTTTCACTATTTGCTTTCTAGTATCGCCAGAACGGTAAATAACAACACTAGAAATACTGAAACCCGACAGTAAGTAAAACAGTAAAACATAGGAGTAAATGCCCCCAATCAGGGCCACTCCTCCCAGCTTGGGGTAAATCACTGCACCCCTCAAAATTCTGCATTTATTAAGGATTTCTGCACTTGCATAATTTGTCACTGGGCATCACTTAGACCACATCACCATTTTAAGCTCTCATGGTATACCCACCCCAAAATTTGGCAGAGAGAGTTCAATGTGCTGAAGCAAAAGCACCTCTCCACTCGTTTCTGCCACATCTAAAATGAAGACCCTAACAGCTCATCCAACAAGGGTGCCACAACCTTCAAACTGTGACTCCTTTTAAAGCCCTTTGACATCCTCCAAAGGAATGCTGTGTAGGAAAGAAACCATTGAGGTTACATGCTATTGGAAAGTAGGTCTGCTCTTATTATCCCAGCACGTTTAGGATCCCATCTGCACAGCAGTACCAACAAGAAGATGGAGTCCCTGCCCCAAAGAACATCCCACTGATGAGACGTGGAGGAAGGTAACAGAGCCAGCAGTAGCCTGGGGAAAAATCAAGCAGGGTTAGGCACCGGTGGCCGCCGTGCGCCATTAGGCAGGAACACTCACATGCCTTTCCCCATATCACCCTGCCCTCATCCTGCTGGCATATAAGAACTGGGTTTGGCCCCCAAATTTTTCAGCTGCCTCTGATCTCAGTGGTCATTAATTGGTGGACAATAGGCTTAGCCCCTATGTCCCCACTGCTGTGCCCTGCAAATGACCTTTAATTGGCGAGGGACACAATGGGACACAAGGGCTGATTCAAGGGCTGCCGACCATGTCGCTTCTTATTTACACTCACCAAAGCACAATTGCCGCTCCTTCTGGGGGGGGGGGTGGGGGGGGAAGTTCTGAATTTGCTTTGTCGAGGCTTCGTAGGAGGATGCGGAACAGTTTTTTTGGACAAAATGAAACTCCAGTTAATCTGCATACGGCAGCGCACAGACATGGTGCCCATGGGGCAGCAGGGGAATTAGAAGCTCAGCACAAAGGAATACCCTGGCAGTATGATTTTATTTCTCCAAGACATCCAAGGATAGTATTTTAGCTTATGCACTAGAAGTCTATTAAATTTTGTGTTGCAAGTTAGAACTCTCTCAGTAGTCTTCAGCAGCACTAAAAAAAGGAAAATCTCACTGGTTTTCCCCTCTCTCTTCTCAAATTTTACAGCTAAATAAAAACCAGCAACAAAATGAGCTCTGCTCTCTGCTGAAAACAGTGGGCTCTGCCGCTCTTCCCTGTATCAGAAGGCCTATTCCCCAAGCCCCCAGGCCCTTTCTAGGCCTATTCCCCTAGCATCTCTAGAGACTTTCCCTCCCCTCCCTCCATATCTCAGGTTAAAGATATTCCACCCAATTTAATAAAGATCGAAATTCAGCTCCTAAGTGGTGGCTGTGCATAATCTAACCTCAGCACCCCGTGACTGCACCTCCTTTAAACCAGCCACAGCCTAAATGAATAAGAAGTGGCGATGCTCCCCCTGGGAGAAGCAGCATCTTTTCCACGGCCCAATCACCATTTTGTTATGCTGGCTGCAGAACACATTCTGAGGTTTGGTGCACGCTTCAAAAAACTGCAACATTTGTTCAGGCACAAAACTTTCCCAGAAGTAATACGATGCTAAATTAGGTATCATTTCTTCAAGTGGGCTGTTTTCTTTTCTGCTGATGATTTTTATGCCCGTGGCACACATTAAAGGTAGCCTCTCCAGACAGGTATAGTGCATTAAAATGGAAATGTCAATATGGTGAAACAGAATGTGTCACATTAAGTAACATTTTTATGTGTATTTCTACTCCAGGAGGCAATGACCACAAGATGCCACGCAACAACAACTTTATCTGCGCACTATTAAAAACTTCTTGTAAGTAAGTCATGTGTCATGGCAATGTGCTGCATAAGACCTATTACCGGCAACAGGAATGGTCACTTATAAAAATGTTATATTTAGAAATACATGTTATATTTACACAGCAGGTCAAGAAAATAAATTCTGGAAACAGCTTTTGCCATAAACCAGGAATGTGTATAGTTGCCCATCTTGTACAAATACATGCTTTGTGCTTCTGAAACTTTCAAGATTCTTATCATAATGATGTCTCAGCTATGTACACGTGGGACTTTAAAATCATCAAGTAAACATTCCTTTCCTGCACGTCATCTCAAACACCCACTAAAAAGGCCACCCTGGTGTCAGTCCATGCACAGCTCCAAGCTATGAAGCGTTTAGGTATCTTGTCCAGAACAACACAATCAGTGTTTCACTGGTATCTGACCTAAATATATGCATTTCTAGACTACTTTCTTTCTGGACACAGATTACTCCTGCTTAAGAGATTAAAAATCAGACTTCTATCACTCAGCTTTAGTCACCTGAGCTTAGAATTTGGGTAATTACAGTTTTGTTCTACACACAATCCTACCTTCAAACTGGGCTTGAACGAACGAGTTTAGATGAGAAATACCGCGGCCTTTCAGATCTGCAGAGCAGGGAAGGGTTTACTCAACCCTCCACCAGTACCACCAGCTCTGCTACCACCAGGAGAGGAAAAAAAAAAAGTGTATTATTTCCTGCCCGTCCCTGAAAACAGAAGCCCTCGCCCAGCGCCGAGATTTTTGCGTGGAGCTGGTAAATCAGCACTGACTTTAAAATCTTGTTTCTTTGCTCTTCCCTTACCAAGACTGCTCACCCACACAGCATCATTAGCCAGCAATTAAGCTGATCCACCACGGGAACAAGCCTTCTCTGTCCCTCACCTCCTCCCCATCCTCCTGGCTCATGGTACAGTTTGGTGCATGTCCTAAATATCTGCAAAAGCTGTTTTCCCAGCAGAGGAAGGGGGTTACCAACAAGATTCATTGGGAGGTTCTGCTCAACAGTTCGGTATGTTTCAGATCATAGAGTTTCCCTCCTATGCCTCCATAATTTTCTCCTTTCCTTAGGGACTGCGAGGGCTGCTGAAATCTCAATGACCTATTCATCTTTTCCATGTGTAGAAACAAAAATATCTAAAAGAAAACATAAAACGATTTTATTGCAAGGGTCTACAAAGAGATCCAAATGGGACCTCTATTGTACAGGGACACTCCAGTCCAGCTTCAGAGGCTTTTCACTTACCCTCATGAGCAACAAAAAACCAAAAAAATTCCACACTACTAAGAACCCCCTGTATTGCAACAACATTTCCTTTTGATATTAGTAAATGAATGGAATTTTAAAACAAGAAATTACCAGATCCAGCAGGTATAACATTTGACCAGGAAATAAAATTCTTAGAAAACTTCTTCACATGCAGATAACTATGATTAGATGTCTTAATGGGGGGAGTGTTCAGGGATGTGAGTATCACTTGCTAACCTGCACACCAGCAAAAAGCTCCCTAGAAAGCCAAGGGGACTAAAAACTAGCAAGAATAAGGTGGCAGCAGTTCTAAGTGGTTTACTAGACCTTGGGGAAGCACAGACTAAGAGACTCTTTTTCCTTCAAGTATTTTCTCCTTGTACCTCAAGCCTTGGGACGGTGGTGATCCCTCAATTTCTGCTCACCCAGCTCAAGTAATTGTGCTATAAATTGTGCAGGGCTCTTGCATTGCTTTGCAATCGCACTTACCACCACCAGAACCGTATTACATTAGTGTTACAACTACAGGTATATTTTCCGTGGCTCAGGGGGTGCAGAGCAAAGTGGGAGGGGAGCCGGATGCTCTGATGTACTCAGAGCGTCTGCAGGACTCACCTTGCCCCAGTTCCCCACCCGTAAAACAACATAACGGGAAGATTTCCATGTAAAAATTTGTGAGGTGTTCAGCTGTGACAGCCAACAGGGTCAAAATAAACTAGTACACAAGAAATGGCTCCTCCTATAGCTAGGGATGCTCAAATTTCTATTTCAGAGTAATATTTCCTCTTCGTCATAAGTTAAATTTTCTGTTGACACTTCATGAGTGATGTCAGGCCATTCAGAAACATGAATAGAACACAAAACTAAATTTAATAAATTATTAGTATCATTGTTATTATCATTATTATTGTTACTATTAATAATGATAAATAATCAGACACTTTGACAGTGATCATACAACTGCTAATAAATCAGAACAAACTCATCTCTCTAAAAATTGGCCAAAACACAAATAAGCAATAAGCAGCTGTCTGTGTTTCCATTTTGAGGAATGAGTAAGTTCTAACAGGGTTTGTCTAGCAAAACCATCACCATCTACTATCTGAAAGTGAAGCAGCTTCAAACCCAAGACATGTCAAAATTCAGGTGTTCACCTCTTTTCACAGTAAACCAGAGGACAGTAATGAAAACAGGGCCAAGTGATACTCAATTTACTCACAAAAAAGAGGACTGTATTTAAACTGAAGAGCTATATTACTTCTTAGTAGGGAAAATTACAAGATGAATTGCAATATTTATCCACCAAGATGGCTAGCGTCAATACAAAATATATTAATATATTGCACTTTATTTGATGGTGGAGTGTATTGGGTTTGCATGGCAAGGTTTTGGTAGTGGGGGGGAGACAAATAAGAAATGCTTACCTGCACAGCAAGCATCCTTTTACAGATTGCTCTAGCACCACCCTGATATCATACATTGCAGACAAGCTTAGAAAACTACAGACCTAAGCAAAGATTTACTGTATTGGCACTTGGGGAGCAGAGTGTCATGGAAGTTGAACAGCAAAAATGAAAAGCCACCTTGGTGTAAACATCTCTGTCTCCAAATGGAGCAGAAAGCACGGCTGGTGATCTGCCAAGGCTGCCAACTCCTCCGTTCACCCAAACGGGCTAATGACAACCAGAAGAATCATTGCAAAGGTCAAAAGCAACCTCACTCAATAAAGCTCAAGTCACTACAGGAGAGGTACCAGTACATCAAAATTAACAGATTGATTCCAAATTCTCCTTGCTGTAGAAAAGCTGGAGAATGTCCAGTGATACCTCTTGAGACAAGTGTCTGATTCAGCTAAAACCATACCCGTTCCACCTCAGGAAAGACCTCAGGTCCATACTCAGCTCCCGAGCTTTATCGCAGGAGAGGAAGAGTTGAAGCCAGCCACTGAGGGACACGTTGTCTTCGGCTCCCAGGGCAAGACAGGTGACATGTGAACCCATCACTGACTTTAGCAATAAATGCAATAGCCACCCTTGGAAACACACACCAGCTCAGGATCAACTCACGCCAGAACAGGCATCAGCCCTGTTTCCTAAAACCAGCATGTAATTTAGCTTTTGAAAATACGGCTTCATATGCATATTAAATTCAATGGCATTTAGCTACTTTAAAACACACTTACACTATCAGTCGAGATTTCATAGCAATCAGACTGATGCCACCAGACAGTCTGGAAGATAAACCAGAAGTGCTACAAAAATCACTCACTGATTGTTTACTTGAGACTTAAAAATTGTTAAGAGAGAAATCAAGACTCTCAGTGCAGCAGCAAACAGCCTCTCTGCAGAGATGCAAGCAGCATCCCACAGCAAAACGTCAAGGCAGTGAATCCTTCTTAAACGAATTGTGGTTGTTTCCACCTCCAGAGTTCCTTCTTTGGGGCTGGCAGGACTCCTTCCCCAAACTTCAAAGTCACAAGACCTCAGAGATGCTCTATTGGGTTTACACTGGCCAGTAGACCTAATATATTGGGTTGAAATTAGCCAGCAGCCCAGGGATTCTCACACCTGGCCGACAGATGCCTGCAAAAGTTGGGCTTTGCTCCAGGAGCTGCTATCTTTACAACCATTTCAAAGAAAGTATTTATTTAAGTCTCTGAAAGTTCTCCCCTTTGAAGAAACCTTGCAGAGGGGATGGTGAGGTCTGGAGGATCTCCATGAATAGTGTTCGTGAGAGGGGTGATAAGTGTGTATCTGTGTTTAGGAGGGTTATGTTATCTCTTCTACATCGCCCTGTATTTTAAGGCAGGAAAAATTGCTCAGAAATGCTTTGAGAGAAAAGCAAGCAAAAGTCTTGAGGAGTGGACAACAGTTAAATTTAGCAGGTGAATCCTTAAGCTTTCCTACAGTAACCTCAAGCATTCTAGCTGGCAGCAGTATTCGGAAAACAAACCCTTAATTTCTAAATTTAAGGTGTAACAATTACTTAAATTCTCCTAGGAGCCAAAGTAGGCTCTCTAGGTTGAATTTCTTTCACTTTTTTTTTTTTTCAGCTTGTTCCAGCATTTATTATTATAAAGTTCTTTTCATTGCAAACCACCAGGAAATTTTTGCGCCCCTCTGGATGCACCACATGAAGCCAGTGGGAGTATCTCATCGGTACACCTCTATTCCAAGAAAGCAATGCCTTCTAGTACATTTAAAATCGATGTCACACTAAGGCTGTGATTCAAGGAGATGATGCAATCCAGGGTTGGCACTTGCCTAGCTTTAACTCTGGCTTGAAGTATCCCAATGAACCCCTATGGATGATTAATGGAGGTGGAAAATGATAGTCATGCTCCGTACAACCATGTACAACTGGTAAAGCTTTTCAATCATATTTTTTTAAATGCTCTAACAGTAAGGCCAGATTTTCAAAAGACCCATCTCCCAACCAGCCTGTCTTTAATGATTTCTCTGGCTGGACCCCGTCAGCAGCCAGGGAAGCAGGTTGCACACAGAAAGCAGACAGGAGAGGATAAATGAGGATTGTTTTAGGAAGGAGTAATTTTCACCTAGGATAATTCTTAAGCAGAAAATGTTCCCAATACGAGGCACTATTCCTTCTTCCAAAAATACGTCCAGCATTTCTCCAAGGAAACCCTTCTCAAATACACTGCTACAAGATTTACCGCTGTTCCTGCCCCAAATGTGCAGGTTCATGCAAATAAAAAAAAATATAATAATTTAAAAAGGGATGGACAATATTCATGTCAAGCTTGCAGTTCCACCCAAAAGTGAAATCAGAGATTTTCCTGCATGAGGCTTTGCAGACACCTTGACCCAGGCATTCAGCAGTAGCCTCTGTACATTTAAGCAGTGGAGCCAGGGGCAGGATCAGCCTTTCAAGACGAGCAGGCTATGGATCAATCTGAGTGCAAATTTATTTTGAAAGTCAGATAAGAATTGATCTGCCCGCTTGCATAAGGAGTGATATTTAATACATGCTGTATTAACAGTAAAATGCTTTTCTTTTCCTCGATCTTCGTAATTAAAATTTCTATATCACTTTAGGGAAAAGCAGCTTCTTGTGTACTGTCTTACTCTCAGAAACACAAAGGGCGTCCATGGTTTCCACCATGAAATAGAAAAGGCAGTGAAAAATGATCCTCAGCCAAAGGAAGGGGACTTTAATTTGTTTTAAATATGAAACCCGCAATCATTTCAGGTTATCGGCAGTGCCTAAGCAACTTAGTAAAACAAATCCCCATAGCTTCCAATGGTGAGTCTGCCTCCAAAGCTGTTAAATGTGATTTTCAAAAGTGCTTCAATGACATAAGCACACAAATCCCACTGACTTGTAAAGTGCCCTAAGTGCTACCAGAAAGATTTTTAAAAGGTGTTTAGGCTCCTATTTCCCACTGAAATCAACAAGAATTAGCCACAAACCTTCAAAAATATTCCCCAAAGGCAATGCAGAATTAAACTTTCATGTTATTTAAAGAAGGCTTTTTCAAAGTTCATAAATTACCAGTCCTTTCAGCTCCTATCACTTAATGGATGAGAAAAAAAAAAAGAAAGAAGATATGGAAATAATAATACAAAACAAAGAAAAAAACCCACATTTTCTCTTTTTCTAGCAATGCTTTTCTTTGCATTACTGATTTTCAGAATGGCACTGAAAATAAAGTGGAACCAGAAAGTAAAGATAAATCAGCAGAAAGATTGAAAAAGCTCACTAGGATACTTAGTAAAATATCTAAATTCATAATTTCTGCTAACATTTTCACTTGCATATTCCAGGGTTTCATCACTCAGTCTCATTAACACAGAAACCCACAATGCAAGACTCCCATTGAAACATCCTCTTTCATAGCCATTATGAAAAAAGAAATGGAAACATTCATTTCAGAAGAGGTTTGGTTTTTTTTCTCTGAGATAAAAAGAAGGATACCTATGCAAGATTTCAGCACACCATAACATGTGGTGTTTAAATGGGGCATATTGTCTATGGCTGAGGGGATTTAAATACCTGGCTGTGCAGTACAACCTATATGGTTAGGTCTGTGATTTACACAGAGGACTGAAAATCAGCATATGGCATCTATTGAGTTTTTTCCCCACATTCAGGATTGTCTGCAAATCCTGATTGCAGCCACAAATTAATACCTCAATAACTACTAAGATAAAGTCTTTCAACTCCTGGGAAACTGGTTCGGTGATTGCATGATACTGATGCAAACCAACTTGGGGCTCTTGAAATTGCAGCGAGGGGTGTGGGGGGGGTGCAAGGGGGAGAGGGCTTTGTCTCTAAAACGGGATGCATTCCTGGCTAAATGCTTGCCCTGTGGATATGCAGGGAGGTGAATAAGGTCAGAAGTCCAGCAAAGCTCAGCTGGCTCAGACCAGCACCAGTAACATCCCTGAGTCAATTTGGGAATGGCAGGGCGGAGCGTGCACCCAGCCTCCTTAGGCTTATTGCAAAGAAGGATCGGCCTGGAGAAAATGGAAGCCTACCTCCTGCCGGAAATGATTACATTTGCTGGATTTTTTGGAAAACCTACCCCGACATTTTAAAATGCAGCGATATCTGTACTGAAAGCATGAAACAGTTTACTTAACCAGTTATAAAACCTCTCACCACAGAAAACACAAAATAGGAAGATTTTCCATATGTACTCTGGAAAAAAAAGCCAACCCACCACCAAGGCTATTTTGCAGAAAATTAATTTATCTTATACTGCCAACATTTCTGATTAAACAATTTACTCAAAAAGACTATTCTATGATAAAACAAAACTTAAAAAAACCCCAATATCATTGCAAAACATACGTCTTCTGCAAAGATATTAGATGCTAGGTAGTAAATTTGTGCTTCATTTTATTCCTTTTAAGGTTAAACAACCTTTTTCTTTTAAGACTAAATTGAGATTGGAAGTCCAAAATTACTGCTTTTAAAGTGCAAGAGTACAGTAGTTTCAGATCAAAGCCCCTGTGCCAATTTGTTCAAAATATTCTTTTTGACTCTAAACACACTGTGTTTTCAAACCTGCTGACACTGAATAATTTTACGTATTTGTGTTCTTTACTGGGCAAGACCACAGCTCATGCAGGAGGACCAGTCTGGGGAGAGAGGAAAGGCAGCATGTTTTGCTGCGTTAAAGTGAAAAGGAGGAAGAGAATTTGCCTTTGGTGAGGATTTGCTACACGAGCCCTGCTCCCAATTAGCAAGGGATACTGCTTTATTTCTTCTTTTTCCCTCATATTCCACTTCTCCTGCTGCTTGTGCATATACACGCTTGGTTTTATGTTTTCTTCATTAAGAGGAGTAGCTTTCTCACTACTTCTTCTCTGCTTCAAGCCATTTTTTTGAGGGAAACAGTAAACTTCAAACACCTGCACCACCACCAAAGAGCATACAAATGCTAGTCAACGCAAGACCATTTTGGATTCATTACAACATGGCAACCAAGACATTCATTCATTTGCCAACAGTTAGAAGCAAAACACCTAACAAAACACCTAACCATGAGCTGGACAAAATTTCTGGGGCGAGAGAGTTCCACATCAGCTTCTCTGCTGGTCCATGCAAAATGGATGCTCTGCTGGTGTGCAAAATGCAATGACTTTCCACCATTTGACACATGAGCCTGTGAGCCGGTAGAGGGCTAGCTTAATGGCTTAATGGTTAAGGCGTTACATTCACCCATGTGGAAAGCAATGTGCTGTGCTTGTCGGCTGAGAACTGGAAGGATGAATAAAAGGCATTTTTGACAGAGCAAGGAGGAATCAGCCCCAAATCTACTCAAGGAGGGCTTTGAGCCATTGCACCTACTGCTAGCCAGGAATGCACATTCAGAGAGCCAATGTCTTACTAAACCCACCCGCAATTCCAGCCTGGGTGGAGGACATCAAGGCAGGTACTCCTTGCCATGGAGGACCTCTACTTCTGTGCAACCTCGCAGCAAGCTTTCTGGAAAGCTGACCCCAGCTCATGGCCGCACCAGCAAGGAGAAAGCAGGCAACTCAGCAGCATTCATCTCCCACAAACAAAGAAATCTGATCATCCCCAGTAATTTCCTTAGGATAGATTGCAGCAGAAGCCTAGAGCAAAATTAACTGGATGTTCTGTCAAAGCCATTAGGCCAGGACTGAACTCAAAGAAAATTATGTTCACTGATGTCTTCATATTTACTTTAAAATGCAGTCATTTTGACAGGCTCATGAGGTAGAAGATCTCATTTTATGAAGGTCTTGGGGGACAAGAGGAGCAGAAATAAAACATGCTGCTGTCTCAGTCAGCAAAATGATCACAAAATTACTTTACAACTGACTTTCAAAACTACAAATCCAGTTATTTCAAGTAATTTCAGCCTTTTAAAAAGATACACGGTGCTTCAGGTTGACTAAAAAAGCAACAAACTTGGTAAGTATGATTGGGACAATTTTCCTTACTCGTAAAATAATGTTTCTGCACACAACCACCTTAATCTCCTTCAATTCAAGAGCAACTCAAGGAGCACAGCCTACCAACCAGATGACAGACTTCATTTGCAGTCAAGTCACCACCATTGTCTATCTTGGGGTCTTCAAATGGAAGCAAAATCCAGGAAACTGAGAAGTAAGGAAAAGAAATAACCTTCTCTTGATGCTGCGAGTGAGAACCATGTCCTCAGCCTCCCCTAGCACACAACGCCCAGCAGACTGCTAGTGGGACATGACTAGGGGCGCTACCTACCATCAACACTACGTGACATGTAATGCTGCCATAAAGCATAAACCAATTAACCGGCGGAACTGGCATAACTTTTCTCTAACTTGAGAAAAAGTAGTTTTGGATTGTCAGTAAAAACAGGAATGAAGGACAGCCACAGCATTAGCTGCATCAGCTTGTAATGTATCTAAAAGCCACTCTGCATTACTCCAGAAAATGAGCTACATCTGCCCAAAAGGCTGCAAAGGGTCTTGCCGAACTCAAGATTCACCCCAAAATCTTGTTAAGATTTGCTGGGTATCAGCCTAGGTCTCCTTCACCTCGCAGTTTATGGCTTCTATTCAGAATGAGCAAGACATCTAAATTTCTGAAACTTTCAATCTTCCACTTGTAATTAATTGCCTACTTGGAATCAAAGGCATGCAGCAGACCCTTTTTGGGATGACACAGTGAAAAGACAATATGAGCAGAGGCCACCATCAATACCAGTGAAAAGTGTAAGTGATGTTCAGGGCTGCTCCATGAAAGCACCTTGCCAGTGATGACAGGACAGAGCTTCAGAAAGGCTCCTCTTCCCCATGGAGCCAACGCTCCAGCAAAAGGTGTGTTTCTCATATACAAGATGGGAAATACAAAGTTTATTGTGAAACACACAAACAGGGGCTTACAAAAAGCTCCTACAAGTAACTGGCTTGGAAATAATCTACTCTGCAAGTCCAGTCCAGTACAATTAGAAAATAACCTGGTGTAATACCAATTTCCCAGCTGTAATTACTGCATTCCCCAGCCCTGAAATTACTATACAGCTCAAAGTCTTGTTCGTATGTGGGTGCTGTGCTAGGGACCTACAAAACCCAGGCTGCCCTGTGCTGAGATTTTCCACACAGACTTTACTCCTGCAGAAAAACTTGCCATGAGCAGAGCTGGGTGCACCCAGCCTCGCTGGTAAGAAGGAGAGGCCTTTATTTTTTTCTAAATAATTTTTGCCTATTCCCACTTCCAGTATTTAAAATCCGATGCCCTTAAAATTTTAAAAAAAAATTTAAAGTCCACTTTTCCTTCATTTAAATTGATTAACACATTACACCCCCAAGAAAGGCCACGTTTTTGGTCTGTCCACAACCTTTTCCCTTCCTCAAGCCCTTTCAAGGGAAATCCTCCAGCATTACAAGCTGAGAATTTACCCTAGGAGAGCAGGGATGGGGCTGGAGAGGGGCATTGCCTGGGGTCACCCATGGCTGGCAGGGACAGCCAGAGTCACTGTCCCACCAAGGCCAGGAAGAGCCGAGGGGGAGCAGGAGCTGAGCACCCCTGGACCGGTCGGGCACAGACAACAGAGATGCTGCTGGTTTATATTTGAGGCAAGAAGGAGCTATTTCTACAAGCCCCAGCAAGCCCAGGAATTTAAATCCCTTCCCAGGAATCCACAGCACGTGCACCCCACGCTGCCCTGATGTCAAGGACAGCCTGAATTAATTAGGGACGAAATAATTAGGCAAAACATATCTTGTAAAATTATCAAAGGACATCTGATATCTGAAGCACGCACAATGTTACAATAACTGCAATATCTGCATAACCTGTCAGAAGCAATAGACATAAATGAACGTTGCTGTTATTAATGCTGAAGTTGTCTTTAAACCCATTAAAATCACCGTAGCCTCAGACCCAGAGAGGAGAAAGGTGGTGTATGACATCTGTGCTGATTACACGGAAGAGGAATCTGGTCAAGCTGGTAGATACAGCGTTTCAAGCAGGCAAAGTGCTCTGAAAAAGCTATTATTTCTGGACAAAATGGAGCAAAGGATTGGACTGCACCAAAAAACTAAAAACAAATTGAGGGAAAAATAAGAAAAAAAATTTCTTTAATCTGGATTTCTATTTTGAGGAAAACTAAATCCCCCCCCCCCAAAAAAAGAGTAATATATATTTATTAGAAATCAGATTTTCTAAAAATAAGTATGAACATGGTTCACTATAAAGACATAAACTGGCAAAAATTAAATAATAAAAAGGAAACTCAATGCAAAGCTTGTGGTCAGAACAGACAATACTTGGCTTTGTTGTAATTAAGATTGACTTTAATAGATAAATGTTGATTTTGGCATCCTGTCTCTCACCCAGAAGCAGCCACTTAAATTTTCTGATTAACATTAGCATTTCAAATTGCCCAGAAAGTGAGACTGTCTTAAGTTATCACCCTGAGACCTGCAAAGCAAATAGCCACATTTGGGATTACTACCAGGAAGACAACATTACGGGAAGGGAGAACGCTGTGCTGGTTTTGGTCGCACCCAGATTTTACAAACAAGTATATGCAGTGCACATAACCAGATATGTAAACAGTGATTTGAACACTGCAAGCTGGTGAAGCGGAGAGTACGTATATACATTCTCTGCATCGAGTATAGGCACGAAGGTGACAAGTAAAGGTCCATCCTCACACAGGCTGTCTAGCCCAAGCATCCTCCGAGCGCTGAGCCAGAGTGGGATGCTGCTGCTCTTCCTGGCTGACGTGAGTGCCGCAGGAGGCTCCCACAGAGCACGGTGAATCCGTTCTCCAAGCACTGCATTTTGATGAATGCTGAACAGGGGGGACACACGGCCAGCCAGGAGCGCAGAGCAGGCAGCGGGATGATCCGGATGGCCTCTCTCTCCTGCCTTGAAGTCAAACACTGGTTGCAACGCCCCACGCTGGGATCTGAGCTGACTCTCTGTGCTAGCAGGACAGCGAAGCATTAGAAGTTGCTAGATCATGAAATTTTCCCTCCATCAGAGGAGTCTAACTCAGGTAACTCCTCTCACAGATAAAAGCACCCAAAAATATTTTAGGAACAGTTGCAACCCCATGAGACTGCCAGAGCTGCACCTGTCCGTAAAGCAGATACCCAAGGAGCTTTATATAGGTTATACCTAAAGCTGAGCTCCCGCGTGGGTGTTTATAAAAACTGCAGAGAAAAAGGAAAAAAAAAAAAAACCAACAAAACAGGTCTGAACCAAGAAGTGTGTTTTCATTACTGTGAATTTTCTCTCCTCCATAGAGAGGGTCTTGTTTTACACAGAATAAAATTGGCATTTTATATGCCAAGAATAAAATGGGGGGGGGGGGGGGCAGGGGGCAAAAGCAGCTTTGCCGTGCCAAAGGTAACCCAAGTAACCCAGCTTTGACATGAAAAAATGTGATATTTTTTTTCAGAGTTCAACACTCTGCAGCGATTCACAGTGTTGCTTCCTTCACAGCCAGCAGCAGGCAGCTTGCTCACCAGCTCTTGCAAGCAAATCGGTTTGCTCCTGGGGACAAAAGCAACTGCGGGTTCTCTTCTAAAGAAATCCCCAGGACTCAGCTTTTAAGGATGATTTTCTATACTGAAACTGTTTATTCTCTAAATAAACTAAATTTCAGGTGGCTACACATCCATCCTCACTCTGATGACCTAACTGTATTTCCACCTGCAGCCAGAATGGTTTGGGGTGCATGTGCTGCAAGAGAGCTTGGCAAAGATGAGTCGTTGCCCAACGTTTTATAGTTAGCACTCCTGATTATAGCTTGTGCTATTGCCAAGCTCTTCCTTTTAATAATGTATTTACTATTTGATGCTGCGAAGATCCTCTAGCATGTAATTAAGTCCAGGGAAGTCTTGCAGGCAGCAGTAGGATGAAACTGATATAGTGCTACATAAAGTCTAGCATGTAGGTTATATAGTTGGTGGGTATATATAAATATATATATGCATAAAACATCTTCATTTCTTTGCACACCCATGCCTTCTGAACATATTATTAATAGCAGTGGAGCTTGGAGCACTGCATACATAGGAACACTGTTGATGTAACATTTTGCATGTTTATTCTCAACTGATATTTGTGATTAACTCTGCAGGGCATTTCTTTTGTATCTCTGTTGAGAAAATATTATTAAATGAAAATAACTCCCCTTCTTGCAGGTGGCCTGCAGATTTTGTGTTCTGTTAAAAGATTAGTTACAAATTAATTTGAAAAACAGGGTAGGAAGGAAAAGTTTTAGTAATTTAATTAGAGCTTCGATATAGCATAGTCCTCCTTTTGAAGTTTTCCTCTTTTCTAAGGATCTTGCTGACACTGGAGGACAGGAATGGCCAGAGACTGCAAAATCACTCATAAAAATCCCACTGATTTCTGTGAGGTCAGCACTTCACCTATAGCCTGGGCAGTAAATATTTGATTCCTGTCAATTGCAAACATGATCCTGGACACAAACAAATGCTCAAATGCTTCTGCATATCATTTTTTCTTAAGAATCCTCCAAAAATATGAGTTTATGGTGTCAAAAGTTAATGCTCAAAATGTCACTTATAGGCATTGTGATTAATTGTGCTACAAAGAACAAAACTGTAATCCTTATTACCACTCAGTGAGATCAGAGAAGTTGACTCACCAGTGTTTATTTAAAGTTGAGCACTAGCTTCTGATTAAATGATATGAAGTGAGCTGAAATGTCAGCCATCGTCCCACACCTCATCTACAGCATCACAGATTAGAATTTAAAAATGGGATATAAAGATGTATCTACCTGCACACAGCGTGGATGTGAAAGGCATTCGGATACCAAGTCAGTGTTCCCAGCCTTTCCTCTAAAGTTTTGTAGCTTTTTATTTAACAAATAAATAAATTAGTGAAAGAGCCACACTCTGCTCTGGCAATGAAGTGACCAATGGCCACCCAGATAAAAACACTTACACATCTTCCCCAAAACAGCTATACCCTCTTTCACTAACTCAACAAGAATAAGTTTAAACTCCTGCCTCATGCTGAAGGCAAGCAACGGCAGGGCCAGAAATGCCAGTTTTCAGCTGTGTTCCATGATCCAGAGCACCCAACCCTGCCCGCCGAGGCACCTCCACCTAGCAGGGCAGCCCCCCTTTACTCCTCTAAAGCTTAGCTGAGACAAGACATGGCAGTTTTCCTTCCAAGGTAACTATGTGAGCTCAGCCTGGAACACAGGGAAAAACACAACTTCACCACCACCTGGCAGGGAAACTCTCAGCCACACATGGACTTGGACTACCCAACACATCCTCAGCCAAACCAAGCAGCTGCCAGGTTTCAGGGTTCGTGCTGCTTGCCTCTGGTCTTTGCTCCATGGTTTATTCTCAATAGCAGAGGCTGGATCCACCTTATTGTGGGGCCCATCCTTCCCTAAATCAGTATGCGATCTTGCACCGTTAAGCCCACGGTCACACCCCCCGCCAAATTCATCAGCCGCACAATCAACATGGCCAGCAGCGTTGTAGGTCAGCCCATGGGTAGCTGTCACATTGGCATGCAAACCCAAAACCTGTCATCAAAAACTCCCTGGGAACCACATCTGCAGGGATGTAGGAGCACATTTGGGATTCAAGGACCCACTCACACAACTAGGTTATCCTGAAACCAGTGCTGCTGCTGATATCCTGCTAGGGAAAACCAAGTTACACACAAGAACAACACCCTAGTTGTGCTGTGGACACACACAAAGCAGATGTGTTAGCCCAGCAGATGACACAACACAGTTCAGTTTAGGGTTTGCTTAGGTCCACATCCACCTCCTGCTCTGCAGGTGCAGGTACTGATGTATCTCCACATCCAGTCCAGCAGGCAGATGTGCCTCTGCTGCTCCTACCACATAACCTCAAATCTTCTGCGCATTGGACCAGCTAATCCACTGGGAGACGGGTATGTCAAAAAGTAGCATGTGTATAAAGCAAACCAGTCTCAGAGTTTTTAAAAAGCGTGTGAAGGTTAAAAGTCTTGAACCAAAACCTGTTTCTTGTACATTTTTATTTATTATCAGTATTCACCATTTAATGGAAGTTCAATGGTCCCAGCACTGGGCTGCATTTGCTTCCCTTCAAAGCCAATGGCAGGATGTTTAACAATGTATTACCATTTGAGCTAAGCATGGCTCACAAACCATAGCTGTAATTTTTTCCCTATTTCACCTAAGAAACAAAATAAAGTTTGAAAGAAACTGTACAGAGCAACGCAGACTTTTAAGTAGCTACCCCTCCTCTGCAGTTCACTGAAACTGGTCACGAAAAGAGGACTAAACTGACAACAGGGGGGTAAATAACTAAGTCCTATGAACTTTTTGTGCATTTAAATTGATACAAAGCCAATCCTGATTTCCCACCACCCTGATGGCATCCCAGGTGTTCAGTGCTTGAAGGTCACAAATCAGCCCCCAGAAGATCAGGCGAGTGATTCACAGAATAATAGACAGATTAAAGACAACAACTTTGGGAGTCTTTCCCTTGTATTTGAGTGCCATCATTTTTAAGATCCATAATTAAAAATTCCAGGCAGTTACAAGGTGAAGGAGCCAACATGCTGAGATTCCCTAAGGACTATACCAATCTAAGGGATGGGGCCTGATGAAAAAGAGCATATACTGGAAGACACATAATAACAATTACGATAAATTGGCAACAAGGGGGTTTTCACTTGGCGCAACAGCATAGTATGAACTCTTTATTTCATAATTTGCACCTTCCTTCATTCTTTCTCTATCCCAGAACAGCACCTATTCCAATTATAAAGCAAGTTGGTAAAACAAGCTTCCTCGGTATTTCAGAGAGCTCCTTTCTTATGGTGGGGTCTGTAAAGAACCAGCATTAATGGGGTCCTGATTCAGGTTCAGATTCCAGGAATTTAACACACTACAAACAAATAACAAAAACCAGCATGATAGAAAGAAGAATTTATGGCCTGTCACTGCATGGAAGGAAGCAAAATAATAATAATTAAAAAAAATTATAATGAATACTGCTTGCAGTACTATCTTTAAGGATAAAAGCATTACTGCTGATAGAGCTGAGATTTGCTGGCTGGCTGACAAAGATGGGGAGGTTTGTTCTTTGATTTATATCATTGCTCCTCACACCAAGATACTTAGAGCACTGGGTAGGGTTTTGCTAAGCATCATAATAAATCCTAAATAAACAGAGAGTGCAATAAATCTTCATCCACAGCATGTTGGTGTTATCAGAGTCAGGGCTGAGTGGCCAGATCTCAGCTACGCAGCACCACGCGTAGGCAAACGCTAGCTGCTCAGAAAGGCGATGCCCAGTACCCACTACTGTCTTAAACCAGCTCAGCTCTTAGCAAAGCAAACATGAGTCAGAGCCCAGTGTCGCCAAATTGGGACACCTCCTGTGAAACTGCTGCTTTCGGTACATTATTTTTAGCTTTCTAATTATACAGTTACAAACATACCAGTAAGGCTGAGCAGGCCCCTCAAGAGAGAAAAAAAAAAGAAAAAAGGAGTGGCAGTGTATGAACAAATTGTGATGAATTCCATAAAGCCAAAACAAAGTGAGTACCAGCACAGGAGACCAGAATGCACCAAATCCCACCAGCCTGACGGAAGCGATGAGGTCTGCAAGAGCATGGTTTAGGTAGCTACAGAAAACACTGAAAAATACAAGCTGGACGCAAGACTCCTGGGGCCACCTTCCCACTACTCTCCACCCACAAAGAGCATGGAAGACCTGAAAATTAAACCATAACCTCTCCATATATCCTAGGGCAGTAGCTGACATTTCCAAGCACCTGGTGAGCTGTCAGCAGCTAGAAGGAATTGTTATAATAGACTGTCTATCAGCAGCTAAGTTGCATCATAAGCTAGTAATAATATCCTACAGTGGAGCCTTTTAATTTATTTTTAGTGCTGTAACGCCCAACAGCAGGGAAAGAATACATTTGCAAATGGGTTCACTGGCTCACAACCTCCTTGCATTTCTTCTCTAAAAGGGTTATAGGCTGCTGACTCTGGGGTAAGGAGCAGGACCGAGTATTTACAGCATGACAATTGCTGGGGATAACCTGAGACTAATCATTCTTGGCAGTGGATCCACTCTTTATCATCGCAACATGAAGTCTGATCACTCTTTTCTTGTGAAGTTTAGCCACAAATTTTAAAAATATGGATGCAGCACAGTTTGAATGCCTTGTGTAAAGCCAGATCTAAGAGGAGGTTGATGTCTGATTTTCAGATTTCCCCTGCAACAGGTTATTTCAACTTCTACATCGCAAGGCAAGGCATGCCTCCTCGAAGCCTAACAAACTGCTGGGGTTAATCGCTGCAGTTTGCTACATACTCCCTTCCCTGGGTGCTGCATGAGTCCAGAGACCAAGGCAGCCTAGAGTTATCTATCAACCAAAATCAAGAAAAACATTAAGTGCTAAGCCATCCAGGTTTTTTTCTTAAACCTCTGAGTGAATTAAAAATTCACACACAACGCTACTATCCTCTCTCCCTTACGAGGGTCCTTCCAAACCTGTGCAGTTTTTATTGAAAACAAAAACAAGCTAACAAAAGGCAGAGACCATTCCCCACGCAGGCTGCCTCCCTCCCCTCCCCTCCCCTCCCCTCCCCTCCCCTCCCCTCCCCTCCTCAGCCCTGTAGCCTTTTACCTACCTACCACCAGCTCTGTGTGAGAAGGGAGACAGGTTATTAATCACCATTATTATTATTATTAATCACCATTCCTAGAATTTACAGGGTTATTTCACCCACCACAGTGCACTGATGCACTGCCCGCAGCTGAAAGCCTTTCCTATTCACAGCCCTCTGGGAAGAGAAGGAAGGACACCGCTCCAGTTTACCACATTTCTTTTTAAATGCTGAGGTTGTGTTTTAAGTCATCTGCTCCAAACGTGCAGGTCCCAGTCCTGCAAAACTCTGGGTGTTTCTTTTCTGGCCCTGCCTACAGAAACCATTTCTCTCTACCCGCTTCCCTGATGTGCTTTTGCAAGCAGCTGTCAGCACTTTAGAAGCACTAACAAGTGCCTTATTTCTCACCTAGCTGTGATGTCCAAGCAACAGCTTTCTATTAACTTTAGGAGAGTTAGACTCACACATACTTATTTCCTCCCCACAGATTTTGTCAACAGGAAAGAAAAAAACCCACATGGTTGCAGAAGGGCTCATGTTTGGAGTGCAGGGGTGAGAGGCACAGAACATCACAACATCCAGACAACACAGTAGCTCCTCCACCCATGCTCTCATCTTGCTCATCTGAAGCTCTGATTTCTTTTCTTTCTCATTTTTTTTCCCCTCCATGTGAAGGTTACTATTTCTGCAGGCCATTGATCTCCAGTCAGAGAAAAAGACTTTACAACACCGAAAGAGAAAACCAGAGCTAGAAAAAGGTCACGCTACTACATGTCAGGAAGCTTGTTTGGTCCATTTAGACCTTCTCTGCCTGCAGGAGGTGATTTTAACTTTCCAGACAGTAGTTTACCATAAAATACAATAAAATGAAATGAAATGAAATAAAATAAAATAAAATAAAATAAAATAAAATAAAATAAAATAAAATAAAATAAAATAAAACAAAACGCAGCAGGTGTCACCCAAAATTACAAACTATCAGACATCCCATTCACACAGCTTCTGCAAGTAAAGGCCTATGGCACCACATGGGATCTTGAATTTCTTAAAGCAACCACACCACTGGCAATATCCTTAAAACACTAGCTTGCATCCCAATGTGGTACTGAAGTTATGGGCCATCTATCTGCAAGAAAAAGTGGTTTTGAAACTTTTTTTTTTATACTTACGTTATTTCAGTAATTTACAGCCAATTCAATGAAATAAGAACAACCTCTAGCATAAACATGCATTCTGCTTCCAAATCTAACCAGATTTAGTACTAGCTCACTGAAACAGGCTGAAAGAGACATGGTTGCCATTCCTAGAAACCATAAAACAGTTGGACGGGGGTCGCTGGGAAGCTGGTGGGATTTTATCCTTCTACCCACTTCACCAGACCAGTTTTGTAGGTGCTGGGTAGACACTAACAACCAAATGTTTTGTGCCAGCTCTGTGCTAAAACCTTGCAAGATCATCACAGGTAATTCAGGTATTAGTTCCGTGATGGGAATCAAAGAACTGTCGGACTGGATCTCCGTCCACGTCCTCCATGGGTCCACATCCTCTCCCAAGGAGTCAACACTCAGACGAAGATACCACCAGTTAGTTCTTGGCTCTCAGCATCACTACCTGGGCAAGGAGGGCCAAAACATTGGGTTAGCAGAGATGAGCACCATAGGAAAGCTGCTCTAAATGGCAGGTGCTCTAAGGGAAAATACAGAAATACTGAATGCACTTTAATGGCAATAGGAAGTATCTCAAGAGGACTGGCGCAGGAAATTTGCCAAGCTCCTCTGTTGAGAGATTTCATCTTCTTTCTTGAGGGGTCTATTTTAAGACAATTTCAGTGACCTTACTTAACAGAGATTATGCTGTGTTTCAATTAATTTTTACAGCATTATAATTAATATTTTGGTGTCTGCTGGAAAGCATGCTGAGCTGTGTAAAAATCCACACGCGCGGCAAGATGACAAGTGCTATTATTGAGGCGGAAGGAAGAAGATAAGAGCCCTCCAGCCTTGCCTGGCAGGGCAGAGCGGCACCCCTTCAGATGACTGCTCCTGCGAGGGGCCTGCACACCGAAATGTGGGAAAGGTCTGCATTCCTCCTCAAATAATTGATCAGGTATTGTTAGGTTGGGGATATTTTCTCAGGCTAATGAATTTGCACAGGCACTCACACCATAAGCAGAGCTGCTTCCCACAACCTGCTCAAATAACTAAGCCCCAGAAGGTGAAAACAGCCAAACCATCACAGGTTATCACAAACATGCAGTTTATATTAGTGCAGCTTTTCTTCTCCCTCAGAGAGCTGAACCCTAGATCACCTCGTCCAATACAGTAGTTCCTCTGCATGTTGATCACCTCTCAAGTAAACCATTCTCACACTGCTATATGGGCTTCTTTTTACAGGGCTCATTTCTGTTTCTGTTGCATTCCTGGGCCTGCAGGAGGCCTGAAGACGTTGCATGATACCATCCGTCCAGTATCACAGCACCTGCAGGCTCTCTGCTCCCCATGCTTTGCATCTCCAAGCCAAGAGAGATCCAGCAGCTTCACCGCCCTCATTCACTCAAGCAAAAGATGGTTTCTATACACCCACGTTTATAAACAAGACCAAATTGATGGGACACTGAAATAACCCATTTAAGTCCCTGGGTGTGCTGTTACTTCTGCAGCAGCGTTTCCCTCACTGCAACCTCAAATGCTCTATTTCTATTTTGATTTCTATTGTTATCGTTTCAATGAGCCCTAGCTTTTGACTGTTTTTACAAAGCTGGGTCATGGCATGACCACGTGAAGAGGCTCACAAGGATGCCGCTAGACAGGCACTTGCATCTCAAATTGTGCACTTGTCAGGGCTCAGCAGATGTGAGTGCATCGGCTGCACTTTTGAAAATTTCAAACTCGTCACAAAACAAAAAAATCTTCATAAAAACTCTGAACGACATGACAGCAAGTGACTTATGTGCCAGGAAAGTCAGCAACTTAGCAACATTTGAGCACAGCCATGAATTTACATTTTAATCCCCTAAACCTTTGCAAGAGATAATGGTAGGACACTTCACAGGGAAGTATGACCAGCAGCATTGCTTGAGGCAGTTCAAAATGTTCTTCTTGAGTTTCTAACGAATCCTAAATCAGGAGTAAGTGAGGGGAGGTCATACAGTGGAGACGAGCAAAGGATCCCCTTTTTTAAAAAAAAAAAATTTAAAAATCTCCTATTTGAGAAAGACTGACTTCCATGATCAAGGAGGTGGTAAGCAGCAGCTCACAAAGGGGCTGCTCACTGCAATGTTTTAAACTCCATTCTTGATGTAACAAAGCAAGCATATTGATGGTATGGCATGGAACGTGGTCTCCCCTGTGAAATTCCCTGTGGTCATTCAGCTCAATATTGTGCAAGGGTTGCTGTTGAAGGGGAAATTGTAATTGCAACTGCTCAGCAGTGGTAATTTGTGACCAAGGAAAGATCTGACACAGAGGGCGAGAAGGCCCAACTGCTGAAGGGGTTAAACTGGCTGGAAGCAGGAATGCCAGGGACAGAACAACACCTCGCAAGGGAATGAAGTTTCCCTTGGTGATGAGATAAAAAACAGCTTTGGCATTGTCTTGTAGCCATCCTGGAATGGGAATGTTCAGGGGCCACCTTCGGGCAGCAGAGCTGGACTGGGGGATGGACCCATGGCTGGGCTGAGGTACCCCATGCAACTGCTCTTGGGATTGGTGCTGCTGTCAGTGTATGTACCCAATTTGCTTGTGAAACATCTTTGCAGGCTCCATGTAGAACTGCATATTGCAGTAGGACTCTGCCCAATGCATTGTTCCTTTTTTTTTCTTTTATATTTAAGTACAAACATGCATTTAATTTGCCTTGAGGGGTACTGTAAAAATTCTCCAGTATTTTTTTGCACAGTTCCCTAGTGTAAAAAATACATAAAAATCTCTGATAGCATGTATGAGATTGGAAATTCTCTTCCAAAACAGCCTTATCAAAGATAACATTAACAACAAACTCAAGGTTACACTCCTAACTCCAAGTTACTTAGATTTGTGGCTAGCTGAGAATTAATGATGTTGAGTCTGGGCTTGAACCCCTTCAATCACCAACCACCAGCCATTTCCCTGACAACCCTCATCTTTTTGTTTGAGTTCTCCTTCCCCAAGCCATGTACAGCATTACCCGACCTATGCAGAGCAAACAAGGTGGGGTAGCAGCGATATTTGGCAAGGTAGGGTACCATCAACCCAAGCAGCCTGTTATTTATGCAGTGACAGATAAAAGAAAATGAAGCGTAGCCTGATGAACAAGGTCTCACCATGAGCAGGTGCAGACACTGTTCATTTCTTGTTTCTCAGGGTACAGCCCTCGTTATAACTGGAACGGTACAATAAATTGAAGTATTCAGAACATTTCAAGGAGGAATAATGTTCACCGTGAGCTCCAGCTTTATTTTCTGCCTCACTCCGAAATCAATTAGATGTGCTGTTGAATGAAAAAAAGAGTTTGCATCTCTAAGAATAAGCCAAACAGGAAAAAAAAAAGTTTAGTCAAATGCAAGACCCTAACTTTACATTTAAGTTTTTGTCACATGCTTACGGCTATCAATTGCTTCAATGCCATCACATTTAGAAGCAACGTGGAATATGTCTTACATTGCAGGTTCAGAGTGACGAAGCAATCTCAGACAGAGCAAGGATCTCAGGCCAGCTCAGCAGGTTGCATACAGCTGGCTTGCTCCTACAGCAGGAGGTTTTGTAAAACACTGGCCACAAAGCAGAAGGATGCACATAAGCACAGGACAAGTATGCTAGTAAGCAAGTATGCACAAAAGGAGAGTATGGTGGGCGGAGCATAAGTTTTTGCTAAAAGCTACATATAAAACGGAAAGGGTCGACACAGAGCACAACTCTAGAAAGAAGGGGGGGGGGGGGGGGGAAAAAGCACACTGGATCCTCTTTTCTTTGACATGAATTTTTTCTAAGACTCTCTTTCACCTATAGGAAAAGCAGCGCTGGTATACAATCAGTTGATAGCTATTCTGACAGCTGAGCCTAAGAGAGAACTAACTAACTAGTAAACTTACTGCAAGATCTAAATCTTCAAGTATTAATCACCATGCTGCCCTCTTAAAAATGGATTTAAAACAGGGAGGAAAGAATAAATGGAAGAAGATGACAAAGAAAAAGAAGGACAATGTTGGCCCTAAGATTGCAGTATTGATCCTGCCATGAGAAAGAGAGAAATGCCAATTCAATATATTTTCACCTCCCCTCACATGAAATGATCTATGCCATTGCACCTTCATGTTTCAATGACCTTTTAGAATGAGCTGGAAAAAAATAGCCTTGAGAGCCACTGTATACAAAAGGCCTTCCTGAAATTCCACTTAAAAAAGGGTGACATTGCTTTACAATTCACTAAACAACATATTTACTGGCACACTGACTACATATGTTGTACTTAGATGTCACAGCAGATTACTTGCTAATTACACTAGAAAAAAGCCAAGTAATTACCACAGATTCTTTCCTCTGGTTCAGAAGAGGTCGGAGCCAGACATGTACATGACAAATAATCATACCTACAAATAGCAGTGGCTGCTTCTAGCAAAAAAGGACCCCTTGCCTTTGGACAGGTGTCATTAAGTAATCTGTTTGGGTTTTGTGGTTTTTTTTTTAAACACGCTAAAAACTAGGGATGCACCAGAAATGCGTACACTGGAAAAAATGAAGTGTTCTCACTACTGAGGAGTCAATCTGCTCAGACCAATGGAGCAAAAATCAAATTCTTTTCTAAAATTTTATCTGATCTTTCATGCTGATAAAAACTTCTTTTCTGCTACTGAATGAAGGAAATCATATTACCAGAACTGATATTCATCAGAAATATTTTGAACTGAATATGTGAACTGCTTTTAACTGAGTTTAAATCGATAACTCCACTACTGTGGTTAGTTTTATTGAATTGTACATTAGAATAATATCATTTCAATTATGTTATAATGACAGCATTACCCTCTGCTATGAGCTGTATTTATTCAGTTGGAAGGTGAGATGTACTACTTCTTCATTGAAAAATCAGAGACACCATCACTTTTAATGCTATTTTATTGAATGATCACTGAGGGTTTGCACTGCTGCACATGTACCATGCTCTTCCCTCAAAAGGTCAACACCTTGAAATGCCTTTGTCTTTGATAGCGTTTCTTGTTCCTTTCAGAAATAAAGCACTGGAGGGATGTTCAAACGCAATCGTATAAACCAACCCAAAATGGCATATGTTAAGTGCCTAGGATCATTCGTGGCTGTTTCCACAGAACGAAGCAGAGGTCTGGATGCAAGAGAAGGTGGTTTTGGGTTTGGGGGTGGTGGTTATGCACACAAGCATTATGTATACATGCAAGATGACAGCTAAATCTTTATCGCTTTTCTCTGGTGGAAATGCAAGAGGGGAGCAGCCTATCATCTGCTATAAGCATTTGAAATATTTGTTACCTGTAAACACTCAGCTTTAAAGAGGGAGAGAAAACAAAAAAAAAAAAAAAAAAAAAAAGGATTTGAGGCTCAGTTCTATGTTTGCTCCCAAAAGATTTGTTTTTTTCTTTGTTCTGTTTATCTCCAACAGAGTTTAAAACCACAAAGAAGAAGTGGCAACCAGAAACAACTCATCACCCTAACACAGCACTTGTCAGCAATGAATTTCAGAGCACTTGACAAAGGTGGTCAGAATCATTAACCTAGTTTCAATGGGGTTTAGATGCAATGAGGAAACCAAAACCAGAAAGAATGACCTGTGCACACAACCTGGGAATAGGATTCCACTCTCCCATCCAGCCCTGGGAACACCGCAAACTCACTTTATATTATAATATTACTACTATTATCATAGATGCGCTGTACAGAAGGCTCTTTTTCTCCTCCAAGCACCAAAACTGCAAACTCTAAACCTCCATCCCTGAATTGCCAATAAGAAGTAGCTTTTTTTTTTTTTTCCTTTGGTGTCTCAAAAAGCAGAGCCGCTGAGTTTTGTCTAATTGTTTGACTAATGGTCACAGAAATAGCCATTGTCTTCAATTACCTTGGCAGCATTAAAAAGGACTATTTTTCCTTTACATGGATAAAATGCTACTGAGTAGATTTCCCCACAATAACCAATAATCAGCTTTTAAGTCCCACATTAGTCAATGATGTTCTCTTTCCACTGACTTGGGATGGTGCTGATTTTTCATCAGCAGCAAAGGAAAAGTCTCCTTCCTTGGAGACATCCAGATTTCATTACTTTCTGTACCTGCGTCCCTCTGTATATCCCTGACCTGGGATAAATGCACTGCCTCTTGCTTCCTCCTATGTTCGCATATGGCCTCATTCACATAAACCCTCACTTCTGCAAAGAGGAGCATAAAGTCTACATATAGATTTATTCTTCAAATTAATCTGAAGTGGGACTCCAAGATCCCTGAATATTACCTGCTTCAGTTAGGTCTCCTCTACTCACAAAATACCATTCCCAGAGACATCTGTGTCCGCGTATGCTCCTGCGGTCTAGCCAAGAAACTATTACCACTTTGCAGCCTTCAATTTAAGAGCATCAGTGTGTGACAATTAGATATATTAGATTCTGTTAGGCCAACAAATCTTATGATTTAACTAGCAGAACACATACCAATAATTTATACGTAATTTTTCTATCAGCAATTAATCCACTAGATTTCATGCCTTGATCATGATACTTGTGGGTTTCACTTTTCCAAAAAAAAAATTACGGATACGCAGGAAAGCGCCAAGTTACACCACTACCTATAATTTCATCCTCCTTGCTGCCAAGCTGAGCCCGGGTCTTTTGCTATGCGTAAAATGCTAATTACAGCTCAACACTAATGCTAATCCTGACATCTGCTAATTAAAAGATCACATCTTCTGCAGAGTCAGCAGTGCTATTCAAATGAAAACATTAATCAGTTTAAAATTAAAAAAAAAAAAATCAAACAAAGCAAGAATTTTAGTCCTTGGTTCAATTAATATCAAAGTGCAAACTGGAAGTACTCAAGAGCAAGTGTCAGTATGTTCTCTGAGAATATCTGATCCTCAGTAAAAAGGGAATTTTTCAGCATTGTGTGATTTCTCTGTTCTTAGCAATTGTCCACTTTTCCTCTTATTCCTTCTTTAATCCTTGCTTCTCTATAATCACAGCACCTCTGAAACTCAAGACCAGCCCTAACCAACATCTCAGGGTATAACCAAGGCAAGCACATTAATCTGCACATGTACATTTAAATAGCTAAAATGTCCCACTTAAGCTTAATGGAACCGCTCTTTTTTACAGCTAACACATGCACCTACAGAATCAGGGCCTTCCTGGCAATTACAACCCATTCACATCAACCACCTCTTGGAGGCAACAGTTCACATTTGCTTCCCATTTCAGCACACACAGTAGGCAGGGAAGAAGGATCAAAAGCAGGATACAAACCTGTGAATAAAATCTTGAGATCATAAAACCCAACCAAACAGCCTGCATATGCCTGGAGCTAAGACACAAGGCTCCCTGATTCACCCATTCCTACCCCAACCCCTCTTGCTTTACATTTTGTCATCAGTCCTTGTTTTTCCTTCAAGGGCTTTCCCACTGCCCAGCACCTCCATCCATTCATCTCTCCACGAAAGAAGCCCCAACAGCTTTGTTATAAAACCCACCATATTACACATACATACATACATGTCACTTCCCAGACCCTGCTTGCCAGTTGCTTCTTCGATTAGTTTCTTCTTGGAAATCACAGTACAGATGGCTCCACAGATAAAGTAGCTCTGAAAAGACAAGGACCCTCTTGAATTTGGGAGTCTTCTCCATCTCTTTCCAGAAAGGCGAGTGCTGCACAAGTAGGGATTTCTGTTTGTTCTGCAGCTTTGTCTTTCTCCCTGGTTATTTTTGGGCACCAGACACTAACACCTTGGTTAGGTTTTCAACAGTTCTTGTTAATTTTTGGACGGGGATTCTGTGAGCTGCTCCATTCTGGAGAAACACATCTGCATTTCTGGGTGAAGGAGGAGATGGAGGTGTTGAAGTAGCTCTGTCTTCACCCAGCCTTTGCTTCAGAGATGTTGTGAAGGTGGGTCAGGAGCTACTGGAAGTCCACTCAAGTTCCAAAAGCACCAAACTCAGCTACTGTTGTGAGAAAGTCAACTCTGAACAGGGCCAAGTCCCACCATAACACATCCAGAGAGTCAGCACATGGTGCATGCAGTTTTTTGACTCTTCCTGGTCTTTACCAGAGATAGGTTATCGGGTTATCAGAGAATCAGACAGACTACTCCAGTTTCCAAGGAACTGAGAAGAAACTGGAGTAACTGGAGATTTTGAGAAGATGCAACCCAATGGCATCCCAACAGCAACAGCCTCCTATGGAGTCACCTTTTAAAAATCACGTTTACTATGTGCCAGAGGGATGCCTATTGGTAAACATGAGACACGAGAAGTCACCTCAAAAAAAAATAAAATTAGCTTGTCTTAGCAAGGTAATACTCCTACCACCTTCCAAAATAAAGAATCAATCCCAGCAAAAAGGAAAAGCCCATAAGTAAAAGCAGCTTCAAAACCAGTATCGGGCCAGCAGCAAAATAAGGTTCTTCACTCGTTTAGCATGCTACTGTTTAAAATTTGTTTAAAATAGTCCGCATTTATTGTTTTGCTGTAGCATAATAGAAAAAAAACCCAACAAAAAACCAAGAGCTCTTTGAATTTGTTATACCAGTTAATATTTTTATTTACAAGGAAACCACAAATGGAGTTTACTGCCTTTTTAACAATGTTAATATGAAAACGCTCTTTTGATATAAGGTGCCAAGGTTTCTTTTCTTCACCTTCTCAGCTACATCCCCTGCAATTGCCTTTTATTTGCACTTCTAAATTTCCACTCTGGGGAAGTCTTACACTGTAATATATCTCTGGCTAATAATACACTGCAGCCAGTTATAAATTAGTCATGTTGATAAAAGGTCTAACAGAGTTACCAGTATCGTTCTGTAACGCACAAGCAATATTACCAAATCTGATTTAAATAGAATAGACGATTCAATCAAGCAAAAATTGTGACGGAGCCTTCCAACTGCAAAAGAATCTTAAATCATTAATGAAACTAAGAATTTAATGTATGCAAATTAAATTATATATGCATATTTCAATGGGCTAAAAGTTTATGTGCATACTTTACTCGGGAATCTGTCTTGTGATATGATTAGAAAGAAATGGTGACAATTCAGATTTTTTATTACTTTGGACTATAAAGCATTCATATAATTTATGTTCACTTAAAAAGGTACAAAAATCCATCAATTAAAACCAGACTTCAGATGGTATAAATAGACTGCAGCCCCATTGAAGGTGCTATAAGCACTGTCTCAATACATCATTCGAGGATCAGGTCTCACTAGTCTCCACTTGTTAAAAAAAAAACCCTGAGGTTATGAAAATCCGGGCAACAGCTTTCACAGAATTTGAAGAAAATAATTTGAGACCTCTCCTCCTCTGGTAATCAAATTCGGCAACAGGTTCAAAAGTTACCTGGGCATGATACGGGGAACACCGACCTATACAACTATTACATAAGCTCTTTCTTTCCTAGTAAAATTTTTTAAAGGTAGGAAAGGTATATTTGATAAAATATTAAACTTCTTGATTGTGCTGTAAAAAAAAAAAAGTTACAATCTGATTGCAGAGGATATGACATTTTGCGGCTACTAAACATCTCTTAAAAATTAGTATGTTGAAGCTTTTCCCCTTTTTAGTAAAGCAGGCCAAAGAAACATCCCCCCAACCAAATGCCAAGGTTTTTTTGGCTTCTGAAGTCTAACCCAATATTTCCTGCTATAAGTTGTTCACTGGGAAGACATGAAAATCCAGGCAGTCAATGGGCCCTTTAGGAAACTTTTTTTCCCCCCAGCAGAGAATTGTTCTTTTATATTGATAAAAATACACACTTACATTGCCACAGTGAAAGCATCCATTGAAGCTCAGTGCAGTAAATGAGAAACAAGATGTCATTTTCCAGTCTGAGGCAGAATTTACTAATTTACTACTTAATCCTTTCCCCCTCGCTTTTTTTCCTTTTTTTTCTTCTCTTTTTTTCCTTTCCCCCTCCAACAGATTAACAACACTCCCAATGCAGAAACCACAGCAAACGAGAAGTACCAAGGCAGACATTCCCAATTTGTGGCACCATTTCCAGCTATTGTAGAAATGGTGCCCGTGGAGCCAAAACTCACCAACTTCACCAGCTGCACTGCACCAGCAACTTCTGCCGTGATGCTGAGCCCTCCCCATTTGAGGCAGAAATCTGGTTTAGGCTGTAACTCAGCAAAGCCTATGCTCAACTGCCAGGGAGGATTTAAGCTATTAGTGCATCTGCATAAATGCTTTGTTGAATTAAGACTCTGCCCGTTTACACCTCTTCCTGTTATCATTTCTCTCTGGGCAATCACCAAATCACATAGGATCTAATGACCTAATTAAAACACTTCTTAATACTCATAGCATTTGTGATGCCAGCTTTCAACACAACTAATGGCAAATGAAGGTTAATTACTAGTAATTACCATACTCCTTTAAAGATTTTTTTTAAAACAAAAGAGTGAAAATACAAAAAATAAATCACTGCAAGAAAAGAGCAAGCATGGATGCTATTCGTGAACCATGTTAAACAAACCAATACTACAATTCACAAGAATACATAAGCTATAAAGGCCAAATATTAAAAAAAATCCAAGGTGTTCTAGCAGTATGAATCTTAAGAGATTGCACATACCCAGAACTTCAGCTTTTTAAAAAAAGCAACCTGTAGAAAAAGCTGTCAAAATACTACCTTACCAATCTATAGGAATCAGACTGATAGCTTGCTAAGATATAAATATTGAAATCCATCCTCTAACTTTTCATAGCTCTATAAACAAACTTATTCTTTGCTACAACTGTCCTTTCACATATGTATGCCAACCAGTCCCCATGTCCCATTTTTATTAATGGAACTTCAAATTTATATACTTTCTAAAAAAAAAAATCTTTAAAGAAACAAAAATAATAATTAAAAAAAAAATCAACACTACAGAATTCAGAGCAGCTCCATGAACAGTTTGTAGTAACAGCTGCTGTAAAACCAGAAGGAACACAAGCCTACATTAAAATAAAATTTAAGATTCTCACAACAAGAGACTAGCAGATTTGCAGAAATACAGAATGATATTCAGAAAGAAACTAGTGCTTGGACTTGTCTATTCAAGCGTGCCCTTCAGCAGGAAAGGCTGGCCTTACTGCAATGCCTCTATGCTATTCAGGCTCAGTCAGCTCTTTCCTACAGAGGCAGATGCTAAAGCTGTATTGACCCAAGCCCCTAGTGTACTACAAGCTCTAACCAGAAACCTAGTTTTCTCCAATAAAAGGAGGATTGGTTCAGATTTCAAATTTGCAAATATTAAGAAAATTACTGAAAAGAAGATTAAACTAAGATATCATTAAAATATCACGTTTAAATCCCTTGGATCCTGGCTCTCTCTGCAAGTGCTGCCCTAGAGAGGAACAGAGACAGATTTTGAACTCAAACTTAGGAGCTTTACAAAGTTATAGTCTTCACACTGCTCAAAGTTTTTTTTAATGCAAATTAATTTTATTCAAAATGAATGCATGTGTCTTCGTGACCTCAAAAAATTTTCAGGAACAGCTCTGTGCAAAAGCACTTCATTTGGCCACTGTAGTTAGGGAATAATGCTGACCCGAAAGTAAGTAATGATGTCTGATGCACTGATAAATCCCCAGCAATTGGAGTAAATCAACAAGACTACGCTGTAAATAGACACAAACAAATTGTAAAAAATGCCCTAAATCTGAGCAAGATCATTGTAATGAAACATACACATAGTTTCATAAGACTATGGAAGACATGAATTTGCTTCATAATACATGACCTGAAGCAAAATTACCAAGTCCAAGGGATATCAAGCAACCCTGAAGAGAACATTCTCAAACCTCTGAATCAGAATTGGTCATCTGTGCAAGTTGTAACATGAGTTTGCACAATGCTGAGGTTCAATTCTACCTGGTTTTATTGAAGTATATTAGAAACGGTGAGCAGAAAGAGAACACAACACACCTTAGCAAGTTACCATACATATATATATACACACACATATACATATACCTATGTGTATATATGCATGTATATGTATGTACACATTCCTACACACACATATACATGTATTAGGTACATATATATGCGATGTTCAGCGTTCCCTAGAGCAAGACACTTAGCCAACACATTGGAGACTGACCTTCAGAGCACCTATGGCTGGAAACAGGAAGGTTGGGAGAGCCACCAACGACCCAGAGAAAACCTCATACACATTTTTAGCAGCTCTGCATTCCCCACACTGTCCCGCAGCTTGTACTACTACCAAGCAACTAAACAAAAATCAGCTGTAAACCAGCCAGGAAACTGATCCCAGGCAAAAACAGCCCAGTAAGAGCTACAAACCCAACGTAGATTTTAAAATTACTGCTTTATTTCCCAGGCTGGTTCCCCATACAGCCACAGAAACAGATGGCAAAATGAAGGGGTTTGATTTGGGGGTGGAAGGGAAGCAGCCAAAACTTGCACTGGAACATCTGTCCAAACTGCAGCTCTCAGGGACTCAAGAAAGGAGGGTAAGAAAAAAAAAAATATTATTTTTTTTTTAGTCTTAAGAGACTAGTAGGATCTATGCACACCTTATTCATAGGATTAGCTTTCTCAGGGACCAGGAGTTTAGGGCTGCAATCTGGGAAACTCCTACCCACCAACAGGTTCAGTATCCCAGGGCACCTACCCGAGGGATGCCATCCCACAGGAGTCAAGGCAGATATGTCTCCCAGCATCTGCCTTTTCAGCATCTTCACAGACTTTTACGTTTCAGTCCTTGAAAGAAAATGGGAGAGTAGAGGTGTAATTGCTCAGGTCTGCAGGTTACTGCATGCTCTTGGGAAAAAAAAAATCCATGGAGGTACAAAAGCACATGATGGGAGTCCTACTCTCAACGTACAGGATTGCACAAAAACTAACAGGAGGGATCACTCATATTCCCCCACACTTGCATTTATTTTTGTGATATTTAAGGTACATGCCTTACACCAATTCAACTTTTGCCAGTCCTCCTTTGAGTAAGTGAGAGCTCCTCCTGGGCACAAGCCCTGTGAAGACCAGCGGCCATTTCAATTCCTCCCCATGCACTTCCCGTTGGATCAGCTTTGCTGCGCCAGGTACTGCCTTATCACACAGATTCACATTTAAATTGGAAATGCACTGCAAGCCAAGGAGAGTAATTTCCAGGAGTGGGATTCACCTCCTCCATCTTAAGGTATCTGCAATGTTTAAATGTCTCTATCTGAGTTTGCCACCTTAGGCTTTCTTTACAGTCAGTGGAGAGAAATAAGCTTTTTAGGGTGCAATTCATCTGACCTATTTTAAATGTCTACATAAGAAGGAAAGGAATCGTGCCTCAGAAGTGCCTGCCTCTTTCCATTAGCTAGAAGGCCAGTTTAAATGATTAGCTTGCACACAGACATCTCTGTTCAGCGAGATAAACTAAACCTACCTCATCCTTCTCCTTTTAAAAAACAAAACACCAAAAAAAATTCAAAACCACCAAAACCCACCCAAAAACCCCCACAAAACCAAAACAAAGCACCACAAAAGCCACAGACACACTAATCCCACAGCAAAAGTGGGGTGCAGAATAAAAGAATAAAATCATAAAAATATCAATTAGCTAAACAAACAAGCCAGAATAACGCCTGCTTCCTGTGCACCACACTTCAGCACTGCAATAAAAGCTTGCTAATGAGACTGTTAACCACCCCAGGCTTATCCGCTAGCAGCCTACAGCAGCAACCAGCCAGCTGACCATCAAATGTGCCCCAGTGGATGCTCTCCAGCTGCTGCAGCACCTCACTCTGTGCAGCTCATCCTAATTCAGTGACCAGGTGGGTACCAGGAGAGTAGGCAGGCTGCTCACTGGGATGCTTTTCTAGATACTGGAGCAGCTCAAATAAATTTGTTCAGTTATTTCAGAGAGAAGAGAAAAAGGTAAACTCGCAAGAATGCAATACTCACCAAAAAGCAGCCAGCAGCTCAAGCAATTTGGAGCCAAGGTTCGTTGTAAGGAAAAAGCTAAGCATTTGTCAGTAAAATATATACACAAGTAGGATCCAAGCATCATCCACTAATAAATAAAAAAAAAAATTTCTATCTTTGTTCCTTTCATATCCAATGTGTAACAGGTGTTATTTCTGGAACAGCAACAGCTTCTAAGGTATTTCCAAAATTCACAGGCTTTGGCACATCTTGATTTTGGTGAAGCCACTGTACACATGCAACTTCCCACTGGAGTGTTCAAACATTATTTTCAATCACTTTTCAAATGTGTCTGCAAATTGAATGAAGCAGATCTTTACAAACCTCTTCAAGCAGATTCACTCTTTACTTTTCCAGGAAAACTCTTCTCTAAGAAAACATGCAAGAAAATTCAAGTCCACAACATTCAGCTCTCAATGAACGGCTATTTTTAATTAGCTACAAACGCTATATCCAAAGACTGTATCAGCACCAATCGGCCTGAATCAACACACAGTTTTTGAAGAAAACAAACAAAGCACCCACACAGGAAAACCTCTGCTGGCCTTTTTCCAAGCACGCAAGCTAAGGGACATTGCCGTATCACTTAGAAGATTTCAGAGCATTGGCCAATGCAAATTAATAGGAGAAAGAGGGCTTCTTCTCATTTTAAAAGCGAAAACTGACTCTTCACTATACACTTATCTGACAAGAGCAGTATAGAGACAAGGACAAGAAAATCATACCACAGTGAAAAAACAGGATATACATTTTTCATTGGCCCAATATCCTAAAATGTAAATGAGATGAGAACTGATATGCAAGGCAGTGAGAAAAGGCAAAAGGGAAAGGGGAAAAAAAAAAAGTCCCCTCCCTCGGTAAGCTCACTACAGCCAGAAAATGGAGGCAACCGCAAGGCTACCTGCTCATCTTCCTCCATCTGCAGATACCAATACCTTTTTTTGCCATGATGTAACATCAGCACCTAGAGCTGAACACCGAAGTGCAAACATTGCAAGGCAACGTCAAGATATCGTGGCGTGACTAATTTGTGGCTCCCAGCACGTCTTCCCAGATGATGACGTGTCTTGCCAGCTGCTGAAATCTTGGTACCAAGACCACAGATGTGCATTAAATGAAGTGGCGCTCCTGCTATTATTTTATCTCACCCTTTTGATGAAAGATATCCTCTTGCTTAATTTAAATAATTGCCTCATGTTACAATAGCATCAGTAGATACACATAGATCTTTACATACCCTGGATGCCTGAAGTAGAGAAACTGTAAGAAAATAGAGCAGGTGTCCAGCTGGGAAAAGGCTGGGGTAGCCAGGCGTCAGCCCCTACTTTGCTGGAAGGGAAGACACTCACCAGGGCACAAAAGTATCCTCATTTCTCCCCTCAATCAGCAGAAAATTAGCAAGGAGGCTGGAAACAACATAATTACACAGCCACCTTTGAACCTTATTACTGCACATACACACACAAGTTTAACTGCATGGTTGTGATTAGTCCCTTACTCACTAACATGCCAAAAATTAGGCATGTTAGGCAAAATTAGGCAAAAATTCAACAGGAGTAGAAAGAAAGCAACATTGCAAAGTGGAATAATTAGGATGCGCTGCAGCAAGACATCTTGTGCTGCCTCCAGCCCCTTCTCATAGGTTTTGTGTAACGCCTGGCTGGGTGGATTCCCTTGAGTCCTAGGATGATGTTCTAAGGAGGAACCTTCCCTTCTTTGTGGCATTTGCATAGCATTAGCGCTGGCACATGCAGGACCTTCATTGGGAACTGCAGCCCCAAAGCCCACACAGGTGCACAAAGTCCTCAAGTTCTGCACGGGTGACTTCCAGACAGGGAAACAGGACCATAAAATACCTCTTGGTACAGGAGCAGCACTGCTCCCATGCCTTCACCAAGGGCCACCATGTCTATCAGGAAGGGAATCATCAGTGGTGGTTTCACAGCATGCACCAACCCAACCGGCACACCCATCATGTATGGCAAGTAATTTTTTTAAATTAAAAACATTGACTTAGCTTTAGGAACAACAGAATGCTAGTAAAAAATGCTCCCTCCCTTTTTAAACAGCCACCCTAGAAATTAATCTGTGATGGATTTTTCTTCTCGTTTTAGAGGCCTATTAAGAGTTCGAAATTAGGTGAAATGCTATAGCTCTGCAGCATTAGAAAGAAAGAAAGAGAGAGAAAGAAAGAGAAAGAAAGAAAAAGAAAGAAAGAAAAAGAAAGAAAGACACCAAGTTACCATTCCCAGTTCAGGAACAAATTACCAGACTCAGCTCAGAAACCACTACATATGGAGTTACTTAAACCAAGTTACTTCTGGAAAATAGTAGATTTGAAGTAGACTGCAGTCCAGTGAATCTTCCATCTTCATTTTCCTGACTAACTCTAAGCAGATCGTAATGGGACCATTACTTTTTCTAGCAGGCTGTGCTTTCATGTGCAAGTTTCATCTGCAGAAAGGACCATTTTTAAATGTTTGGATCTTTTTGAAGGCTGGACTATAACCTAGCTTCCATGCATGTACCCAGATGAGATATGGCCTGTCTGAGCACCTCACTGAGCTCAGAACAGAGCCAAGAACGCCCGTCATCCTTGCACAACCAACAAAGCAGTTATAAACGTGACTCTCCTTGCCCCTACCCTTCCTTGCTGCCCACTACCATCCCAGAGGGAGGATTTCATGGCTGGCAGCTTTACCACCCTCGTAACCAAACCAGCCCTGGGGACACCATCTAGGATGCTCAAGAGGATCATGTTTGCTGGTCTTTGACACACAGCTCTGTACTTGTTGTCTCTGCTACAAGGACAACTCACATCCAGATACAGATCTATGGAAGAGTCCCTTAAAATATGCCTGTAAACTACAGGTTTACAGGCTGTATTCTTCAGTATACCACACATGCAAATCACCTCGCAAGCAGAAATTATCCCTCAAGCTCAGGCGAGCATCATGGCAAAATACACAGGGCTCCCAAACACATGAATTCCTGTACTTTACACCCAGCCTCATGACTCTATGTTTGGCATCTGGTCGGATTAGCCAGGAAAGAAAAATGTCTCCATAATTAAAAGTTATCAAAAAGTCCCGAGAGCCGTACAGCTTTTAAGAAAAACAACCACATTAACCAAAGAGCGGGGAAGATGAGCAGCTGGAGCATCAAATGCTAGATGACTCCTAAGTTGCTACCTTGGCATATCATTAAGGCATGGAGCTCACATCTTCTCCCAGCTCCTGTAAAGGAAGATTTTGGGTTTACCCTTAAAAGGAGAAATCACTTAATCACCATCTAACCTGATGTAAAGACAGCTGATGTACTATGCAGGGGAGCAGCAGGGCAGATGGGGATTGATAAAACGCAGTTTTACAGCAGATGCACTCTGGGACTCCTTTTATTCAAAAGCAAACTTTCTATATAAAAAAGGCCCTTTTGCAGGGGAAGACTAAGCTGCTCAGAAAATTCACATCTCTTGCCCTCAGAGATCACCACAGTATATTTTTATGAGTCCATTATTGAAAAGAAAAAAAAAATTCAGGTATTCATGTTCCTTCTTAGCTTCATCTCGGGAAAAGCAAGGCATGTAATCATGTGTCAACAGCTGAAAATCCTGTGTAGTCCAGACATTCAAAGAAATTTTATCCCTGTGAGCTGTATGGAAAACTATAATGAAGTTTACCGTTTTGCTGGAAAAAAAAAAAAGATATATAGCATTGCATCTCTGATAATCCTTCAAAAATGGGGAAGCCCCATTTAGGGTATTTTTTCCCTGGTGGAGGGTCCCATGGTAGCTGTGCCTAATAAGAAAGCACTGTGCTTCCAATGAAAAAACCAAGGAAGATGAGAACGTTTACCGACTTTTCACATTTTCTCATCGCTGGACACAATACAAGAGGTAAACACCCTCTGGTGAAGCCTACCTTCCTTATGCATGGACTACCCTCCTTCCCTTAGTCTCATTGCTTTGATGGCACTATTATAAACCAAAGAACTCCTTAAGGACATTAGCACTGACCCCAAGAGTCAACTACCATGCCTCTCTAGTTTGTTGTTTGTGGATTTTTTTTGGTGGTGTTTTTCTTTTATTTCCACAACATTTAAGTATCTTAAAAGCTCTATCTAAAGGATAAGATTATTGATACAGAGCTAGATATGTATGTGCATCACTTGATACGCCAAACAATATGCCAACAGGGAGGTCCCAAAGCATGCAAAGCTTGGCCCAAAAATAACTCTTGGCAGAATTGAGACCTGATTCTGCAACACATGAAAATTTCCCTACATATACATCCTATTGTCACTCCTGTGCAGTTGTTATCTTCTCCCCTTGATCACACTGCAACTCCCTACACACACACACACACAAAAAAAAAAGCCCAAACCCCAAAACATGTTGCACAGCTATCTCACTGTCACATCTATTATTCAAGAAAGGTCTCATTGAATAAATGTCTGTTCAGAGGCTCTAAACAAATTTCATTGCTGAACACCACTGTCTGCAGCCCAGCGGGCCATTTCACCAAGATAAGATCACATATTTAATCAAACGCTTCAAAAAAGAAATACACACCGAGTTTGCTTAATAACGTCAAATAATAAAAGTGCAGCACTGGCAGCATACTAATTTTTAGTGCTCTTTCTTCTTTGAGGGTTGTCTCAATAGTCAAGGTCAACCGTACATGGGATTTCTTCTAATTAGGGTTTCTGGTAAAGGCTAGACCTGCTTACTCTCACCACTTAGCCATGGTTTTCCCTAAAATGAAGACATCTTTCTTTCATTTTAAATTAAATCACTGAAGTATCTCACCCAAATGTGACAGACAAAACTGCATAACTCTGCTAATTCAATAGAGAACGTAAATGAAAGACAACAAAACCCACATCTTTCTGGTCAACAAGGAACCACCCACACAAATGTCTATGGTATAAAAGGAAAAGTGATTTACAGGAAAAAATAAATCACATTATTATCTGCTTGGTGTTTGACTACAGCTTCTACTCCAGTCCAGCAGACCGATCTGAGTTAAAAATTAGGAGTGGACTTGTCACCCCCTAGGTCAACATACACTTTGCCATTTATTTTATTGCAGTAATAAGAGGAGGAACCAGATCAAACAGCATTACTACTGCAAAATACATCTAGATTACTACAGACCAGACTTCCATGGTATTTTTCACTAACTTGTCTATTACTTTGGCTATTAATTTTTATTTATTTAAGTCATCTGCCTTACCACAATGACTACTGCTGGAATAGGCTTTGCCCCCAAATTACATGAACTTGGGAGGAACCCTGGACCCTTGCTGTGCTCAAGCCCGCAGTTTGAAAAGGGTCAAACAAAAGCTGGCATCCTCATCCTTACAGCCTGGCCCATGGGTTGTGCTGGTCTGCCCTTCACTCGCATGGGATGAGGGAGCGATCGAGCGTAAAGGCATTGGAGAAGACAACCCCCCATCTGCTGTTCCCAAAGCTGGAGAAGACAAACAGCGAGGCAGCTCTTAGATATATGCCCCACCATATCCCATTCTCCCTGCCGCAAACATCCCTGCAGACACTGCGGAGGTCCAGATTCTCCCCTTGAACGAGAAAATTACAACTTCCTAGTTTAGGCTGGCATAAACAGCTGCTTGAGTCTACTGGCCAACATCTTTCTACAGGAGCCCAAGTTTTACCCAATGTATCAGCCCCATTGCAAACACAGAGCTGCTCAGGTAGGAATACTCTCATGCACTCAGTGATGTGCACCTCTATTTCTTATCAAAGCAAGGATACTCACACAGGTATAATTCCCTTGTCACGTTTTAGCCTTCCTTTGGAAAATCAGTGTTGTTATATGGAGAAGCACTCCCCATACCTGCAATCAAAATGTATCGCAGAGACTTTAGAAAGACTCATTGCAAACTGGTGACCTACTTAAGAAGATCTATAAAGTGCATTATGATTGTAATTGCAGATCACTTGTCAAAAGGTCACAAGTTATCACTCTATGCAGTGTAATTGCTATATTTCAAATACCTATCAGGATGAATTTTACACAAGGAGACACACATCATTTTGGAGTCGTACCAAATAAAGGAGCAATTGTAATATTACTGTCCTTTAAAATAAAAAAAGAAAAAAGAAAAGAGAGAGGGAAAAAAAGACACACAGCCACTCCACACACCTGCATCCATTAAAGATAATCCAAAATGACATTTTCCTGAAGAAGTCTGTGCTGTGGGAGTTGCAAGTGCAGTAGTCGCATCATAATTTCCCTCAGAAGGAAGCGGGATATATACACCACGTTTCCAAATGATTAAAGGCATTGATTGCAGTATCCTAAATCCAAAGGAGTAACATTTTAGATCAAACACACAATTCCAGTGAGGTCACGCTGAGGTGCAATGTCCAATAGAGCAATCTGTGGTGTGCTGGAAACAAGAACAGTTGTTCTCTGGATAGTCTGGATAAGCCACCTACTACAGGATTATAGACCAGTTTTGTGTACCTCTAGACAGCCTTAACATAAAAAGTAATTTAGGACAGAATCCAAAAGCCTTTTGTGATTGCGGAAAAAAAGGAGGGGGATATAAAAAAAACACCCCAAACCAAAAGTTGCAAAAGAACACACAGACAAAAGAGGCAATTCAGGATTCACATTACATGGCAGATATTTCTGGATACAAAACCTGCAGTGTACATCTTGCTGGAAAAAAGAAACAACAAACCCACAAAAACCTGTCCCCTTTGAAGTGAGTGACAGGAATTTGCACCATTTCAAAATGATGGTGTGTCAGTCAGTAACACAGACTCATGAAGGCAGCGTGAAAGAAAAGGAGTTAACATGATTCCTGAAATTCTCCTCAACTCTCTCCAACACTGAAACCTACTCAAAGAGACAGCTACGATGGGTGCTTTTTTTTTCCTTTCCCCCGCAGTCTTTGGAACAGAGGAAAAAAAAACAGAAAAAAGAAAGGAAAAAAATAAAAAAGAAAGAAAAAAGGAAAAAAAAAGAAAAAAAGGAGAGGAAAAAAAAAGAAAAAAAGGAAAAGAAGAAAAAAAGAAAAAAACCCAGAGAGCTATTGAAAATCTCCTTACAGGGTCAGCTGTCACTGGAATGCATTTGAGTATTCAGGGTACCCACCCATGCAGAACATCAAAAACTGGGCTCGGGTCCCTCCACTGTTCTCACGGGCTTAAGCCAAGGCTTGGTTTGCAACACGGTGCTGAATAGCAAGGCAGCGCAGTGCCTCTGCAGGGCTTGTAAACAGCAAGACCCACCGATCAAACAGAACGGCGGTGTCGCTTCTGCTTAACACTTCCCTTTTCTCCCAGTGTCCTCCACAACACCACACTGGGTATGTTAAAAAAACCCAGTCAACGGCTCGGCAGCTCATGGTGCTGGGCTCTTTTGAACTAAATTCCCCATCTAACCTAGATCACCCAAAGTTAGCTAGCGTACTTATCTATAACATACCCCTACTTTTCACTTGAAGGAGAATGTTGACATCCCCAAGAAAGCTGCAAGCAGCACTTCTGCAACACAGTGATGCTTCTCTTCTGCACTCTGAGGGCAGTGAAAAAAATTCTCATTAAGGCAGGCTTGGGATCAGCAACTTCAGAATGGGAACAGTCTGCTACAGCAAATAAGCAAGGACCAGCAAATAAAACCTGTGGTTACTCAGCATATCTGAAAATGTGGTTGTTTTATTTTGGTGTCAGACTACTAACTGAGCAACTCAGTTAAAATTTTAAAACTGCAGGCCCATGCACAAGTATTTCATTGTTATTGTCCATCACTGCACCTACATCTCAAGAACTAAAAAAAGAATCAGAGAATCAACAGAGAGATAAGTTTTTCCAGCAACAGAATTAAAAAACCTCTACGCATCAGCACCGTCATTTCACAAACAAAACCTATGTATGCGCACACACATACAGATGCAGGCATGCATATTTTGGGTTTAGGTGCAATTCTTAAATACCTCTTTTTCACTTCCCCAAGTTTGACAAAAAAAAATCAGAACTGCATCTGTTCCCCAAATCATAGACTAAGACTGCATAAGTCAGAATGTTTACATCCCTCTAATTTTAAATAGTGTCCATTCATTCAGCGTCCTCACCTCTGTAACTAGATTCTTGGTTCCCACAGAGTGGGAAAGGGACTTATTGTAAAAACTCATACACATTGTATGGGATGACCGTTACAAGTGAACTACTTGTCGTTGGTATAAAATCACTTAAGAGTCTTACCCGAAGGTGCCAGGTTTAGATCAGACCTCTTTGCAGAAGAGCGCTGTTCAGCACTGGCACCTTTGCCTAGGACTTTATAGTAGGGCAATTCGTGATTACATTTTAAGCACCACTTCCACAAAAGCACAGAGAATCCTATTTCACTTCATTTTAACTTTGCATTGCTGTAAGAAAACATTCATGTTGATCCTTTGTATTTATGACATTCTGCTGTAAGTTTCAGAAACGCATAGCTCCATTGCAAAGTTCAGAATCAATGACCTTTCCCAGTATAAATCAATGCAACTGCAATCAAGTCAGTAAACCTACTGCAATTAATAGTAGCAAAGCTATGATCCAAACTACTCAAAACATTGCGCAAAGTATTTCAAAGCTGTTCCCTGTCAGGTATCCACTGCAATGAGTCTTGCTACAGACTGCTGAAGCATTAGGTTTGTAACCACCGAAATAATTACATAGGAATGTAATTATTCAATTATTCATGTGAGTCAACTCACATGTTGACTGAGATGCTTTAAAATAAATAAATATATACATATATATACATAAAAATCCTGTTAGTGTGAGGCCATACATCAACGGATGCTCTGTAAAAGTTTATTACTATTAGGCATTTAAATGAAATATATAAAATATATATTTCATTTTGCCTAATTAGGACAGCTTCCAAACACTTTTTTGCTCCTTTCAGGATGGTATCTATTTCACGACCCTTGAAACTGAAAGCTTTCATGTCTCAAATAGAAGTGTCTTGATTTTAATCAAGTGTGCACAGATTTCAAGCCTTCACCTGCGTACACAGCTTTGTTCAGCCTGAAATGCCACCTCTGGCAAAGGCATTACAACACAATTAGTAGAAACACGATGTTAACATGGGGGAAATTTTTTTAAAAGATACCACATCTGAGATTCTGGAGTGTCTTTTGAGAGGATACCACATCTGAGATTCTTTAGCATCTTTCCCTCACAGGGAAGCCGACAGAAGTGCTCCATTGACTACAGCAGGAACCCCATCGCAGATGCAGCGATATCTCCCTTGGACGGGAGTGGGCCTGAAGAAGTAGAGATGAAAAGTTTAAAAAGGGAGGGAAAAAAGAAAAAGAAAAAAGACAAGACAAAAAGAAAAAGGCCATTTAAAAATGGTTTAGTCCTCATTTCTCTGTCAGAGGAAAACAGAGGTTTCAGACAGTCCAGGAAAAAATCCTACATTGAGCACTGCTTAGCAAGTAAAACAGTGGTCCAGAATACAATTAAAATTAAGTTTATATTGCCTGAAAAGGCTAGCTACCTTGCTATAGCTACAGATGTTTGGTGCAATGTCTGATAAACTCCTCTGCCTTACAGGCAAATCAGAAAGCTCTCTGGAAAGACTGCTGAAGTAGAAGTTATAGTGTCAAGGTCCTTAGAGAAGTCATCCTAAAAAAGAACACTTCACTTGCACCCAGGAGACACATTCAGTTCACACTGCGTGCTCTAGAGATTATCTAGTGAAGAACATAAAGCAAGTATTACACCACAAACTCAGAGGCTAAAAACAGGCAACAGGATAACATCTTAGATAGAATCACGTCACAGATTTGAGTAGGAGGTGGTTTCCTTGCCATTAAAGTAGCCAAGAATTAAAAGGAGATGCTTAAAAGCAAGCTCCTCCTCCTTCTACTTCAGCAGCCTGCTCTGGGAGCTTCCACTGCCTGCAGGTACCAGGATGAGATCAGGGAGTGCTGGAGCACCTCAGCACCTACAAAAATGATGACATATTCACACACAGTCCCAAGCATGGATTAAAGAGCCTGATAATAAGTGCTGGTGAGGATTGTGACAAAGATTTGCCAAGGCAGACACGACCCCAAGAGTCGGCGGCCAGCATGCCAGACTGCCTTGCCTGGACAGTTACATTCCTACAAACACCTCGGGGCAGAGTGAACTGTTACAAATGACACATTTTCTAGCTCTCCATCCTACAGACACCTGAAAGCACTGCCTATAGACATAGCAGAGACTGAAGAGTATATGTACACTCAAAATTTGGCATTATGGTGCATTTCTAGTAGTCACGTCCCAGCAGGAGGGCATCTATTGAATGAGAATGGGACCAGCAGGGAAGAACTGGGAGTCCACATGAACTACGGTAAACATCTCTCCAAAATTTCAATGCTCACCAAGTGCATCCCATCCCAATAAGCAGCCCATCATCAAAAGTGGCAGGAAAACAGTTCTTTATTTTGTAGGGCTGTCCTGGTGTCTCAGTATTGTCCCAAGCAATACATCAATATCGTGATGCCTAGCTCTCAGAGCAGTACGATCATGAGCGCTCCAAAAGAATAATTCTTGAGTTCTTCCAAATCTCTCTTGTGATATGCAAGAATGCTCTAAGGAGTAAGAAGTTTTATCAAAATCACTCCAATCACAGCATTGGGCTGTTTCCACAACCATCAAGTAACATAATTTAAAAAAAAAAAAGCAAGAAAGAAAACTTATTTAAGGCATAAAAAGCCTCATGCCCATCCTCCATGTTTTAGCTTTTTCCTGATCCATTCTTGCTCCCTGAATTCCATCTCTTTCATCAACCTTCAGCCCATCCTTTACACTGTGTCATGCATGAAATAGTTTCCTAGTCAATCTACACCAGTCCCAACACTATTAGTATTAAAATCTGTAATAATAAATCACCCGTTCCCAGGACTACTCCATTTACAAATACTTCACTCTCCTGTGTGCATCTCATTTACTTGTGTTGATGATGCCTACGCTCATGCTCTGAATGTGAAAAACCTGACGGCACTGATGTGCTGCCCAAAGCTAAAGGTCATGCGTGTTCCTCTCCAGTCCCGGCTGATAATTCGGTCCACCTGCCTCTAAATATTTATTTATTTATTTTTATAACAGCTGTCCAATGCTGGGCAGCACGCAGATACCCAGCTCATCAGCCAGCCAGCTCGATGCTTGTTCCTGCATCTTCACCTACAAACCTGCTTGTGTTTCCCTCCCAGCCAGCAAAGGGCACCGGCTTCATTTTCGCACCAGTGGGCAGGGCAATTTGTTTTCTGCTGCAGGAGGAAAAAGTCTTTTCTGCAATTAACGCCAGGATAGGCAAGCCGAGCACCTCCACCACATCACCTCCAGCAGGGAGGGACACGGTCCCCATGGCATCCCAACCTGTGGGATGTGCGGCCAAGCATCGACTGGAGGAAACAAAGGAGGGGGATCAACCCAGCAGACACTCGGGGACAAATTTCCTAGGCTGAGACACGAGCTGCTCCACCATCTCCAGAGAGCACCGAGAAACTGAAAATCCAGCTCCTACTTCTGTCAAACAAACCATCCAAGTGAGGACTTGCTCACCTTAAATCTAAATACCATTAAAATCTCATTGCCCCACAAAGCAGGACTCAGTGTTATCACTGTCATCAATCTGTGCTGCCATTTCACTTGCTCTGGAATTAAATGTGAAACTAAACATAACCTCTCCTAACAGCCCCCAGAAGAAAAGAGAGAAATTCATATTTTATTGAATAATAAAAATCACATGGAACTCACAGGCCAACACTAGCTGTATAACTTCAGTCCTTTTTGAACAGACACACCAGAGATCTGTATCCACTTTATTTTTTGCTAGCAGGTAGCAAGACAACAGTCACTTTGTAGTAAACCAAGCCTAAATAAGGAAAAAGTAGTCTTCAGGAGCTGGAACAGGAGCAGCCTCAACCACAACAAGAGGGACTGACTCCAGCCATCTGAGAACAGTTGTTTTACCTTTAGAAAAAAAAAAAAATGGCTTTACAGTGGAGCCCTAACCTGAACTTTGTCACCCAACATCGGTATGGGTGCGCAGATTTTTTCCCTTCCCAGTCTGGTATTCTTAAGTGACAACTGCGGACTTTTTGACAGCAGCCTGTTTTAACCTGCAACACCTGGTTTACCCCCATAAAAAATTCCATAGAAGGATTTTTCCTAATGAATACACAGTAGAAGGTTGTTCATATCATGAACCCCTGGAAATTATGATAAATGAGCTCTATAAAGCACACGCTACTACTCAATACCAAGCAGGCAGCAGTGGCTGTGCTCTTTAAGAGACAGCATTCCACAACAAAAATGGAATTTATTTATTTTTAACTCCAGGAAGATTTTTTTTTTTTGTC